>NW_028270149.1:42909237-43214543 GCF_037043375.1 Chiloscyllium plagiosum
CTGAAAGAGTCTGTAAAGACATATGGATAGTTTAATTGAGTGCTCAAATGTTTTTCACATTGAGTATACAATTTGGGAAAGTGTGAGATATCCACCTTGTTGGGAAGAGTAGATGAACGGTATATTACTTGAACTGAGAAATTGCAGAATGTTGCAATACAGGAGTAAACTGAGTATCCTCATGTTTGAAACACGAAAGTTAGCAAGCAGTTACTGGAAGTAATTTGAACGGCAAATTTAATGTTAGCCTTTAGTGCAAGGTGTATAAAAATAGGGAATTCTTCTTACAAATGTACGGAAATTGGTGATACATTCGTAGGACCCACCCCACAATTGCACTTTTTTCATTAAGGAGGAACATATTTACATTGAAAGTAGTTCACAGAAAGTTGATAGGTATGATTCCTAGGATAAAGTGGTTATCTTTTCAGGAAAGGTTGAGCAGATTGGATCTTTACTCAATAAAGGTTTAGAGAATGAGAGGTGATCTTTTTGAAACAGTAGCTTTGAGAGGTTTTACTGGATAGATGCTGAAAGAATGCTTTCCCTGTGGAAGAATCTAAAACTGTTTCGTACTGTCGAAAGGAGCCTTAGCACGTTGCTGCATTTCATCTTTGCATAATTGATATACCCAACTATCCACTCATCATGTTCAAATATGATAACTAAGTGATGCCTAGTATTCCATCTGGTTTTGTTCTGATTGTACTTTCTAGTAGTGATTAGATGTAACTCAATGGCTTACTCCACTATTTCAGTAGGCAATTAAGAAATGAGCACAATGTCATTGTCTAAGGTTACATATAGGAACAGTAGCAGCCCATTCAGTCCATCAAGTCTACCCTGCCATTCAGTAAAATCATGGTTGATTGAACACTTTATTGCATTTTGCATATCCCATCCTCATAATTTTGTATGCCATTGGTAATCAGAAATCTTTGAATCTCCACCTTAAACATACTCCATGACTGAATTTCCACAGTCCTCTGTGGTAGAAAATTCCAAAGGTTAGCATGCTCTTTATTTTGCCCAATCTTTCTTCATAAGACTGTCATGCTATCCCAAGATCAAGTCTGGTGAATCTTTGTTGTACTTCCTCTATAGCAAAACTACCTTTCCCAAGAGAAGACGGCCAAAACTGTGAAAGTACCTTAGGTGCAGTCCAAACAAACTCCACTTCCATCAAAGCAAGACTTCACTCTTCCTATACTGAAATTCTCTTGCGATCAAAGCTTAATATCCTGCTTGTCTTCCCAGGAACTAGCTGCACCTGTATGCAAGCCTTCAGTAACTTATCACCAAAGTGCCTTTGTACATTTACACTTTCCAGCCCCTTAATACTTAAGAAATATGCTGCACATTTGTTGCTCCAATCAAAGTGGGATAACCTCACATTTGTTTTCACACTAGAGTCAATCTAGCATGCTATGCCCATTCACTGAGCCTGTCCAAGTAATTGTGTAGGCATTTTACATCTTCCTCACAACATGTTCCCCATTAGTTTTATATCATTTGCAAATTTGGAAATACTATATTTTGTCCCCAACTCAAAATCACTGATGTACATTTTGAACAGCAGGGCGCAAGCATTGATCATTGCAGTGCCCTACTAGTCACAGCCCGCCAAAGAGAATTTCACAGTCTGAATGTGTGAGATAGGTGCAGACTAATTAAGCAACAGTTTAAATAGTTAGTCAGTCATTCACAGTTATCCACAGTTTTCAGCCAGTGTCTCAGACTCTGCCATTACATCGGACAAGTTAGGTTATTTTTGTAGCTGAACTGGATCATAGTTTATAGCTTTGGCGATAGGACAGTTCTACCAGTGTGACCCACACATTCTAGAAAATAAAGGGGAGTATTTTCTGGAATAGTATTTCCATTTCTCCATTTAACATCACTGGGTAAAAGCCATAGGTTAGAGTTACACATTTTCCTGGGTTTAATCTCCTCTGAAATTCCTGCCAAAAGTAAATCAATCATTCTTAAAGAGTTCTGTTTAATTTTCAATGTTGGCAATAGCTACTCAAGTGACACAATTAACATGTCTGTTCAAAGTTTCTGTGACAACATCACAAACTATCATTAATAACCACTTGCGCACTTAAATCACCTCCAACATAGAACACTGTACAATTTATGTAAAACGTCAATGGCCCAGATTCTGCAATCATGAAAATGTTGAGACTATCAGAGTTCACCATTATTAAACAGTAAGTAAGCAGCACATTCTAACAATTGTACATACACACTAAGTTACAATTCAAGTTGCTGTTATTCCAAAATTTTTGTAACTCTGGTACTGTAGATACTGTCTATTGAAACACATGGAATACATGAATTTGCTGTTCTTTCCCCCTAGACAACCATGAAATTCACCAGAAAAAAATTAAAGATTGACCATTCCAGTTTAAGCAAACTTTTCATGACATAGTAAGTCTTAATTATTACCAAACATAAACCTAACACTATAAGTTTGCTTTTAATGGTGTGTCGTCTCATTCTGACTGATTTTAAGTACTGTTGGAAATACTAAATAAAATAAGATTTTTCCGTTCTTCTCCTTTCTATTGCTTTTACCTTCCTCCCTCAATACAATCTTTCTTGCTTTCTCTCTATTCTGTACATAATCTGACATCGAATTAACTATTTTAACATAAGTTTCTGGTTCAGACTCTGCATTACTCATGAAAGATTCTTTAAGTCTTACTGGTGAAGGAGATAGACATTCGCTTGCCTTGTTGATACAGGTATCATATTCCTTGTCGATTTCTGACTGCAGCAAGTCGCAATACAAAATTCCATGGAAGGTTTGAGCATGGCTATAGACATATTGAGCAGTTAATGCAGTTTGTTTGCTATCGATTGCAACCTTAGACACTTACATTCATGAAGCTCCATTATTACATACCCATTCAAAGATGTGCAGGTCAGGTGAATTGGCCATGCTAAATTGCCCGTAGTGTTAGGTTAGGGGTATGGGTGGGTAGCATTTCAGCGGGGCGGTGTGGACTTGTTGGGCCGAAGGGCCTGTTTCCACACTGTAAGTAATCTAATCTAATCTAATCTAATTTCTTTATCAATTCACAACAATTCTTAATCTTTGCTTTGTATCCAAAACCAAGTGGAATGCTAACCCCTGAAATTGACAGGACTGTCCTTTGGAGCGGCATTGGTTAAACTGGGACTGTATTTTATTGGGTTTCAAAGAATGAGAGGTGGTCTCATTAAAACTTAATACTTAATGGGGTAGATAGATGAGGTGCGGGCAACAGCAGAAATTGCTGGAGAAACTCAGCAGGTGTGGTTGCATCCGTGCAGAGAAAGCAGAATTAAGTGACCCTTCTTCAGTGCTTTGGAATTCTTTACAAGAGATAATTGTGGACAGTTGGTCTTTAAATATGTTTAAGATAGAAATTGATGGATTTCCAACTGCCAGTGGCAACACAGGGTTGTGGGGATGTGATGAGTAAAAGCATTGAATTGTCTTATCAGGCAAGTTCATACTGAATGTCAAGGTTGTCAAGTCTACTTGGTCTACTTCTGTTCCTATATTCTTATAATATCTGCCTGATTAATGTGTTTGAAAGTTGCATGGTGGGTCACAGCAGAAGTGGAGTAGCATACAGTAAATGAGAAAAAGATAACTTCATCTAAGTATGTAAAATAAATTTATGGGAAAAAAGTGACCAGGAAGGAACAGGATGATTCTCAGCTGGTGTTGTCTCTGAGCATGGTGAACTGACTTTTAAGTTCCTCTCACTGATAGGAAAGCCAGGATAACAACAGTAAATTTGTAAAGCAAAAAAAAATCTGTCAACAGTTGGCAAGGGGATGATTTCCTAATACTCTCAATTCCCCATATGGTCTGAAATCAAATATATCTAAATAACTATTTAATACAAACCATGTGCTCTCACGCAGCCAATTCAAGTGAAATAATAAAGGAGGTCAGATATCAGGGTTTGGTTTGAACTAGAGTCCATTCTGTATACAAGTTATTTTTTTTTTTACAAAATGTTATGGATGTCCTTTCTGTAGAGCACGCACTGAAAGATTAACAAATGGTTTGTCACAAAGTATCTGATCTTTCTTTGAAATGTGTTCAGTTAAAATTTGTATAATACCTTCATGCTGAGCTCTGTTGGCTTTGGTTTTATACTCCAACAAAGAGAGAACTGAACAATGGACATACAGCACAAAAGAATCAAAGCCTTGCCTTTAGATAGTACCTTTTCAGGACTGCTGAACTTGTGAAAATACTTTGTAGCCAATTTTATACTTTTGAATAATTACTGTTATAATGTAGTAAATGACAGCCAACTTGAGACCAACAAGTTTTGATGAATAACAATGTGACAATGAGTAGCTAATCCTTCTTATGATAGTTGAAGAAAAAAAATATTATTGTGGATACCAAGGAGTATGCATTTTTAAAAAAGTTTGGAGTAGGGTCATGAGATCTTTCATATTGACCAGAAAGGCCAGACAAGGTCTTGATTTAGCATTTTTTTGTAAAGTAGATAAAACAGGTAATGACTGAAAGATACAGCATAGTTTCTCCCCATTGTAATGAGACTGGATATGAAAAAGAGATGGTATCACATTATTATGTAATATTACAATGTACTATTACAATGTAACACTGATCACCCTCAGTCATGTGCGATAGACTGAAAAAAAGGTAGAAATAATTCGTACTGGTGAGTGATGTACTTACAGAGAACAATATTATGGACAAGAGTGTTAAAATGTTTGTGGAAACCTCCCAGTTACTCATAGGTACAGGGCAAGCATTTCTAGTCACTCGCTATTGGGAGAAATAAACATAGTTATCCTTCCAATGTCCTGAGTCACAAACATTCTAGCAACACAATCAAAAACCTGTCAAATTGGGTGTAGTAAAGATGTCAGTCACTTTCTAGAGCTGTGACATTCACTAGGTCAGACATTTCTGTATCTGAGTTTATTAGATCTGCAAGTACAGTGTACAGTGGAAGATTAGTTAGGAAAGGTTTTCATATGATTAAAAGAAATCTGCCTGATTTTGCATCCATTCATATTAACAGAGAAGCATTCCCTGTCTCGCTTGAAGACCTTGTATTCTGGAATATTGCACCTATCGCAAACATGTCTAACTGACAGCAGTGACATCATATGCCCATGTTTTAACTTGTCTCCTGAGCTCATCATTTGCCTTGTTTGTCAGACTCCTACCATTCAAATAAAAACCAAACTTTCCAAACTCCCTCATTCTTTAAATGGCCTATAATTTCTATGCCTTCTTGACTCCCTCACTGTTTCTTAGTCATGCACCTTCCCTCACTGAATTTTCTCTCAGGACCCCATACCCTCCTATTAATTTAGATTAAGCCCTCCCTAACAGCATTAGCTAATCTCCCCACAAGGTGCTGGTCTCATTCCAGTTGACGTGCGACATATCTGCCAAATCCAGGTCCCACCATTCCCAGAAATCTAAAATTCTCACGCTTGGGAGGGTTTTGAGGAAGGATCATTTGACCTGAAATATTAACTCTGATTTCTCTCCACAGATACTACCAGACCTATTGAGCTTTTCCAGCAATTTCTGTTTCTGTTTCAGCCCCTCCCACCTGCATCTTCTTTCCAGCCACTTATTCATTTAAACTATCCTTCTATTCCTGTACCCTCATGTAGCACCAGAGATAATCCAGACATTGCCACCTTTTGTGTCTTGATTTAAAAAAAAATCTTCCTAGCTTCCTAAATCTGGTTTCAGGACCTCATCGTTTTTGCTACCTATGTCGTTCCCCCCTTGCCTTCCCCCTTCAGAATATCCTGGAGATATTCAGTGACATCCCAACCAGACACCAGAGGCAACATACCATACTGGAGTCTCATTTGGAGAAATGCCTCTATTTCCCTTACAATTGAACATCCTACCACTAGCACCCTGCCATTATTCTTCCTCCCGACCACCCATGGTGCCAGGAAGTTGGTTCCCACTGATTTCCCCTGCACAATCATCTCCTCCAACAATATCCAAAATGCTATATATGTTAAAGGGACAGTCACTGGGGGGTTCCTGCATGACCTGTCGTCTACTCTGCCTGATGGTCATCATTGAAAATGTGTTGCTGGAAAAGCGCAGCAGGTCAGGCAGCATCCAACGTTGAGGAAGGATCATTTGACCTGAAATATTAACTCTGATTTCTCTCCACAGATACTACCAGACCTATTGAGCTTTTCCAGCAATTTCTGTTTCTGTTTCAGCCCCTCCCACCTGCCCGAAACGTCAATTCGGCTTATGCCCGAAACATCAATTCTCCTGTTCCTTGGATGCTGCCTGACCTGCTGCGCTTTTCCAGCAACACATTTTCAACTCTGATCTCTAGCATCTGCAGTCCTCACTTTCTCCTCCCTGATGGTCATCGTGCCCTTTGCGCTTGTTCAGTCTTCATCTGTGGTGTGACCGCAGGAGTTTGACTTAATGACTGTGATACATTGCCCGGTCAGGCTGGAGAATGGCTTGGAAAAGAATATGTGATGGTGAGGTTGTAAGATAACAACTCTCCATCAGGTGAACATTTCACAGACACCAGTGACTGAGACTGAGAGAGTTAGGTCTTCTTGATGTGTTTCTTTGATATGATGGTCACAGCCATCTTTTCAACTCTGTAGTTCTTCTGGACTTAGGGGGAAACATCTTCTGTTCTCATGGAGAGGTCTTTGTCAGTTACCAAGACATTTCCTTTATATAAAATGCCAGAATCTGTCTTTGAGTCAGTGGATGCCACCTTTGGAAACTTGTTGACCTGCTCCATTCTTTAAGTTAGACAAGTCCCATGTTTCCATTTATAGTACCAGTCATTTTGTGATCATGTTCAACAAATGCATGACACTTCAATAGAACTGACACCCACTCATAGTGCTGTTCCCAGGATCTGTGACCTCTGAGCAAATGTCAGCAACAGTGTCCAAACTAAACTGATGTTGCTGCATATGTACAATGAATAAGAACCAGAACAAGCAGGATTGAGACATTTCACATTGATCATCTCCTCTGTGGCAATAGCAATGTAGGTGCCTGATAACAGATGATTTGCACTACTGACAACTGAGAAACATTTTCCCCAATCACTGCAAGCCCAGCTCATATTTCAGATTAGAATTTGTCAACAGTTAAAGATTGAACAAACTCAGTTTAGTTAACTATCTTATTCACCTTTCCTGTGGACTTGTGCAATTCTGCTGGAAATTACACAATTTTTGAATTTGCAGCTTTTTCTATTGATTACCTGACTTTTACATGTGTATTCCATTCTGGGAGATGGCAAAACTCCAATTCCACATGGAATTAGTGTAATTTAAGAAGTTATGTAATGCTGAAATTATTCTCAAGTTCCTATTTATCTCACATTATCTTCATTGAGAGTTTTGATCCTTCAGCTGGTACTGTCAGCAACAGAAAGTTCAACTTTATGATTATTGATCTTCTTAGCTCTCTAATATGTAGAAAGCAGGAAAAATATTGTAAGGGTTTAATCAGATGGAAACTCCCTTCCAGATGAAGTAGACTCATTAATGTCCTTGATTGTCTGTCTTTCTCACACAGTGTACTATTTGTGTTCATCAGTCTTAGTGTTGGACATAGTGACATATGTGTGTTTTCAAGGATCTGCCATGAACAAGAACAAACACAAAAACAAATGAATTTTCCTCCATATTTCATTTTTCAAATAAGCCATGAGTGTCAACACCCACAGTTCATTTTCCATCAGTTGTTTTGAAGGAACTGTCTGATACCAGATTGTGTGTGCATAAAGTGTTGCTGTATTTCTTCATTTGACAGTGTTTCAAGTGCAGTAAATGTCAGCAGGCCATTTTCCAGGGTAGGTAGCTAATGCTTGATAAGGACTCAATCTTTACAAAGAACAGAACTCAGTTGGTCATTAACCTGTCCAGTGTGGTACAGAACAGAAAAATCTCAGGGTTGATCGCAGTCAAAATGTTGTTAGGATGCTACAGATAGTCTTAACACTCTTCGAGACCTGTGGCCTCTGTACAAAATTCAATAAGTTGGATGAAATTTGTATGTTTGTTGGGGTGAAAAGGAGCTCTTTTATGCAGACTGAAAATGAAACATTCTTCGGTTTGGTTTAAATGTGTTGACGGATTGAGCTCGATATTGCTCTTAAAAGTGTCTGGAAATCATTCGTTTCTCAGGCACTTAGAGGATGGATCTTCAATGAATTGTTTTACACATATCTTTCTGCTCTCCAGAATATCCAGCACTTCTTTAATGGAAAACAGCTGGTCCTTTCAGATATTGCTTCAGCACTCCCATTTTCACTTTGTCTGCCTATAACAAAGTGACACCCACTTTAAGTGATGATCTGAGAAAACTGCCTTTGGACAAAGATCCCTTCAGATATCCAGGTGGAAACAAAGTTTATATGGTGTTCTATAATCTATTAATGAATATAATATTTATAGGGATCCAACAGACTTATGCCCCTTCTTTAATGCACTCATCTTTGTGCCTGCAACCAATGAGTCTACTGAATATGCTTGCACAGAAATCAGTAGAACTTCAGTATGTCAACCATATCGGCGATCTGTGTAATAATTTAGAAAATAAGGGGTCTCAGACGTTTTAGCTATTCTGCTATTTTCCTACGTAACTCTGGCAAAAGTCCAAAGGAATCCTTTGCAAGACTGCAAAATGATAACTGAGGAAAAAAGTCATATGGAACTGAAATGTTAACTATCTTTCTCTCCACCATACTGCCAGACCTGCTGAGTATTTTCAGCACTGTTTTTCTTTTAGATTTCCAGTAACAGTAACGTTTTGCATTTGAAATTAGATGATACTCGCCATGATAACAAGACAGTATTTAATGGCTTTGGCATTGAGGAAATTGTGAAACATTGATTTTCACACTTTCCATTGGCTCGAAGTCCAAACACAATAAAAAAAGTGTTATGATTGTTGAAAGCCAATCATTTCAGTCACTGCACATTGCTGCAGGAGTTCTCCAGCAGGTTACATTAGACACACAGTTACTATAGAGAATATGCCATGACTGCCTCGTGAAGCAAAATGTCCATATAACCTCCCCCTCCCTGATTTAGCACAAAGTCTGTAGCTCAGACCCCAGCTCTTCAACTTGTATCCAAAGTTGCTCAAGCTGCAAATGTGTGATGTAGATGTGTCCACTCTGGGTGTCCAGCAGCTCCAACATGCTAGAGCAGCAAAACATCACATAACCTGTAATCCCTCATATGTATTTTATTTATTAGTCACACTTATTTTCCTGTTCTTTACCTTTTCTTTGAATATCTTTTGATTTACATCAGTATCAATCCCAAACTATTAAGGAAATAAGAAACAAAAGACAAGACACTGAAGCACAAACTAAAGTCCTTATTTCTCCTACTTTAAAGACTTGAGTATTTCAAGTCACACTCATGGATCAGTTGTTTTTTTAGACAGAACCAACTCTCCTCTTCCTCCACTTAAATGTTTTTAAAATTTACTTATGGATAACACTGGCTGAATAGCATTTAATACCCATTCCTTGTTGCCTTTGAGAAGGCAATGAGCTGCTGGCTTGAACTGCTGCAGTTCATGTATTTCATTTCTTTGTTGAGATTTTATAGCGCCTGATACCACTGAGTCACTCACTAGGTCAATTCAGATGGCAGTTTGAGAGTCAACCATAATGGTGTGTTTCTAGAGTCCCATGTAGGCCAGACTAGGTGAGGGTGACAGATTTCCTTCTGTGAAGGACATCTGTGAACCAGGTGGTTTTTTCCCGATAACTCACAATGTTTTCATGATCATCAGTTGACTCTTAATTCCAGATATTTACTTTCATTCCAAGTGTTTGAGGACAGTATGGGATTTAATCAGGCCTACTATTGCCAGTCAACTCATGTTAAACCATGCCCACAGACTCACCCCAATGGTCTTTCACTTGTTATATGTTAACTTAATACATCCCATCCACTCCTATTATCCCTTGATCCATGTCAAAAATGTTGCCAACTCATGCCAATCCATCCTTTACTCTTCCCCCTTACACCTCCATGCCAAACATACATAGTATTCAAAAGGGATAAAAAATAAAGTTCTAAAATTATAATCTTCATGATGAGGTACGTTCTGGTTTGATAGTGGGTTCAATGGGATGTAACAAAATATGAGTTAAGTGATTCTAATTAAATTACTTTAGTTTTGGTCTCCTTACTTGAGAAAGGATGTACTGGCACTGGAGGGGAGTGCAGAGGAGGTTCACTCGGTTGATGCTGGAGTTGAGAGGTTGGCTTATGAGGAAAGACTGAGATTATATTCATTGGAATTTAGAAGAATGAGGGAGGGATTTTATAGAGACATATAAAATTATGAATGGAATAGATAAGGTAGAAATGGAGAGGATGTTTCCATTGGTGGGTGATACTAAGGCAAGAGGGCACAGCCTCAAACCTGGGTGGAGCAGATTTAGGACTGAATTAAGTAGGAACTTCTTCACCCAGAGGGTTGTGAATTTATGGAATTCCCTGTCCAGTTAAGTTGTTGAGGTTTCCTCAGTAAATGCTTTTAAAGCTAAGATAGATAATTTTTTTGAACAGTAAAGGAATTAAGGGTTATGGTGAGAGGGCAGGTAAGTGGAGCTGAGGCCACAAAAAGATCAGCCATTATCTTATTGAATGGTGGAGTGGGCTCAAAGGGCTAGATGGCCTACTCCTGCTCCTCGTTCTTATTTTCTTATAACGATATATTAGAAACATATGTCAACTAATAAGTAGATCTGGTGTCTAAAGTAGTTTAATCTATGTTCAACAATGTATCTCACTGTCTTGTGCCCTTTGGGGACCCTGTTTTATGTTGGCTGATCTGGAGAACCCAGGGTTTCTGCTGCCATTCGCAATCTCACTTCAAGGTGAAGTCCCCTGAATAGAGCAAAGTCCCCAATATCCTGAATGTAAGATCACGTGCTATATTATCACTCTGAGGTACTTTCAGTACTTTCCCAAGCATTCCAGTATACAGAAAAACACACTGTGGTAGCCAGTTAGGACAATTCTAACAACAGTGTAGAATCACATGGTCATTCCTCAGTCAAACAAAGCGACTTTCGCATTTGGCCTATTTCCCCATGTACTTTTCCATTTTATTTCAATTGCTTGTTGTTATATTCAATTAACCCTCAATTAACTTTTGATGATCTATTTTGAAGATATCATTTTAACTCCTGTCACTACAGAGGAAACTTCCATCCATGAAAGCCCATTCAAAACATTTGAATCTCCACAAGTACTATATTTTTGCAAAGAGCAATCAGATTTGTATTTATCATTCCACAAAGACAATTAGTCCTTTAATAAAACCTCTGATCTGTCAATCAGTTGTAAACTTCGGATCTCCTACTGAGATGCATAGGAAGCAACCAAGCATTGATAATTTTATAATTTTAGTCCTTGAAGTAATGTCTACAAGTATCTATTTTAATTTCTGAACCTGTTCTTTTGTAAACTCTCACTGACATAATGTCTATTTAACAAAAGGAATTGGGATTGAAATGACCTCATAGCTTGAAGCCTCTACAGGAGCAATATATTGTTCAAGAGCATTAAAGGCTGCATTTAAAATTTCAAAGTCCATTACTGCATAATAAGGCCCTTGCTAACGCAAAATGGGATGTGATTGAACCCAACACTGAATTTAAATGGCCTACTGAGTTTGATTTTTTTTCATGTATAGATCATGTCCCACTTGCTTTATTCCACGAGCAAAAATGAGTTGTTTGGAAATAGGGTGGCCCATCATTTACGAAGGTCCACAGATTCTCCACAACTCTGGATGGACTCAGCCACTGCTTTCTTCCATAAATGCAGATAATATTGAATTCATTCCAGCCATATCTTGTGCTGGCACTTCCTCTGCTTGCATACCAGCTCAGCTTTCAATACAAATAGTCGAATTTCTATTTACCTATGTATTAAACTTGCCTTCACAACAACTTGACATGTCTATCTTTGTTCTTATTAAAATTTAGAATTTCAATTAAGAAACTATGTCAAGGTTCAACTGAAGAAATCATGATATAAACATTTAGAAAGCACTGTGAATTATAGACTTCCTTCATAACAACTACACCATGATTTCTTTGCAAATACTTGTTTTCCTTCCTAGTTGATTTAAAATTTATACCTCTACTTGGATTCACTGTTGGAAAATACAGAACAAAAGGATGTTTTTTTTCCTGCTTGAACTTTGCTCTTTAACCTACTTACTGCATCAAAAGGTTCTGATGTCAACATAACCTTTAAGCTGCATATGAACACCAGGGATTTAGAGATTAAAAACGGAAATGATAGTACGAAGTAAAAGTACCAAACTAACATACTGTTCAGCAGACAACTGGAATTGCAGTCAGTTTTAACTGAAGGAAAACAGTCCCTTTGTCACAAGGATAGTTGCATTTCAAATCTAAAAATGTAAAGATAAATTGCATTAAGATTCATTTCTATTTTAAACAATACTTCACTAAAGTCAATAAGTGCAGTTAGAAACCTCTATTGAAAGCAATCCTGATTCACTTGAGAAGCAGTATTAATTTAGATTCTAAAACCAATCAACCAAAACTTCAGGTGAACGATTGGCTTGTAGGGACCTTTCTATTGTCCTCAGATCATTGCCAAGGCCTATTTGTCAGCAGGAAATTGCAATTATATTTGAACTTCTCTCTGAAATTAATTTACTTCAGGTACTACAATCATCCCATTACACAGCCAGCAGTCTCCATCTGATCTTAATATAGGGAGCATAGAGGAAAAAAAGGAAAATTTTGTTCTATATCCCCAAATATATCAAAGGTCCATGCAAGAAGGAAAGTTTAGAAAATCTACTTCTTTAAAAGGGAAAGTGTGACATAAATGGTAATGACACTGATCAAGTATATCAGAGGTACAGACAAAGGTCCTGCAAATCTGGGTTTTAATCCCACCATGGCAGATAATGAAATTTGTATTCAATAAAAAACTTGGAATTTAAAACTGCCTAATAATAGCAATGTAATCATTTTTGTAAAAACTCATCTAGTCCATTAACACTCTTTCGAAAAGTAAAACTGTAGTCCTTGCCTGTTGTGGCCTACATGCAACTGCAGGCCCACATTAATGTGGTTGACTCCTAACTGCCCTCTCAAATGGCCTAGCAAGCCTCTCTGTTGCATTAAAATTGCTACAAAGGCTGAAGAAAGCAATGAAACTGGATGGACCACTTACCAATAACCAAAGCATGAAAATGACAATAACAAACATCACCCTATCGACTGCAAAGTTATCCTTACTAAAATCTAGAGGCTTATGCTAAAGTTGAGAACACTATCTCACAGACTAGTCAAGCAACAACTTGACATTGTGTATGTCCCATCATCACTATCACTGTGGATGTTCCATCTCACCAGTACAGCAGACTCACAAGAGATGATATGCAGAGATGTACAGTCAGGAGGCTGTTGTCTTGGGAGTATTGAATATTGATTCTGGATCTCACGAAGTTCATCAAGTCAAACATGGGCAAGAAAATCGATAGCTTCTCATTTTCCTCCTCAGCAGATTAATCAGTACTAGCCCATGTTAAACACCACTTGGTTGAAGCAAAGGCGCAGAATGTACTCTGGGTCAGAAACTGGCAGAACCCAGAAAGGACCTAGTCACTTGCTTGTGGAAGCAAGAGGTAATGAATGAAGTCAACTAGCTTGTTCTTCCTCTACTATCGAATTGTTTCAGATGCATACATCCATGATAGGATTTATAAAACTGACAGCAATCATTTTAGATGAAGTCCTGTGTTGTGCTGTGTAACACTAGCACTGTACTGAATAGGGTTGACTTTGAACAGCTCTAGAGACTTGACAAGGCATCCTGTGGCACTGTGGGCTACTTATAATAGATCGTATTTAATCACAATTTGTAGTCCCATGGCCCAGCATATCCCCATTCTACTACTACCATCAAGCCAGGAAATCAACCCTGGTTCAACAAAAGCTCGGGGAAATACCAGGCATGTCTGAAAATGACATGCCAAACTAGTGAAGCAACACAGGGCTGCTTACATGCCAGACAGTAGCAGCAGCATGCAAGATACAAGGCTAAGTGATTTGATACAAGCTCTGCAGTCCTGCTACATCATGTTTGGTGATGGAATCCAAACAATGAACAGGAGGTTAAGGCTTCATAGGTTTCCCCATCCTCAATGATGGGAGGAGTCCAGCATATCAGTGCAAAAGACAAAAGGTTAAAGATTTGCATGCATCTTCATCTAGAAATGCCACATGATCCATCTTGGCTTCTTCTTGAGCATCACAGACACCAGCTTCAGTCAATTCAACTTGCTGTGATTTCAAGAAACAACTGAAGGCAGTAGATGTGAGTCCAGAGAAATGTTCCAACAATAGTATGACTCGCTTGTACTTGAATAGTAGCAACAAACATTGACATTTATTTAACAGTTTGGAAAATTGTACATCCTGTGCACAATAAGCAGGACAAATCCAACTTGCCTAGTTACCAACTCCTCAGCACACACTTGATCAAATGTTGGAAGAGGTAATTGGAAATGCTATCAGTTGGAACTTGTAATTGAATAACCAGTTCAGTGATGCTTAGTTTTGGTTCTGTGAGGACCCACTCAAAACCTGACCTCAACTGAGTTTGATTTACATGAATGAAAGAGTTGAACTCCCAGAGGGAGGTGATCATGGCTGCCTTTGCAAACTTTGACTGAATATAACCTCAAGGATACCTAGACAACTTTGGAGTCAATGGAATTAGGGGGAAATCCCTCTGCAGATCAGGGCCATACTCATTGCAAAGGAAACTGTCAATGGTTGGTAAAGATCATTACCTCAGTCCAGTGTCTCAGACTAGTGTCTTCGGCCTACCCACTATCAGTTTCTTCAATGTCCTTACCCTAGTCATCAAATCAGTAGTAGGGCTGTTTTCTGATGATTATGCAAAGTTTATCACCATTTACAATTCCTCAGATGGTGAAGCAAACAGTATCCCCATGCATAAAGACCCATACAAGATCCAGGCTTAATTTGATATTCGCATGCCAGGAAATGACTGTCTCCAACAATAGAGGACCTAAGCAACATTTCTTGACTTTGAATGGCATTGCCAGTGCTGAATCCTATACCAACATCATCCTGGGCTAACTGTTGATCAGAAACTAGACTGGAGTAGTCATATAAATAATATGACTATAAAGAGCGGATCAGAATCTAGGAATTCTGCAGCAAGTACTCCACCTCCTATTTTCCCAATGCCTGCCCATCAATTACAAAGCAAAAATCAGGAGTGCAATAGAATACTGTCCACTTACCTGCTTCAGCAACACTCAAGAAACTCCACATCATCAAATTTAAAGTAGCCTGGTTGATTTTTTTTTTAAATCCCCCACACTACAGCAGTAGTCCTCATTTCTCCCCAGCACCCATGTCGTGTGTGCAGGTGTTGGACACAGTGAAGAAACAATAAATGCAGAAATCTTTATTCATATTCCACCATCTCGAAGTAAAAAACACCCGAGTGACCAATGACAGGCAGTGCTCTTCTCTTCAAAAGCAATGCTTAAGTGAACAAAAAATTGAAGGGGAGGATAGGGTTTAAATCAAAATAGAATTGGAAGGGAACATAAAACACGTATGCCCTGCCATGCCCACCTCTCACTAAAAATCTCATGGGTTCAAGTAGATACCGCGTGCTCTTTCTCCAGGGACACCTGGCCCCGAATGTAACCGTGGAAGAGGGGCAGGCAATCGGCCATAATGAACACCCTCCATGGCCACTTCCTGGACTTGGTTATGGCCAGTCCCAGGAGCAGACCCACGAGATCCTCTAACATGCCCACCCTCTTCCATGCTGAGTGAGCAGCCTGGTTTATTGGCATCCCAGCGATCACTTTCAAAATTCACTCTCTTCACCACCAATATGCAGTGACATCAATGAGTAACATCTGCAAGATGCACTGCAGGAACTCACCAAGGCTCCTTCTGAGTCATCTTCCAAACCTAAGACATGCAGTATGTGGTCTAGCAGTGTTTATGATGTAGACCATCTGACATCCAGGCAGATTGATTATATTTGCACTCAGGCATTAATAATCATACACATATACAAGTTCACCAATTCTACACTGAAATTTTTCATTGTTTTTGTTTAATGGCTTCCCATGCCATTGGTAAATGTTTTTAGAATTCAGAGATATTTCACTGGCATTTGTCCCTGTATCAGACTTGGCCAATAACTGATCAGCTTATGGAGTACAGATAATTTGAATAACTCCATACAAAATGCGATGACTGTCAATCTTATGAAAACATCAAAATGAAAACATCAGTCTTTGTCTCATTATGTATATTGTCAGAGTTTGTTTTGTTGATCGCTTTATGCATATGCCTCTGGCAGAATCCCAGATGGTCTTTGTTGTAGCTGGAATATGCTCCTTGTGTGCAGTCTGTTTGGGTTGATGCACAGTTCTTTGTAGCTGTATAATGTTATGATTCCAACTGATGCTATTGCTGGACAAATCAGATTCCAAAATGAAACATGGCTTAACAGATCATATCTTTTGATTTTTGCAGTTGATTACCATGGTGGTGAGTTAATGGGACATATTCAAATAAGGCTCCAAGTGGTACTTCAATACACAAGAAAACCAATAAATCTACACATAAAACACACTACAGTTAGAAAAGAACTTAACAAAATAAACAAAGTTACAACCTATTTCCCAACATTAATCAGTTCAGATACTTAATTCCAGAAAAAACACTTTTTTTTCCCCCCAGTCTTTACGAAACCAAATGTTTTCAGTTTCTTTCCCTTGGATCACAGGAGATAACTTTACCAATTATTTGAGTCTTCTAGTTTGAACCTTTCAAAATTCTTATGGTCTAACTTTTTTCTCGGTTCTAACTTGAATTTTCTTTTATTCATTTGTAGAGCCTGGACATCACTGGTTAGTGAAGACTTTTACTTAAACTCTCCTGGATTCAAAACTCCACAAACTAGAAACCACTTTTACTGAAGAGCTGGTTCTTTTGAACTAAAAATGTAATTCTTCTGAACGGAGGCTTTGAGCCTTCTATTCTGAAACCAAAATTAAACCCACAACCTTGAAGAATTTACCTTTTCATAAATTCAACGAGATCAACTTTTATCCATTAACATTACAGGAATTTCCACAGACACTTGACTGCAAGCATGGTTTCTTGGAACTGACGCAATTAGTTCACTGTCCAAATGACAGGCTCAGCAATTTTATTTTGGTAAGAACTACATTCAGAGAGGAAACAAAGTCCTTCTTCCTCTGCTCTGTCCCAGTTCTTTGGACATTCATTTTGGATGGCATGCATTTCACCTTTTCTGGCTTACCATTTATCGACCACATACCCTGATCACCTGCCTTTCTTGAGGAGTCTGTTAAATTAGCCTCCTGATAGGAATTTGTTTGCTTACCAGGAAGGTGCATTTTCAACACTTTGCTATAATAAACAAAGACTTTAAGGTTTGTCTCACCTATTTTCATAATCAACCCATTCGGATATGTTATTACACACCTCTGGAGCATGAACTTAGGTCTCTTGGTTCAGGGTAGGGATATTAACACTGTGCTACACCCAAAGGTTTGTCTTATGCACTTTAGCATGATTTGAAACCGCTGACTCTGTTTAACGTGTTGAATAACTGGCTTGCTGACTGTTCAAGCAGAATAGGCTTTATCATTACAAGGGAAGAAGAATGATATTGGACTGAAAACATTACCTCTGTCTGTCTCTCTTTCCATAAATGTTGCCAGACTTGCAAAGTTTCTCCAGCACATTGTTCTTATTATTTCAGATTTCCAACATTTGCAGTAATTTGCTTTTATTTCAATGTTTTCCATTCTTGTTCAATTTATTTGACCGTGATCATGAAAGTTAGCATTATATACTTGTCAGGGATTGATTAACTCCATGGATTAGTTCATTGTAAAAAGTTGTGAAATAAACATTACAGTGATCCACAGCAGACTAGTTGCCAGGAAGATTCACAAAATTGTATGCACACAGTACGTGGAGTGCTTAAAGAGAAGATGCATGTAAAATATAACTGGCTACTCTGACTGACGATGGTGAATTTGTTCTAAATTAGCTTCTGTATCATTTTTATAGACATTTACTAAGGTTCTATTGGCCACAATTGGTGTTGAAACTGGACTGAATTATTGCATCCACAGAAGGTTAGTAAACTACGACAGAGCTTGAAAACCAGTTTATATACGGAGAAAATGGATACGTTTGTTACAGTTAATGATATTTTAGAAGATAAAGGTAAAGAATCATTACAAATCCCAGAGCGCTGACCATTCGTAGGAGGTCTAAAGCATACTGGCAGACACCACATGCTCCTTCCTAGAGGACAATTTGGTGCAGTTGCAACCACAGACAAGTGGAAGAGTCAGGTATTACAACCCCCTCCTTGGCATGCTCCATAGACCATGGTCAGGTTCAGGAGCAGACCATGAAAGGTTGTTCACCATTTTGTGCATCAAATAACCAAAGATCAGGAGCATGGGGCTGAAGTGCAACCAGAAATTTAAAGGGAGCTCAAAGAAAGATATAATATTGAACATGTTGTTTTTGGACAGGGACAGAAGTGCATCAGTTCCAAGAAATACGTTTGCAGTAAAGTGTCTGGGCTCAAGATGTAAATTGTTTCTAGGATCTGATTTCTATAGGTGAAAGTGAGGACTGCAGATGCTGGAGATTAGAGTCAAGAGTGTGGTGCTGGAAAAGCACTGCAAATCAGGCAGCATCCAAAGAGCAGGAGAGTCTACGTCGATTTTCCTGCTCCTAGGATGCTGCCTGACCTGCTGTGCTTTTCCAGCAATACACTCTTGACTCCAATTTCTATATACTACTGCAGGGTGATTAATTAGGACTGAAGGTCCTTGACAACTCCCCCTTTTCTTTGGGAGAGAAGTGAATGAGGTCTGCCTCTTGTCTGGCCTGTTATAATCAATTTGCTTGGAACCATCCCTGTGAGTCTTGTGGAGGAGGTATCAGGTTTGGTTCTGTATGGGTCAAGTGTAGAGGTAGTCCTTTGGGCTTATAATGATCATATGCTCCTCATATTCACAAACTGGTTTAAACTGCAGATGATGAGGGTGGTTCCAACAGATACTGTGCAACTCATCTGTAAGGATCAATTGGTTAAAGTCAGAAATCACACAACATCAGGTTATAGTCCAACAGGCTTATTTAAAATTGCAAGCTTTCAAAGCACTGCTTCTTCATTAGATGAAATGATGAAGGAACAGCACTCAGAAAGCTTGTGATTTTAAATAAACTTGTTGGACTATAACCTGGTGTTATGTGACTTCTGACTTTGTCCATCCCAGTCCAACACCGGCACCTCCACATCAGGATCAATTGGTGAAAGAGTTTCAGACTCTTTGTCAGTTTGTGGTGGACAGACTGTCTACTGCAAGTGCTCAGGCCCTTCACCTGAAGCACCATCCATCTCTTCTGCTTGGAAGCCAGTCATAAACCCTCTGAAGAATCAAGGTTGATGAAGTCACAAGAGAAGGAAGCCAAAATAGCCTAAAACACTGGACTGGATTAATCCAAGTTCTATCCTGACCGAGTATTGATCATAAACCAACTGATAGCTGCTATGTTGTGATAGTGGTTGGCCTCTCAGGTTATGTGGTTTGCCAACATTGGCAAATGGAGTATAATGTGGGAAAATGTGAAGTTGTTCAATTTATAAAGAAGAACAAAAGAACAGAATGCTACTTAAAATGGAAAAAAGCCACAATGCAAGGGGTTTTTGGGGTACTTGTGTACAAAATGCAGAAAGCTAACACAGGTGCATTAGGTAATGAAGGCTAATGGAATGTTGGCCCTTATTTCAATTAGGTTGGAGTATAAGAATAGGCAAGTCTTACTGCAGCTGTACATGTTGCTGGTGAGACCACACCTGGAGTACTGTGGACAGTCTTGGTCTTTATATTTAAAAGAAGATATATTTTCATTGAAGGCAGTTCGGAGGAATTTTACTCAGATTATTGGAGGCATGGAGTGACTGTTTTATGAGCAAAGACTTCAAAGATTGAAACTTCACTCACTACAATTTAGAAGAATGAGAGGTGATCTTATTGAAACATAACAGATTCTTAATTGAATTTACACAGTAATTGCTGAAAGAATGCTTGCCTCATGGAAGATAGTAGACCAGAGGGCATAGTCTCAGAATAAAGGAGTGCCAATTTAAGACAGATGAGGAGGAAGTTTTTCTGAGGTTTGAGAGTCTATGGAATTTCTTGTAATAGATAGCCATGGGAGCAGAGTCCTTTAGTATTTTTAAGGCTGAGATAGATTCTTGATCATTAGGGATATCAAGGATTACAGGGAAAGGAGGCAGTAAAGTGGATGCAAGGAATGTCAGATTAGTCACAAACTTATTCAATGGTGGAGCAGGCTTGAGGGCCTGCTCCTGTTCTTATTTCATATGGTCTTACAGCATCAGAACGCCACACCTCCATTAGGATGACATTTGATGGCTGCCAGAAGAGAGGTCTAGGCCTACTGGGGTCACGAGACTCAAGGATGTGCAAAGTGATCAGTATTTTGCCAGGCATGGGTCTGATAATATCCAGTTTATAGATAAAGCCAAGTAAAAACTGAAATTAGCAGTCCTTGGCCTAGTATGCACTCATGGTGTTGAGGTAGTTCAGCATATGCTGGGGCCTGTCTAACTTGACCCCTGCTCAAACACGATTTTGCATTAGCCACGACCTCTCAACGCCACTCTTAGACCTGCACTCACAACTTGAGCTATCTCAAGGAAATTCCCTTCTAGTCCTTCCATCTGGCATGGAAGATTTTTCTCCATGAGGTGCTGCTAGATGCCTTCCACTTCCACATCTATCTGGCATGAGGTGGTGGCAAAAGCCCCCAGTGCAGAGCATTTTAAGTGAAAGTTCTTCCCCATTACCATTGAAATTTGGGGTAGAGAATTGTTGCATCAAACTGTCCCATGTAATCATAGGTTGAGTAAGTTCATAGATTCCCAAAACCAAAGTCCCTCTTTGTTATTTAAAGGAGATTCTTTTATATTTCTGTTTGCTTTTTGGCTGGCCTCAGGATCTGGAGACTATCTAATAAGTTACAGTCCTTTGTTTGATTGTTCTTTAAAGCATGTTTCCATCTTGCCCAGTCATCAAACAGTCCTTCAGGGCCTACACACACTCGTTCAACTCCAGTCAGCTCCTGCAAACTGGAGGAAGAGTCTAATTGCTTGGTGACCAACGGGACGACCTGTGGCAACGTTTTTACAAATGCTAAGTAGGGCTGCATACTGACACAATCTTTTGGCTCGGGAAGCAGATAAAATCTGCACCACAGAAGATACATTTACTCCGATCAATGGAGTTCAAAAGAGTAGATACTTCTTCAAAGAAGCTTCCATTTGCAATCCAGCCAGAGAAAGGTATGTATTCAGAAATTGAAGTACCAGGCCCCAAGTCAATGCTGATGTGGAGCTGGCACTGGTCCCCTAAATGGCCAAGTGAAATTGAGGGCTCAACAAAATAGGCATTTCATCGGAATTCAAGGAATGTGACTCATGCAGACCCCTCCTTATCACTTCATGACCTACCTGGCTACTTTTCCAAGAACAATGTGCTTCTTTCCCTCCTGCAGGAAGCACAACACAAACTTCCTTCTTTATGGAGTGAGATGTTCCGAAATCCGCAACGTGCTTCTCTGCTGCAGTTCAGGTTGAGGTTTTTTATGGTAATGTCCATGTCAAAAGCTAGAAAGGTCGGTGGACCATGGTATTATTGCTAGGCTATTAATCTAGAGTACCAGGTAATGTTCCAGGGACTCAGATTCAAATCCCACCATGGCAGATAGTGGAGCTTGAGCAGAATAAAAAATTGGAATTGAGAATCTAATGATGACTCGGATTGACCATTGTCAGGGAATAACACATTTAGATCAGATTACCTACACTGTGGAAACAGGCCCTTCAGCCCAACAAGTCCACACCAACCCTCCGAAGGGTAATCCACCCAAACCCATTTCGTTCTGACTAATGTACCTAAGATTATGGACAAATTAGAATCGCCAATTCACCTCATCTGCAGGAGGAAACCCACAGAGAAATGGGGGGAAGTGCAAACTCCACACAGACAGTCGCCAAGGCTGGAATCAAATCTAGGTCCCTGGTGCTGTGAGGCAGCAATGCTAACCACTGAGACACTGTGGCATTAAATTTTTTATAAATTTACTTACAGGACATGAGGATTGTTGGCTGACCAGCATTTATCTCCCATCCCTAGTTGCCCCTGAGAAAGTAATGGTGAGCTGCTGCCTTAAACTGCTGCAGTCCACATGCTGTAGGGTTGACCCATAATGCCATTAGGGATGGAATATTGACCCAGTGACAGTGAAGGAGCAGCAATACATTTTGAAGCCAGAATGGTGGATGGCTTGTAGGGGACCTTGCAATTGGTGGTGTTCCCATGTACCTGCTGCTCTTCTCCTTCTAGAAGTAGTCATGTGTTTAACCGGACAGTCTATCTTTGGTGAATTTCTGCAGAGCATCTGGTAGAAAGTAGCAACACTGTGTACTAAATGTTGGTGGTCGAGGGACTGGATGCAGTGCCAATCAAGATGGCTGCTTTATCCTGGATGGAGTCAAGCTTCTAGAGTGTTGTTGGAGCTGCACATATCCAGGCAAGTGGGACATATTCCATCATTCTCCTGGCTTGTGCCTTGTAGATGATGGATAGGTTTTAGGGAATCAAGAAGTGAATTACTTGTCTCAATATTCCTTGTCGTTGACTTGCTTTCATGGCCACTTTGTTTATGTGGTGAGTTGAATTGGTTTCTCGTCAATGATAACCCAAGGATGTCAGTAGTAGAAGAGTATATGATGGCATCACCATTGAATGTGAAGGGGTGTTGGTCAGATTGTCTCTTAATGGAGATGGTTATTGTCTGCCATTTTTGAGGCATGCAAGTTATTTGTCATTTGTCAGCCCAAGCCTAGGTATATTCCAGATAATGTTGCATTTGAACAGAGTCATAGAGTCATAGAGATGTATAGCTTGGAAACAGACTCTTTGGTCCAACTCGTCCATGCCTACCAATCATCTTAACCTAATCTAGTTCCATTTGCCAGCACTTGGCCCACATCCCTTTAAACTCTTCCTATTCAGATGCCTTTTAAATGCTGTAATTGTATCAGCCTCCACCGCTTCCTCTGGCAGCTCAATCCATACATGCACCTCCCTCTGCGTGAAAAAGTTGCCCCTTTGGTCCCTTTTGTACCTTTCCCCTCTCACCCTAAATCTATGCCCTCTAGTTCCGGAGTCCACACTCCAGGGAAAAGACCTTCGCTGTTTATCCTATCCATGCCTCTCATGATTTTATAAACCTCTATAAGGTCACCCCTCAGCCTCCGACACTCCAGGGAAAACAACCCCAGCCTATTTAGCCTCTCTCTATAGCTCAAATCCTCCAACCCTGGCAACATCCTTGTAAATCTTTTTTGAACGCTTTCAAGTTTCCCAACATCCTTCCAATAGGAAGGAAACCAGAATTGCATGCAATATTCCAAAAGTGGCCTAACCAATGTCCTGTACAGCCGCAACATGACCTCTCAATTCCTGTACTCAATGTTCTGACCAATAAAGAAAAACATACCAAACACCTTCTTCACTATCCTATCTACTGGCGACTCTACTTTCAAAGATCTATGAACCTGCACTCCAAGGTCTCTTTGTTCAGCAACACTCCCTAGGACCTTACCATTAAGTGTATAAGTCCTCCACAGATTTGCTTTTCCAAAATGTAGCACCTCACATTTATCTAAGTTGAACTCCACCTGCCACTCCTCAGCCCACTGGCTCATCTGATCAAGATCCCTTTATAATCTGAGGTAACCTTCTTCGCTGTCCACTACACCTCCAATTTTGATATCATCTTATGTTCACATCTAAATCATTTATATAAATGATGAAAAATAATGGACTCATCACCGATCCTTATGGCACTCTACTGGTCACAGGCCTTCAGTCTGAAAAACAACGCATCATTACCACCTTCTGCCTTCTACCTTTGAGCCAGTTCTGTATCCAAATGGATAGTTCTCCTTATATTCCATGAGAACTAACCTTGCTAACCAATCAACCATGAGGAACTTTGTTGAACGCCTTACTAAAGGCCATATAGATCACGTCCACCACTCTTTGTTACTTCTCAACATGGACTAGTTCAGCATCTGAGGTGTTGCAAATGATGCTGAACATTATGCATTTATCCCCACTACTGACCTTATGACCTTTAAGATGGAGGAAAGGTTAGAGATGAAGTAACTGCAAATTGTCGGGCCTAGGACACTCCAACAACCATGACCATCTTCCTATATGTCAGATATGACTTCAATGAGCAGAGAGATTGCTTTCATACTATCCATTGATTCCAGTTTTGTTACGGTTCTTCAATACTGTCCTCGTTTGAATGCAGCCTTAATGTCAAGAGATGCCACTCTCATCTCATTTCTGGAATTCAGCTCTTTTGTCTATGTTGAACAAAGGCTGTAATGATGTCAGGACCTGAGCAGGTTATTGTAGAACAGGTGCAACACAGTTGTTCAGGATTTACTGTTGCCTCACAACACCAGGGACCTTTGTCAATTCCACCTTTGGCTGACATTGCAAACTCCACACAGACATTCTCCTTTATCTTAGTGGGTTTCTTCCAGGTGCTCTGGTTTCCTTCCCTAGCCCAAGGTTGCGCAGGCTAGATGTATTAGTTGTGGGAAATACAGGATTATAAGGATAGCATTACGCAGTGGATCTTGGTAGGATGCTCTCTGGGGGGGTCGGCATGGACTCGATGGGCTGGATGGCCTGCTTCCTCACTGTAGGGATCCTGTGAAGGTGCTGCTTGATAGTACTGTTGATGATACTTTCCATCACTTAAGTGATTCGAAAGTAGACTGATGGAGCAGTGGTTGGATTTGTCCAGCTTTTTGTGTACTGGACATATCTGGGTAATATTCCACATTGTCGGTAGATTCCAGTGTTATAACAGTAGTGGAAGAGTTTAGATAGGGCAGCAGCAAGTTCTGGAGCACTAGTCTTCAGTACTTTGCTGGAATGTTGTCAGGGCCCACAACATTTGATGTATCCAGTGTCTTCAACCATTTTTCATATCATGTGGAGTGAATTGAATTGACTGAATTCCGGCGTCTGTGATGTTAGGGACCACTGAAGAGGAGGCCAAGATGGATCATTTACTTGAAACTTCTGACTGAAGATTGCACAAATACTTCAGCCTTATCTTTTGCTCTGTTGTTTTGGGCTCTTCCATCATTACAGATGGGAATATTTGTGAAGTCTCTTCCTCCAGTAAGTTGTTTATTTATTTGTACACTATCATGCGTGTGAATGAATTCATTAAAAAAATGTGAAATGCTATCATGACCAACACTTGTTAATGTGACGAGGAAGGGGAGGCATCTTCAGTCTTTTTCTCCCTCTAGGACCCCGGGGAGAAATGTGGATGGAGTCATGGATCAGCAAAGTGAGGGGTTGTGGCAGTATGCAACTCCAGAGCCAACTGGACTTTGTTGTGACATCTGAAATAGATTTACAAAGAAACCTGAAGATCCCCAGCAGGAATGATGGGTATGCAGCATCCATCATTTCATTGTTAATAGATTCCAAGTTGTCTCCACTGTGTTCCACCAAACCACTAACCTCCTCCAGTCAGTTGCCCTTGGCTTCCATCCCATTTCTCAAGGGATCCCCACAGACATTCTCCTTTGTCTATGTGGGTTTCTTCCAGGTGCTCTGGTTTCCTCCCCTAGCCCAAGGTTGCGCAGGCTAGATGTATTAGTTGTGGGAAATACAGGATTATAAGGATGGCATTACGCAGTGGATCTTGGTAGGATGCTCTCTGGCGGGGGTCGGCATGGACTCGATGGGCTGGATGGCCTGCTTCCTCACTGTAGGGATCCTGTGAAGGTGGGAGTGGGTTTAGAGCCACCAGCTGATTTTGACACAGTGGTGATTCTACTCTCAGAATAACCAATGAAGGGCTCCACCTGGGTTCCTCCAGAGGTTCTGGGCCATCGAGAGATAGTGCCCAGCTCCATCCTCAATCCCTGATGCCAAGTCACCCATTGTGGTTTTAAGGATTTGAGGCACCCATTTAACCAACTGGTTTTAAGGATTTGAGGCACCTGGAGCAAATGTCTGAAAGTGAGCTAGGAGGTCTGGGTTAAAGTCTCATCCCTCTGGTAGTGTGTAATAACATAGTTTGAGTCTTGTGACCGTGGTAGTGTCCTTGCTTCTGAGCTAGGAGTTCTGGGTTCAAGACTCACCTGTTCCAGAGTTATGTAATAACATCTCCAAAGACGTTGATTAGAAAATAAAATGAATGTCTGCAGAATAGGCTGGAGTATTGCTGTTACTTTGAGCCCAGTGCACCACTCATTTGGCCATCTGGAAGAACACACCATCATAAGTGGACACCAAACTGTGGAGTTCAGACACACTTTGATACTCCTGCTGAGATGGGCACAGCTCAGCATCCTAGACTCTTAATGAAGAGCTCATAAGGCATTGGGGCCACAGAGGTAGCAGCTACTATATAAGTGCGGTTGGGTCCTACCACCAGCACCATTGCTATCAAAGCCATGATCACCTCTTCTCTAACGTTGGTATTGATAATCATCAATCAGGTAGGGGGCAAAAGAGATAGTAGTGTAGGTATCCCCCTTTTACCTTTAAGGAAATAGAGAGTTCAGGTAAAACAGGAGTGGGGGTGAATAGGAGGTTTCAGGTTACATGGGTGCTTGTTTCTTGTTGTTATAATCAAGAGCAGCAGGATGTTTCTCAATGTTTTGGGAGTGAATGGGTGATGTTTTTCTCCAAGATGGTTAAAGAAAGTACTGCTCTGCTACAATTAAGCAAAATTCTTACTTTCAGCTTTCTCTCCTCCCCTCCCACCATGTGCAGCTACCAACCAAACAAAGTGCAAAGCAGCAAAATAATTTCTGTTGATGTTATTTATTTTCCTCTGAAAAAATATTGGACTTTTTTCATGTTTTGCCTTCAGTCTCTTCAAAATCTCATATCTTTCCTTTTCTGTCTAGGCAGTTTCAGCATGGAGTCCACTCGCAGTACCTCAGAACTGCTGCTGCTAAATGAATTAACTAGGTTGAAGAGAAACTGTTACCTCCACACAGTAGTAGCATCAGAACAACACCTAGAACAAAACTTTATCTCATTGCTCTCTCTGTAACCAAGCACTATAAGGCTCTGGCTATGTAGACTTTTCTTCCGCCTCCACACAGCACAGAATTGATATTTAGTATAAGGACCTAAATAATTAGCAGTGGTAGAGTATAAAGCACTCATGGGTATTAATGAGAAAAGGTACTGCCTGAACAATGAGATGTAATTTATTGCTTTATATGAATGGGTAAAAGTTGCATTAATAGTTTTGTAATTATGGCTCATTAGACAAAGTTGGTACAGCTGTCTCCTTGTGCTAGATTGCCTCTTCCCCACCCAAAGACTATGTAACATCATCAGATTGGGTTGAGCGTATTAATTCCTTCAAACCCATTACCTTATACAACATTTGATATAGTTGCAATTTACTGTTACACATAGTGACATAACTCTAACTAAAACACAGTTTAATTGAACACTGGTGAGATGTTACAAACATGCAGATAAATCAAGTTCAAAGTAAGAGTTCTTTAATGCTGTGGTTCTGTTCGCCGAGCTGGAAGTTTTTGTTGCAAACGTTTCGTCCCCTGTCTAGGTGACATCCTCAGTGCTTGGGAGCCTCCTGTGAAGCGCTTCTGTGGTGTTTCCTCCGGCATTTATAGTGGCCTGTCCCTGCCGCTTCCGGTTGTCAGTTTCAGCTATCCGCTGTAGTGGCCGGTATATTGGGTCCAGGTCTATGTGTTTGTTGATGGAGTTTGTGGATGAGTGCCATGCTTCTAGGAATTCCCTGGCTGTTCTTTGTTTCGCTTGCTCTATAATGGTAGTGTTGTCCCAGTCAAATTCATGTTGCTTGTCGTCTGCGTGTGTGGCTACTAGGGATAGCTGGTCGTGTCGTTTCGTGGCTAGTTGATGTTCGTGGATGCGGATCGTTAGCTGTCTTCTGTTTGTCCTATATAGTGTTTTGTGCAGTCCTTGCATGGGATTTTGTACACTACATTAGTTTTGCTCATGCTGGGTATCGGGTCCTTCGTTTTGGTGAGTTGTTGTCTGAGAGTGGCTGTTGGTTTGTGTGCTGTTATAAGTCCTAGTGGTCGCAGTAGTCTGGCTGTCATTTCAGAGATGTTCTTGATGTATGGTAGTGTGGCTAGTCCTTTGGGTTGCGGCATGTCCTCGTTCTGTTGTCTTTCCCTTAGGCATCTGTTGATGAAATTGCGCGGATATCCGTTTTTTGCGAATACCTTGTATAGGTGTTCCTCTTCCTCTTTTTGCAGTTCTGGTGTGCTGCAGTGTGTTGTGGCCCTTTTGAATAGTGTCTTGATGCAACTTCGTTTGTGTGTGTTGGGGTGGTTGCTTTCATAGTTACAAACTCCATCAACAAACACATCGACCTGGACCTAATATACCGGCCACTACAGCGGACAGCTGAAACTGACAACCGGAAGCGGCAGGGACAGGCCACTATAAATGCCGGAGGAAACACCACAGAAGCGCTTCACAGGAGGCTCCCAAGCACTGAGGATGTCACCTAGACAGGGGACGAAACGTTTGCAACAAAAACTTCCAGCTCGGCAAACAGAACCACAGCAACGAGCACCCGAGCTACAAATCTTCTCACAAACCTTGAAGAGTTCTTTAAGTTATCTACTGTTGTGGCAAGATATGTCAGCCCACCAATAGTAGTGGTAAAATATAGTTTTGTAAATATTTTCTCTTCAGTCTGTCCAGCTATGTTATTACACACCTTTGGAGTAGGAAGGACTTGACATCAAGCTCCCTGGTTCAGAGATAGGGACATGACCACTGTACCACAAGAGCCCTTCAGTCTAGATGTGTAAGTTGAGGTTGGACTGGAAATGTGTTTTCTAGGATAAGACAACAAGGAATCTTAATCGGTCATTGAATAGTCACAGCAACATTTTCAAAGACAGTGATTAAGATATATTTGGTATGAAAGCACACACCTAAAGCAGACTAGTATTTTGCAAGGCTAATCCAGTTCCCTATGCTCTCAAAATTAGGTTGAGAAGGAAATAAATAAATTGAGAAATATAATGAACTCATCTAAACTGAAGTCATCGAGGAACATCAATTGTAATAGTGCGAAGTCAAACACAAGTATGTGGCGATGACAAAATCTCAGGCAACCAGACAGTTCATAAAAACAGAGACAATGGGATCCACAGGGTGACAAGGATGGACCTGACACACTTACCAAAGACCAATTTGGAGTGAGAGAATCAACAGTAATTTATAATAAACATTCCCACGAAGTTATATTCTACATAAAGTAGCCCGATAGTGTGAAATGTTTTCTAACATTCATCCACAAACAAAAGAGAGATTTTGTAAGATATCATATTGCTTGTGCAATCAGGATTGTGTGTTGATTGTGACTGCAACAGAGGGCAATGCTAGATTTCATTGCCAGATAAAGTGCAATAAAGGCTCAGCAATCATATTGTGAAATTAAAACAAAGAGAATATGTGCTGAAATCCAGAGTTTTATATCTTGGCCTAAAAAGCAATGAAGAGAAAGTGAGGACTGCAGATGCTGGAGATCAGAGTCGAGAGTGTGGCTCTGGAAAAACACAGCAGGTCAAGCAGCATCCGAGGAGCAGGAGAATTGACATTTCGGCATAAGCCCTTCATCAGGAATAACTGATGAAGGGCTTATGCCTGAAACATCGATTCCCCTGCCCTCGGATGCTGTCTGACCTGCTGTGCTTTTCCAGCACGACACTCTTGACCCCAAAAATCAATCAAGCCAGTGACAGAGAAGATAGAGGTGACAATGAATAGTTCAAACCAAAAGATGTGCCTGAACTTGGAACTTTTCAAGGTTTCTTTCAATATTGTCTGTGATTTTGGCTTAATGTTGCAATTATGTTAGCTCCCCTACATGATTGTATTGAATAGAGGAGCACATTCATGAGGCTGAATTGCCTACCATTCCAAGTTCTTCTGTTCTTATGCTGGTCTTCTAACTGTTTGTTATACCTTCATACTAATTTCTTTTAATTCAAATACTAGGACACCCAGCAGCTCAGTGCTCTACAATCTCACTCCATTTAGGTCATATGTTTATTTATATTCTTGCTGTCAAAATGGACAATTTCACATTTTTCAACTTTGTACTTCATTTGCTGAATGTTGGCTCACTATCTATAGCTCAGGAATCTATCTAAAGCATAGGTCTTCCTCACCACCTACTTTTCTATATATTTTGTGTCATTAGAAAATTTGGCAACCACACCTTCTGATCTTTCAACCAAATCATGAAAATAGATTTTTGAAAGTTGAGGACACAGCACCGATCTCTGTGCCACACTACTCCTTATACCTTACCAACCTGAACAAGCCCCATTTATAATTACTTGCTGCTTCCTGTTTGCCAGACAATTTTTCTGCCCAGTCAATTTGCTACAAATTATGCTATGAGCTTGTGTTTTTTGTAATAACTTTTAAAGTGGCCCTTTATCAAATGGCCACCAAGTACAATATATCGCCACCAGCTTCCCTTTATAGACAGCATATGTTACCTCCTCAAACAACCTCAACAGATTGCTGAAACATAAATTCCCTTTCACAAAAACATATTGAACCTGCCCAATCATCTTGACCTTAGAATCCTACACATGGAAGCAGGCCATTTGGCTGATTAAGTCCACACTGACCCTCCAAAGAGCATCCCACCCTGAACCACTCGTCTACACTATCACACTGCACTTCCCGTGGCTAATCCAACTCACATGCACATCAATGGATACAGTGGGCAATTTAGCATGGCTAATCGACCTAACTTGCACATCTTTGGACTGTGGAAGGAAACCCGTACAGACACAAGGAGAATGTGCAAATTCCACACAGAGAGTCAGCCAAGGTTGGAATCGAACACAAGTCCCTGAGGCAGCAGTCCCTGAGGCAGCAGTGCTAACCACTAAGCCACTGTGTCACCCATATAGTGCACCACCATAACTTCTTTAATAATAGTTTCAAACATTACCCATATGAAAGATGTGAAACAAATTAATTTGTAGTTTTCTGCTTTCTATCTCTCTTTTTTTGAATAAATGAATTACATTTTGTACCTTCCAATCTCATGAGAACTTCTCGAAATCAGAAGAGTTTTGGAAACAAACTGAACTTGAATAGTAAAACCAGGTTTGACAATTGTACAGTTGAGAAATTGAAGCAATTCCACAATCATTACAATGAGTTGTCATCTAAACAGGACTTCATTAAGAGTGGTCAGAGATGAGGAGTGCCTAAATCCTACAATGCAGATATCTCACCCCTTTGGTATGTGACTGACCCAGCATGTTTCTTTTACACCACACCAAAGACCCAGTTCAATCCTACAATAAACTCTCAAGTGGCTCATTAACTATCTAAATTGCTTACCCACATTTCTGTCCAGTCACTGCCATCCACCCCCTGACCCCCAGCCACAGTCTCCCCAACAGACATTTCAGCAAAATTGCTGGGAAGCAGGAATGTGCTATGAAACCAAAATGCCACACAATATTGTGGCTTTACTGATATGAATGCCTTTCATAAAAGTAAATACTGTGGGAAACTTGCAATCTGATACAAAATTGGAAGCCAAGAGCACACTCCAGTGGAGATGAAACTGACATTTTTACCCTGGTCCACTGATATTCTTCAAAGCGAAATACACAAACATTGTTTGTAGTTTGGGACATAATGTAGGGAGACTGGCTTGATGTTGAGCAGACGGTCATCAGCCCCTTCAGGTTATCTTTGTAGTCACAAGAGATTACAGCCAATCCTGTTTGGACTTGCCACTTCTATCCTTTGCAACCAAAGGTATGACTTAACATGGGTCCTCCTCTTTCCATAAAGCACTTAATTTACAACCAAAGTCATTTTCATCAGTTTCAGCTTTTTTGAGAAATCACATTTTGGAATTACAAGTTATAAATTTCCACAGTTCTCCATGGTTCTGTTCCGTGGTTGTAACACTTCCAAATGAAAAATTTTGCCAAGTCTTTGATCAGTTAGCTCATTTTATAATCAATAGAGAGTTCTCTTCATGCCCCAACCAATGTTTATCCTATAATAAGTACCAAAAAAACAGATTTCTTGGTCATCCGTTTATGCAATTTGTCATCGTTCTGTTGATCCTGCATCGCAACAATGTGAACACTTCAAAAGTAGTTACTTGATTGAAAAGTGGTTGAAAACTTGTTAATGACGTGCAAGTAATTTAAAAGTTCTTTCTTTCCCAACATAAAGGTTGTGCAAAGGCCATGTTATTTGTAGGCTGACCTATGGAATACAAATAGCTAATTCCTGTTCTCTTTACACCCCCAAAATGGAAACAGATGGATCATAACAGAGCATTACAATAGGACTGAACTATTACAGGAAGAGGCGTTTGCCTTCCCGATAATGCATCTGACTACAGCTGGGAGTGACACCACACACATTTTCAAAATAGTGACAAATGAAGGGCTTGCATGTGGTGAATCATCAACCTCAAGTTTGTAGCAGCAAGGGCAGCAGGATACGATTCCACACATCAGCTTGTTAGATTATAAAATCACATACCAACACTGTTGCAGAGAATGAAATGTAGACATTGAGTGCTCAGCTTACCAGGTTAATACATTATAGTTTCAAAGAGTGGTTATTACACAGAAGAAAGCCATTTAGCTCATTTTGTCTGCATGGGCTTTCATGGGAATCTTACCTAATATCACTTTTTTGGCCCCTTATCTATAGCCCTGTGTTTATTTTCACTTCAAATAATTATTCACTTCCAGTTTGAAAATCATGCATGACTGTCTCCACCACACTTTCAGACAGTGCATTCAGATCCTCATCATTCATTGCATAGGTACATTGTATAACTTGTCAGCAAACTTACATACAATGACTAAGAGTGTGGACGAGGTCACTTTCAGTTCAGCATCTCATGGAGACTGTTCTTTCAGAGGTGGATCAAATGGCCAACTGCATTGGTATGTTTTAAAATGGTGCCCATCCTGATTCAATATCTGCTGTCAACTATGGCAACTTACAATGCTAATTCAGAAGCTCAGATGACTTTGCTGTGGGAAGCAGTGCTGTCAGATGCTTCCAAGTGCCCCTTAACTCCTATCCTCCCTCCCATAGGAATAAGGAGAGCATTCGAGGGAAGTGGCCATAATCTCATGGCAAAAGAGCTCCCTGGGATGGTAGCCTGCCTGTACCTTCTCCATCCACAGCATCAACACCATTGCCATGTGGCAGATTGGACTACTTATACTTATTTCTATACTGCAATGTGCAATTGGTCATCAAGGCTCATAGCTGCTTGTGGTCACTCAACATGACAATCAGAAATATCTTCAATGGAAATTCAGTCGATTTCGTTCCATCAAGGACACTAAAGTAAATATGCAGAAACAAGATGACAACTGAGGGAACACCTGCTTAGTTATATTTTATCTGTTTGCTTCTTCAATTATCACCTTCCTGGGCCTTGAAAACTCCTCCATTTAGCGTTTCCTGTCATCCACCCCAGTTTTTGTTCTTTTCTCCATTCCCTTACCCTCATTTCCTCATCTTGCTTCTGAACTATCACATCTCTAAATCCTTGCACTTCTAATGTAGTCATTGACTTGAAATGTGAACTGTTTCTCTCTCAAAATTGCTGCGTGACTCGTCAAATATTTCCAACAGTTTTTGTGTTTATTATGAACATGAAGGAGTTACACAAGAAAAATTCTTAATTATTCCAGCGAAATATTTTATAGAGTTAGAAAGAAACTGCTCGCTCATGTTTTTCCTTTCTTAATTTGATGTCATTCTTTGGCTTTGTACTGAATTAGGACAAAAGGAAAGTAATCAGATTCTGATAGTTGGAAATGGAAACAGGAGAATTTTTAGATCATTGTAAAATTTGTGATCGAAAGATAGTAGATGTGAAGATTCCCTGATTGAACAGCCCTCCAGTAACTCAGACAACTAGGTACACTGCAGTCAATGGTGCTCTTCCTCCTCTCTGTGTTGTTCTTCATCCGACACTAGCTGGACTTCCTGCTGTTCAGGTGGTGAGAAAGACTGCTTTCTCCTTATTGCAAAGTCATGTAGAAGGTAACATGTAGTAACAAATTAGGACGTGAGATTTGAAAATGATGTTAGATGTAAAGATGTCACTTGATCCATATTTTAATTTATTCATTAGTATCCTATTTGTTTCAAGCAGAAACTCCTGTACCTAGGATTGTTAACCGATTTACAATCTAAACAAATGTAAAAGCAATGGTAAATGGATGGATCAAACAGCTGTTTTATTTTTTATTCAGTTTTTGAAAATAAACAGAGCAGCCAAAAGTTGAAACCTGAATCCATACTCTGTTGTTATAGTCTAAACTCTATCATAGAGCTCCATCCATTCCCATTCCATGTAGGAGAATGGAGGACGGAGAACTGACGAGTTAAAAAAAACAGTTTTGATTAAGGAGATTATTTTTTCCTACGAAGCCATTCAAGGATGGATATCGGTTATCAGTTGGATTAGGTAAAATATCAAAATAACAAGGCTGTTTTGCACTGTGACCATGAAGCTAATCCAAAGTCATAACTCACAATGAGCTGCAGTTGCTTCACAATTATGGGAACAAAGAGCCCTGTGTATCCAACAGTCCTTTGATAGAATTCGGAGCACCCACCCAGATAACATTACAGATACATCAGTTGCTGATCTGGAAGACTGCTTGTGGATTTAACATTTAAAATGCCTCTTTTTCAACTGGACCAGGGACTAAATTTTCAGACCAGTGTTGGGGGCACACAGTTGAGGAATACCCGACTCCTCATTTGCAATCTGGAGAAACTTCACAAAAGGTTAGATTTTTGCTATTGGTGCTTATTGGAATTGGATCACCATCAGAAACAGCACTCCAGAGACGTCCATGCTCTGGGATTTTGTCCCAGCATTGTTAGAAGCAGTAAGATCCCCACACCCCCTCAGGCTCACGTATTTTTCTTACTCCATTCATGCCAAATAAACAACTTCATGCTACCCACTCAACCTCATGAGCCATCACACCCTGCATGGCAACCCATGACCCTGTACCCACTTCAATGAACCATCATAGCTTTCATAGTCAAAATGTGTGGTGCTGGAAAAGCACAGCATGTCAGGAAGCATCCGTTGAGCAGAAGAGTTGACATTTTGTGTATAAGCCCTTCAACAGGAATGTGGGGGAGCTCAAGGGGGCTGAGATATAAATGGGAGGGGTGTGGGGCTGGTGGGGGGAAGGTAGCTAAGAAGACAATAAGTGGATGCAGGTGGGAAGACAGGACGCCAACTTGAGGAACGTTCCAGAGAATGTCTCCGGGACAGACACACCAAATAGCCCACTGACCTGGGGCCAAACGCTTCAACTCGCCCTCCCACTCTGCCAAGGACATGCAAGTCCTGGGTATCCTCCTTCACCAAATCCTAGCCACCAACACCTGATGCCTGGAGGAAGAACGCCTCATCTTCAAATTAGGGAACCTTCAACCACACAGCATCTATATCAATTTCACCAGTTTACTCATCTCCTCTCCTCTCACCTTATCCTAGATCCAACCCTTCAACTCAGCACTACCCTCTTAAACTTCTCCCCCTGACCATCTTCCTTCCCACCTTTCCACTCCACCCTCTCTTCTGACCTATCACCATCACCCCCATCTACATCCACCTATTGCCTTCCAGGCTACCTTAACCCCAGCCCCACCCCTCCTCCTATTTATCTCTCAGTCCCTTGGGCCTTCCCACATTCCTGATGATGGGCTTAAGCCAGAAACATCGACTCTCCTGCTCCTTGGATGCTGCTGACCTGCTGTGCTTTTCCATAGCCACACGTTTTGACTCTGATCTCCAGCATCTGCAGTCCACACTTCCTCATAGCTTTCATGCCAACTTAATGCTAACTCATGTCAACCTAAGAACCCTGTCATCTCTGTGACTCTTTATTGTCTATGTCAGCACATACTCCCTGTCCAGCACCTTTTGGGCTTATAACATCCATTCTAAATCACCTTGTATCTAACTTGGGCAGAACGTAGGGCCATGCTAAGATGAAAAAACTTGCTCATTGACATTCAGTTTGGATTGCATTGGAGCCAACCAACCCTGCCTTCAATATAGTTTGTCCAAGCATAAACAAAAGAGCTGAACACCAAAGGTGAGATGAGAGTGACTTACATTAAAATTCAGACAGCATTTGACCAGGTATGGAAAAAAAGCACCATAACAAAACTAAATTAATTAGGGACTGGGGAGTATTCTCTACTGGCAGGATTTGTACATACCACACAGTTAGAGATCAATCATCTTAGGACATCACTGAAGGAGTTCCTCAAGGTAGTCTCCACAACCAACCCTCTTCAGCTGCTTCCTCAGTGATCTTCCTTCCATCTAAGGTTGGAAGAACCTTCATCCCCTCCCCCACTCACCTATTGTACTCTATGCTACTTTCTCCCCACTCCCACCCTCCTCTCACTTATCTCTCCACACTTCAGGCTCTCTGCCTTTATTCCTGATGAAGGGCTTTTGCCCGAAACGTCGATTTTACTGCTCCTCGGATGCTCTTCCAGCACCACTAATCCAGAATTTAAATTCATAAAGCCCATGTATTTCTGGATCACGGGAGGTAAAAATTGATACTGTTTGAAGGTAGCTGGAATTTGAACTGTTCCATTGCCTCCAATGAAATGTGCATGTGTGAAATATGTCCTGCCTCTGCTTGCCCCATCCTTAGTGAGAATGACAGGAGCAATTTCATGAGCAGTGCTTCTGGAATCAGAGCTCTACCCATCTTTGGCTAAGACTTTGTCCATCTCTGAAAATTTGGACCCAGTCTCCTTAAAAATACTTTTGGACTTTAATGTGGATAAACCAACTGCAAACACATATTAAGTTTTCATTTATGTTTGGGATCAGAAAGACACGATAGGGAAATGTTAGAGCGAGGACAGGCAGCTAAAGATTGAATATGTAATTGTGCATTACTGGACATCATCTGGTTACTTTGGTTTACAATTTAGGATTAATCATTAGCATAAATAGTATCTAAAATAATCTATTATTAGAGAACTATATATGAAGCATGTATTCAAATGTTAGGTCAAAAAATTAATGAATTTGAATATAATGGTCTAGCAGTTACAGTGCTGAGCCAGCAACTCAAAGTTATGTATTTGAATTCTAAAATAGTTCAAATGGCAAGAGATGAAAAAGCCAACTAGTTGCCTAATGAAGGGTAGTGAAGGGTATCTATCAACATTCCCTTCTCTAGTCTACATAGTTCTAAATGGTATGGTTGATCTTTAATACATTTAAGACATCTGAATTAGGCAATAAATGCTGACTTGCTTAAGTAACCTACACATCAAGAACAAATTGAAAGAAAATATAGAATTGCCTGGTATCATGGGATTTGATTTCAAATCCAGCAGGTTATAGAGATGAAAAATAGTGCTTCTCTGACAGGTCTACATATTATAATATTTCTAAGAATCTCAGACACTGAGGTGAACTCTCTTTCCCTCTCTTTCCTTCTCTCCCTGGATAAGCACATGTGTATTAAGTTAGTAACATATAAATTCTATATGCACATTATAAAAATATCTTTCTTTACCATATAATAAATACTTGGAGTAATCTGCCAAAAAGGTGGCTAAAAACAAGATGCCAGTAGGTTTCAAGAAGCAGCTGGTATTTAGAGGTTTTAAGTGTTTGAGGGAGTGGTTGATGGGATGGATAGACTTTTATCCTTGGCTTTATCTTCTTAACACAAATTAATAAGATGAAAGTCTGTAAATGCTGATAAGTGTCATCATTAGAATTTATTTATGGCAATTTCAGTTCAATTTTCAGATGATGGCAGCCTAAGATAAGGCCACCATTAGATGATACTTGATTATCTTAATAAAAGAGGGTATGCACTCAGACATCAGAAAACAAACATAGAAATCACCATTGCATGCAATATTTTTGATGATCGGATTAAAAAACCATGTCCTATCAATCATTGTTAAACTCACAAATGCTTCTACGTTTTGCCTGTTCCGATCTGTGATTGCTCACTCCTGTCATTTGATGTTTTGAAAAGGAATACTTAATTCCACAGTATCTGTCAGTTTTCATATTAATAATTATATACTCAGAGAGAAAGAAACACAAGTTAAGCTGCTTAGGTCTGTGTGACAAGGATGTGTGGTCAGCACTACTCAGAATCTGCTCATTTCATCATATAATCACATAGCTCAGCAGTCAGAGTGCCACTGATTCAGAGCAGAAAATAATGCTGGGGTGAGCTGAATCCTATTTGTCACAATTGGTGGAAGATAGGATAGCAACCTTCCCCTGAGGGAACTGGCCTTCCAGACAGCAGATTGAAAGCACTGATGCTTCCGAGATTGAGTGGGTTGGAGAACACTGAAGAACATTAGAAAATTAACAGGGTAAAACATGTTTTAAAGCTCCACAGCTGTTGTAGTGCAATGTCTACAGTGTCATCTGTTCAGAAACCTTATCCTGACAGAATCCTTCTCAGAGTCTGACTATAACATGGCTTCATTACCTTAAAGACACAAGGAAAACAGTTCTGCATCAAAGAGCAGAAACCTGCTGAGATTGCAGAGAACTTCGATAAAAGAATAAAGAGGGTAAGCAATACTGTTGCTCTCTTACAATTTTGAGATACAAAAACTGAAAATCATTGATATTTCTCAATACTCGCTCTGCATTAACATAAAAATATTTCTGGGAATTAAATGGAGTGAGTAGTGCCCATGTTGCACCATTAATATAAGATTTATTCTCATCAATGTTAAAAAGAGCTAGGTTTTTGGATTAACTTTTTTTGCTGAATCATTGGAGTAGTCATGGAATTAAAAATAGTAATGGTATATTGTTATTCAGTTATGCATAAATGGTGTATTCACATGGTGCTAAAGTAGTCTCTGGTGGTTGTGGGCATAGTCATGTAAAGACAAAGAAAGTAATATGTTATCATATTTTAAATTGAGTAGTGGATTTAGCACATGTCCTATGTTTAGAAATTGAGCGGAAGGTCTTTCAGGTGATATGTGTTTCAAGGCTGCATCTCTGAATGTCCACCAACACCCTTACCGCAAAGGTAGAAGTCAATGGCCATGCAATCCACCTTACTCTGAGTACAGTTATACCTCTCCAAATGGCTCTCTTTATAGAAACATGTACTATCAGCTACAATAATCTAATCAGCTGTTATTCTATATCCAAGGTCACAGAAAGTTAATATCCATTAACAAAAATGGCTATTAACTCTAGCTAGTTCTACTTCCATCTGTTGCTGCAAAGGCACCATATACATAGTCTTTAAATTACACAAGTCTCCTAATGGCATATACGTGCATTGTCACATAAAATCTGGTATCTGCTCATTCCTGGGCTAAGGTTCTTTGTCCAGGGGAGTTTTATTTTTGTTACAAGTGTTGTTGCCATGGTTACATTGTTGCAGATTCATTTTTGTTATGGGGGAACAATGAAACAATGAGCAGATCATTCACAATAGCTTTCACTTCCAGAATATCACTGAGCCACTCCTGCTGTCTGCACCAATACTCTTATGGAGCAATGAAAATGCTAAATTGACAATCACCTGTATCTCAAAAACATTGAGAGTACATTTAGAAAACTCCTCCTTTCATCCAGTTTCATCTATCAGTAATCATTTTTTGCATAGAGAATAATGAAAACTTTGCCTTGGCAAATTGTAACAAAATTTATACAATATTTGGTGTGAGATAGTGAAATCCCTTAAAAGTTTTACTGAGATCCTTTGGGTCTATATCTGCTCTTGGTTGGTTCCCTTCCTTGTTAGTTAATGCGTCTTATTTTTCAGGCTAGATTTTAGCACAGCTGGAAACATCCTCGGCAGATATTGCACTGGTCTGACACTCTCACCCACTTCAAGATGGTATTCATCAGGAAGACCTGTAAAACTTACTTTGTAAATGTCTAGGATCTCTTCAGTAGTCAATGACTTAGTGGACTACAAATCCCTGCAAACTTCCTCTGGGATGTTTAGGGTTACTCGACCAAGCTTTCTACTTGCTTTATGTTATGAGGTTTCATGAAATATTACTGTTTTAGAAATTGAATTCTAAATTGGACAGAACCATGATATAAATTTTAAGTTTGTTTTCTATTTCTATATTGCACGCATTTAGAGGAAACGGTGTAGCTTTATTTTCAGTTTTGAGTTATGTGAATAAAGTGAGTTTGTCTGATAAGTTGTTCACATGCATTTAAATAAAGTCTTTTTAAAAAAATCATGCTGGATTTGCATTATGAGGAGAAAATATAATAATTAGGCTATTTCTCCAAAATTTGGAAGTTTAAGGGATCAAAGTCTTCAGGATATGAACAGGAAAAGACTGCATAGGTAAGGGTAAACTATTTCCAATGATTGGAAATTTTAGAAGCAGGGGCATGGTCTGAGAATCAGGGCCATGTCATTCAGGAGAGATGTACTTCTACACACACAGGGTGATAAATGTTTGGAACTCTCTTCCACAAATAAGAGTTGATTCTGGATCAGTTGCTAATTTTAAATCTGAGATAGATAAATATTGATGAATGGCTTATGCCCTAAACGTCGATTCTCCTGCTCCTCGGATGCTGCCTGACCTGCTGTGCTTTGCCAGCAATACACTCTCGACAGAGATAAATATTTGTTAAGCAAAGGTATTAAGGGATATTGGCTAAAGGCAGATATATGGAGTTAGGCCACAATCAGCCATGATCTAATTAAATAGAAGATCAGGTTCAAGGGGTTGAATGGCTTACCCATGTTCTTTTATTAGCTCATTGCTTTAGAAAATAAGATTGGAGGAAATAAACAAAATTCAGCAAATAAGTATTTATTGGCCTATAAACTACTGCAAATCTCTCCTGGCACATTTAAGGTGATTACTCCAATGTTTAAACTTACACTAGTTCAGATAATTGGATTTTGCTAAATATCTGTCATTCATTGTGTTCTCAGCTTACTTTGTCATCTTGGCATGAGTATCATTTCATCATTTAGCTTTAACCTTACTTTTGAGAGTTTCATTTTTGGGTCCAATCTTGAATCACTTGAATCACAGGTCTGTGAAGCTTATGATATTGCATGAAGTACTCTTGCTTGTCTGAAACTTCCCATTCATTTGATATTTTTCTTCTGCAGACATTATTCCAAATGCCACAAGCTATTTAACATCTTCAAACCTGATAATGCAAACCTACTGCATGTTGTATAGTGATTCTTCAGAATAATAAGCTTTCTCCAGTAGACAACTGTATAAGCTTATTTTTCTTCAAACTGCTTAAATGTTGCATGCAAAATGATTTAGTTTTTTGCAGTAACAGCTTTGCTTTCTCCAAATTGGATATGATTTTGTATGATGTCCTGGATCTTTCTGCTGGATTTTCTGAAAATATTTCTTCATTTTTGCAATCTACTGTCCTCATTCAACTTGAGATGTCTATTTACATAATACAAAGCTTCATGTATTTTCTATATAAATTCGCTGTGGCTGATGATTGACAAACTTAGAGCTTCTGTACATGTCACTAGGTTTCTTGAGAGTAGCTTTCTGCTGTCTCATCAGATGTGATCTCAGGCCAGGATCTCTTATGCCTAAAAAACCCATCTCTGGTGACATCATCTTTCAGTTGTCCAGATGCACAGACTTTTACTGGATGTATCAATATGGTCACATATTGATAACCTCCTGCCTGCCCTGAGCCCTAATGGTGGATAAATATCATTCATAAGAACCGTAATATAGGTTTTCAAGAAAGCCTTCAGAAACTGCAAAAGCTCTTCTGTCTACCTTTTCTGCTCAGTGAACTCGAAGCTGCAATTTAGCTTGTAGTACTCTTTCCCCAACATGGATAGCAGGGTTGCTACTTTAAATTGCTCAGTCTTTTAAAAAAGGAAAATTCTGTCACTATTTCATTATTTTCCCATTGAATGTGGGAAGAAATCTACTTCTGATTCATATCTCTGTACATTTCCACTACACAAGGAGTAGAACATGGACAGTAATTTTAAGTCAGCCAGTAATTCAAAGCTTCCATATCCGCCACAGATTCACCTGCACCTCCACCCACATCATCTACTGCATCCGCTGCAGCCGGTGTGGCCTCCTCTATATTGGGGAGACAGGCCGCCTACTTGCGGAGCGATTCAGGGAGCACCTCTGGGCCACCCGGACGAACCAACCCAACCAACCTGTGGCACAGCATTTCAACTCCCCCTCCCACTCCACCGAGGATATGCAGGTCATTGGACTCATCCACCGCCAAACCACAACAACCCGACGGTCGGAGGAGGAGCGTCTTATCTTCCGACTGGGAACCCTCCAACCGCAGGGGATGAACTTGGACTTCACCAGTTTCTTCATCCCCCCTCCCCCCACCTTGTCTCAGCCGGATCCTTCCAGCCCGGCACCGCCTTCCTGACCTGCAGTCTTCTTCTTGACCTCTCCGCCTCCACCCTACTCCGACCTATCACCCTCACCTTGACCTCTTTCCACCTATCACATTTCCAACTCCCCTCCTCCAAGTCCCTCCTCCCTACCTTTTATCTTCTCCTGCTGAACACTCTCTGCTCATTCCTGAAGAAGGGCCTGTGCCCGAAACGTCGAATCTCCTGTTCCCTGGATGCTGCCTGACCTGCTGTGCTGTTCCAGCAATAAAGTTTCAACAGTAATTCAAAGCTGCATACTACATTTTATTTTACTTATTCCATCTTATTTCTGTCACTAACTGGATCTCTTTCAGATATGAATATCAACACAATTTCAGCTGCATTATGTTTCAACTGCTGCGTCGGAGTGGGGGTGGGGGGCGGAGAGGTCAGGAAGAAGATTGCAGGTTAGGAAGGTGGTGCTGAGTTCGAGGGTTGGGACTGAGACAAGGCGGGGGGAGGGGAAATGAGGAAACTGGAGAAATATGAGTTCATCTCTTGTGGTTGGAGGGTTCCTAGGCAGAAGATGAGGCGCTCTTCCTCCAGCCGTCATGTAGCCATGGTCTGGTGGAGTGGGAGGGGGAGTTGAAGTGTTGAGCCACGTGGTGGTTGGGTTGGTTGGTCCGGGTGTCCCAGAGGTGTTCTCTGAAATGCTCCACAAGTAGGCGGCCTGTCTCCCCAATATAGAGGAGGCCACATCGGATGCAGCAGATACAGTAAATGATGTGTGTGGAGGTGCAGGTGAAGTTGTGGTGGATATGGAAGGATCCCTTGGGGCCTTGGAGGGAAGTAAGAGGAGAGGTGTGGGCGCAAGTTTTGCATTTCTTGCGGTTGCAGGGGAAGGTGCCGTGAGTGGAGGTTGGGTTGGTGGGGGGTGTGGACCTGCCGAGGGAGCCACGGAGGGAGTGGTCTTTTCGGAATGCTGATAGGGGAGGGGAGGGAAATATATCCCTGGTGGTGGGGTCCGTTTGGAGGTGGCGGAAATGACGACAGATGATACGATATATATGGAGGTTGGTGGGGTGGTAGGTGAGGACCAGTGGGGTTCTGTCCTGGTGGCGGTTGGAGGGGCAGGGCTCAAGGGTGGAGGAGCGGTAAGTGGAGGAGATGTGGTGGAGAGCATCGTCGATCACGTCTGGGGGGAAATTGTGGTCTTCTTCAATTCCCCCTCCCACTCCACCAAGGACATGCAGATCCTTGGACTCCTCCATCGCCAGACCATAGCAACACGACGGCTGGAGGAAGAGCGCCTCATCTTCCGCCTAGGAACCCTCCAACCACAAGGGATGAACTCAGATTTCTCCAGTTTCCTCATTTCCCCTCCCCTTGCCTTGTCTCAGTCCCAACCCTCGAATTCAGCACCACCTTCCTAACCTGCAATCTTCTTCCTGACCTCTCCCCCCCCCCACCCCCACTCCGGCCTATCACCCTTACCTTTACCTCCTTCCACCTATCGCATTTCCAACGCCCCTCCCCAAGTCACTCCTCCCTGCCTTTTATCTTAGCCTGCTTGGCACACCATCCTCATTCCTGAAGAAGGGCTCATGCCCGAAACGTCGATTCTCCTGCTCCTTGGATGCTGCCTGACCTGCTGCATTTTTCCAGCAACACATTTTCAGCTCTTATCTCCATAACCCTTGATTCCACTACCCTTCAGAGCTCTATCCAACTCTTTCTTAAACGAATCCAGAGACTGGGCCTCCACTGCCCTCTGGGGCAGAGCATTCCACACACCCACCACTCTCCGGGTGAAGAAGTTTCTCCTCATCTCTGTCCTAAATGGCCTACCCCGTATTTTTAAGCTGTGTCCTCTGGTTCAGGACTTACTCATCAGCAGAAACACGTTTCCTGCCTCCAGAGTGTCCAATCCTTTAATAATCTTATAGACTCAATCAGATCCCCTCTCAGTCTTCTAAATTCAAGGGTATACAAGCCCAGTCGCTCCAATCTTTCAACATAAGATAATCCTGCCATTTTCCAGGAATTGACCTCGTGAACCTATGCTGCATTCCCTCAATAGCCAGAATGTCTTTCCTCAAATTTGGAGACCAGAGCTGCACACAATATTCCAGGTGTGATCTCACCAGGCCCTGTACAGCTGCAGAAGAACCTCTTTGCTTCTATACTCAATCCCTCTTGTTATGAAGGCCAGCATGCTATTAGCTTTCTTCACTGCCTGCTGTACCTGCATGCTTGCCTTTATTGACTGGTGTACAAGAACCAGTATTGTCCCTTGTATTGTATCTTTGTATTGTCCCTTTACCTAACTTGACTCCATTTAGGTAGTAATCTGCCTTCCTGTTCTTGCCACCAAAATGGATAACCGTACATTTATCCACATAAACCGCATCTGCCATGCATCTGTCCACTCACCTAACCTGTCCAGGTCACCCTGTAATCTCCTAACATCCTCCTCACATTTCACCCTGCCACAGCTTAGTATCATCAGCAAATTTGCTAATGTTACTGTTAATACCATCTTCTATATCGTTAATATATATTGTAAAAAGCTGCAGTCCCAGCACTGATCCCTGCGATACCCCACTGGTCACCGCCTGCCATTCCGAAAGGGAGCTGTTTATCACTACTCTATGTTTCCTGTCAGCCAACCAATTTTCAATCCAAGTCAGTACTTTGCCCCCAATACCATGCGCCCTAATTTTGCTCACTAACCTCCTATGTGGGACTTTATCAAAGGCTGTCTGAAAGTCCAGTTACACTACATCCACTGGATCTCCCTTGTCCATCTTCAGAGTTACATCCTCAAAAAATTCCAGAAGATTAGTCAAGCATGATTTCTCCTTCATAAATGCTGACTCTGACCTATCCTGTTACTGCTATCCAGATGTGTCGTAATTATATCCTTTATAATTGATTCCAGCATCTTTCCCACCACTGAGGTCAGACTAACTGGTCTATAATTTCCTGCTTTCTCTCTCACTCCTTTCTTAAAAAGTGGCACAACATTAACCACCCTCTAATCCACAGGAACTGATCCTGAATCTATCGAACTTTGGAAAATGATAACCAATGCATCCACGATTTCTCAACCACCTCCTTCAGTACCCTGGGATATAGACCATCAGGTCCCGGGGACTTATCAGTCTTCAGACCTAACAGTCTCTCCAACACCAATTCCTGGCAAATATAAGTTCCCTTCAGTTCAGGTCCTTCAGACACTGTTACCTCAGGGAGATTGCTTGTGTCTTCCCCAGTGAACGCAGATCTGAAGTACCAATTCAACTCTTCTGCCATTTCTTTGTTCCCCGTAATATATTCCCCTGTTTCTGTCTTCAAGGGCCCACCCTATATATTTACAGTAAAAGGGGAAGTCACATGACTGTGGCAAGTTAGCCAATGCACAAAGTACAATTATATTCCTCCATACAGTGCCTACAGTAAGTATTTATTTTGTTAAAGGTGGCTGTTTAAATTGTTGAAGTATTTCAGTTGAACAGTTGGGTGCTTTAAAATATTCCTTCACCATTTTAGTTAAAAATGTGGAAATTTGCTGGATTTTTCAAGGCTGAAGTCTTCTGTTGTAGCTAAGCTTTGTTTACTAGAGTAATCTTTGAATGCCAGAGGCACTAGTCTCTCACTTTATTCAAAGGTTCAATGGCTTAGGGCTATATTCTTAGAATTAGAAACTCAGTGGGCCCAATCATCCCTTTGATGCATAATCATAGTTTGGGGAGAAATGTATGATATTTTGTGCAACTTCAGGAAGAACTGCCAGCATCATTTCAAAAAGGCTGCATCATTATAAGTTTACTTTTGTATTTGGCTTCTTCAGTGCCCAACAATGAATATGATACAGATCCATCTGACACAAACCCAACTGGAAACTTTAAAGAGTCAATCTTAGGATGAATTTTGGACATGTTAGAAGTTGCAGTAAACTAAAAACAGAGTGATGCGGTGGATTCAAGGCAGGCATGGTTTGCATAATAATCCATCATCACATGTACAGTATACAGTGAGGGAGAGAAACTTTTCACAACAGTGAGAGGAGAAAAACTACTGTTGTAGTGAACAGATTGTGATTGGAGGTGGCTTAGGTCAGCAATAGGATCACCATAGCTGTGGATTCAATGTAAGTAGTGCTTTATTGGCGTAATTAAGTCAGGAATGTCATGTATTGTTGTTCATTTACCTCCATCCTGTTGTGCATATTACCCATTCCAGCCCCCTTGCCATTCTGTCTTGTCAAGACTACACCATAACATGACTCCTCATACTTATTTACCTTGCAAGCAAACCCTATGCCCTCCTGCTTAACACTTTTTCAAAACTTTGTCTACTCACGATTGCCAGTTACTCTGATTTTTCTGTAATTTGCTGCCTCTTCTTGATAATCACCCACAGAATTGGGTGAACATATGTCATTATAGTTATGGAAATGTTCTTTCTGCAATTGCAGGGAGAGCCAGCAGGCAGTATGTGGTCCTGCACAGATTGCTGAGTTGACAGCTGCACAGGGAAAGCAATGGAGATTAATGGATTTCTGGTGTCCATGGACATCAAAGATGGAAGGGACTGAGACCTTGCAGCTGCCTGTTGACAGTATTAAATATCAGTGGCATACAGTTTATAGAATATTTAGTCATGTGGACCTGATTGCAACAGCATGATAAGTATGATCTTTTTATAATGATAAGTTGAATACCCTTCCTTTGCCAGTACTTCTATTTTACCTCGACTAAGAATATTGTACATGCAACAATTGTGTGCAGATCTCGTGGATAGTGACTCTTAGCAAATCTAATTTCTCTGAATATGAACCCACAGAATTCACATTTACTATGCACCAAGTCAGATATTCATGCATCAATAGATATGGTTAGTCAGTTGGCCTTTACTTGCCCCTGTATGATTCACATGTGAGATGGAGCAGACTTTAGCAAAGAACCTTTTGAGCAATCTTGCCTTTCAAAGTTTGTTCAGCTGGACACAGATGCTGCACCTTGAGGGCCATCAATGAAAAACATCATCATTGAGAAGAACATAAAGTCTGAGAGGTACAGCCAGGTTTTCTTTAATGCACATTGTTCACAATGACAATGACAATAAAGAAGTCCAACTCAAGTATATTACAGGGCATTATGGAAGATGAATTTTTCCATGAATGGAAGGAACCAATCCATGCAGCATCAATCACAGCAATTCAGTGAGTCCACGAGAATTTGACCATTCTCATGCATACTCTGAATATCAATATTTCTAATATATTCAACTGAATGATTGACATCTCATCTGTAATCCAATGAAGCATCATTGATCTGCTTCAAGCAGATCTCCACAGAGTGGTGGCAGTGAAGGATCATTGGCGAGAAGAAAATGTTGACGAAAGTGGGCTTGGAAGTGACATTTCAACTCTCACCTGTTACCTGTCTATCATCCATTACCTGACCATTGAATCTTTCTCCTAAGGGATGAGTCAGTCCCCGCATTAGACCAATTCATGATTCTTCATGGGTCCAGCACTCAGAAGTTAACAGCCAAAAATATGTCCACTATTGTAGCTGAGTTATGAACAGTTTGCCTCTTGTTGTTCCGAAGCCACAGAGGTTGGACTATGTAAGAGTGCAAGGAAAAGGAAAAAATGTTCACTCAGGTTTAGATCTGGGAGTTGATGCAAATGTTGTTAGTTGAGTTTCCTTTGTTTAGATGAATCAAGGAAAATGTACTTCCTTGTGTGTATCACTTTATTCATTTTAAATATTCGTGGTGGCCAAATAGTATCTCACCTTTTCAATTGTTCATTGATGAATGGGCAATCATGAATTTAGACATCAATGTGGACATGTGCAGTGGAATGATGGTTAATTGCAGGGCTTCTTCATATCAATGGAATTGTGAAATGAATGGCCACATTTTATGTGGATACTACATGACCAATTAATTTAGATGTTAAATGATTAACTTCAACAAAACTTCCCCATTCATTATTTCCTGTTACCTCAATCAGGGATAATCATATTACCCTTTTTCTGATTCATATGAAAATAAACCAATCACACTTGTGTATTCTCTTAGTGCCTTCTCTCTGGTCTCTTTGTCATTCTTCACTTTGACATTCTTCGTCTTCTTACGAGGTCCTTTCCTAGTGGCTGCAGCTAGGCTGATTGAATATTGCTAACCTTTAATTGAGGAGAATCAAGATGACTGTTTTGAGCAGCTTGTAGTTATAAAGGTGTGTTACCTTTTGGACAGACTAAATATGTGCATCACATGGAAAGTCAACTAAAAGCAGTTTATTCTGTGACGTACGAATGCCATACAGTCCTCCAACCATAATGAATATGTTACATAATGTTCAAAATTCCACATAATTTATATACATCTCCTGCCTTCCATTCACTTTCAAATCCAATGGAACTACTGATTTCCATTTTATTAGAAAATACCTCATGTCTTGAGTCAAATATGCAGAACTTGGGAAAGAACCTTGACCAAAGAATGAGGAGACATTTTCTCTAACAAGAATTGATTTTTCCATGACCTCCATTTCAATGTTCCCCTTCATCAGTCATATCTGTCTGACTCTAAATCAGATGTAACTGGTTTACACAAAACTTGCATGGATTCACTACTGGTATTTTTCTCATATCCCAACTACCCAATTCATTACACTCATTTTATTCTTGCTAACATCCTTCTTCTTCATGAATCTCTGAAGGTCTAAACATCACCTTTTCATGTCTGAGTATTTTGATTAAATATGTGCAAGGACCTCATTACTTTCATGTTCTCCCTAGTAGACATATGACTATACTTTTATAACTGGTTTTGATTACATTCTTTTAACGTAACCTTTCAAGTTCAGAGTGCTTTCTCTTACTCTCCCCCATCATGACTCTTTCTGACTGGATCATTTTTCCTCCCCGATTCTTTTAAATATGGCTTTCGCACAGAGCAATTTCTTTTGTTGTTGCCCTCTCAGAAACAATTCAGTTTGTATTCTGCCTGTAATAATAGAAAGGAGTTATAATAAACAAACAAAAAATGCTAAATTGTGATTCAAAGACATCTGACATTTCTTCCAGCTTGCATGTAATATTTGTATAACAGGAGCGCGCTTATCAATTTGTACTGTGAACTTCGCTGCTCAATTTGAAGCAGGCTCATTCAACAGACTCTTGTGTGTTTTGTCTAATATATTCTCACTTAATTTGAAAACTCTTCTGGAAAAATTGAGGTCCACCTAACCTGCACACCTTTGAACTGTGGCAGGAAATGGGAACACTCAGAGGAGAACCACACAGATATGGGGGAATGTGCAAAATCCACAGACAGTCACCCATTATTTTATTGCTCCACTATTCAGTGAGATCATGGCTGATCTAATAATCCTCAACTACATGGTCCTTGTCAATAACCCTTTATTCCCTTAAAATGATTCAAAATCTGCCTCTTTCATCTCTGAATGTACTCATCAATCCAACCTCTACAGCTCTTTGCAATAAATAACGCCACAGATACACTCGCCTTAGAGAAGAAATTCCTCCTCATTGTGGATAGGTTCTTGACTTTGGCAAGTTATCAGATGAATTACATCTGTGTACCGATTTACGCTGCTTTATAATCCTCACACCATCTTACAGTACCTTTTTGTGCTTTTGGCATTACCACTGTTGGAGAAGTTCAATTACTTTGTTCAACCTTTGCGATAGCGTTCTCTGTCTCAAGTTATTTCAATTTTGTGCTATTTCTTCTGTTAGCAAATAGGGCATTGGATGAGGTCTGCAGAAAACTGGTCTGGTGTTCTTCTGAATATATATACTGACCTTATTTTCTTGAATCAGTTTCACTAACTATTCAAGGATACATGGCAACTCGATAATCTTGTGTCTTGAGTTTGACTTGCAGGTCATTTGTAATGACTGCCATTTCCTTCTACTGGTGTTTCATTTTCATTCTCTCAACATCCCTTGGCAAGATGGCCCTTCTTGCAGATGGAGCACTCACTATTCATAGTGTTGTCCTATGCATCAGTAACAGGAGTTTGTAACTGCCTTTGTTGTGGCTTTCGGCTCATTTAGCTGCAGCGTATTTACTTCACAGATGACTGACAGTTCTTAACTGTGACTTCTCTCAAGTTTATTCCACCAAATCCAAGGACAAAATTGTTTAGCAAGCTATGTTAGACAATAGACAATAGACAATAGGTGCAGGAGTAGGCCATTCAGCCCTTCGAGCCTGCATCGCCATTCAATATGATCATGGCTGATCATTCCTAATCAGTATCCTGTTCCTGCCTTATCTCCATAACCCTTGATTCCACTATCTTTGAGAGCTCTATCCAACTCTTTCTTAAATGAATCCAGAGACTGGGCCTCCACTGCCCTCTGGGGCAGAGCATTCCACACAGCCACCACTCTCTGGGTGAAGAAGTTTCTCCTCATCTCTGTCCTAAATGGTCTACCCCGTATTTTTAAGCTGTAATTGTTGAAGATTAACTTCAACAATGTCAGCAATTACTGCAATTCCCTCACTTTTAAAACCACATATGAATCTGTCCTGCAGTGCTCTCTCTTAAAATTGTTCAAAATTATATTGAATGGACAGCTTTTTGAAAGTCTAGATAAACTCTCTAATATCCGCAGTATGTAGCTGAACCATGTACCAAACCAATAGCTTTCTGCAATGATCAAGCTTGTTGTCAAACAGTGGAGCGTCTTTTGTTTCAGCTGGGGAGCAAATTCTTGAGTGTTTTATATATTTATGGGTCTGCTTCTGTCTAGAATATAGCCCTTTGTCTTAACCCCACCAACTTATTAACATCCAATTCTCAGAAATATCCAAGATATTATCTAAAGCAAAAACCTTCTTGAGCTGCTCCACTGAAAGACTCTTGATTGTGCTCTCCTGGTCTCAAATAATACTTGTTGATGCAACAATCTTCAAAGATTAGTTCACTCTCATGTATTAACAGCCTTTTCACAAGGATCAATCTGTGCAGCCAGGCTCTCGCGTAATAACATGAGAGAATCCACTCAAAGCTATAATCATGTTAATCATGTACCAGCACAAAGTTGATATGCTGGCATCTCTCAACTGAACAGTTCACAGATTATGATCTCCAAACCCAAGAATCAAGCCGAGTCAATTGTTTTGACCACTTACCATCTCTATGGAGGGAGTTATAATTGGAAGTTGGCAAGTTAGTCTGTCGCTGAAAATGTGTTGCTGGAAAAGCACAGCAGGTCAGGCAGCATCCAAGGAACAGGAGAATCGACGTTTCGGGCATAAGCCCTTCTTCAGGAATGAGGAAAGTGTGTCCAGCAGGCTAAGATAAAAGGTAGGGAGGAGGGACTTGGGGGAGGGGCGTTGGAATTGCGATAGGTGGAGGGAGGTCAAGGTGAGGGTGATAGGCCGGAGTGGGGTGGGGGCGGAGAGGTCAGGAAGAAGATTGCAGGTTAGGAAGGCGGCGCTGAGTTCGAGGGATTTGACTGAGACAAGGTGGGGGGAGGGGAAATGACGAAACTGGAGAAATCTGAGTTCATCCCTTGTGGTTGGAGGGTTCCCAGGCAGTAGATGAGGCGCTCTTCCTCCAACCGTCGTGTTGCCATGGTCTGGCGATGGAGGAGTCCAAGGACGTGCATGTCCTTGGTGGAGTGGGAGGGGGAGTTAAAGTGTTGGGCTACGGGGTGGTTGGGTTGGTTGGTCCGGGTGTCCCAGAGATGTTCTCTGAAACGTTCCGCAAGTAGGCGGCCTGTCTCCCCAATATAGAGGAGGCCACATCGGGTGCAGCGGATGCAATAGATGATGTGTGTGGAGGTGCAGGTGAATTTGTGGCGGATATGGAAGTGTCCCTTGGGGCCTTGGAGGGAAGTAAGGGGGGAGGTGTGGGCGCAAGTTTTGTATTTCTTGCGGTTGCAGGGGAAGGTGCCAGGAGTGGAGGTTGGGTTGGTGGGGGAGTCACAGAGGGAGTGGTCTTTTTGGAAAGCTGATAGGGGAGGGGAGGGAAATATATCCCTGGTGGTGAGGTCCGTTTGGAGGTGGCGGAAATGACGGCGGATGATACGTTGTACATGGAGTTTGGTGGGGTGGTAGGTGAGGACCAGTGGGGTTCTGTCCTGGTGGCAGTTGGAGGGGCGGGGCTCAAGGGCGGAGGAGCGGGAAGTGGAAGAGATGCGGTGAAGGGCATCGTCGACTATGTCTGGCGGGAAATTGCGGTCCTTGAAGAAGGAGGCCATCTGGGTTGTACAGTTTTGGAACTGCTCCTCCTGGGAGCAGATGCGGCGGAGACAAAGGAATTGGGAATATGGGATGGCATTTTTACAGGGGGCAGGGTGGGAGGAGGTGTAGTCTAGGTAGCTGTGGGAGTTGGTCGGTTTATAGTAAATGTCCGTGTTGATTCGGTCACCCGAGATAGAAATGGAAAGGTCTAGGAAGGGGAGGGAGGAGTCTGAAACGGTCCAGGTGAATTTGAGGTCGGGTGGAAGGTGTTGGTAAAGTGGATGAACGAGGGAGCACGAGGCAGCGCTGATACAGGCATCGATGTAGCGGAGGAAAAGGTGGGGGGTGGTGCCAGTGTAGCTGCGGAAGATGGACTGTTCCACATATCCTACGAAGAGGCAGGCATAGCTGGGGCCCATGTGGGTGCCCATGGCTACTCCTTTGGTTTGGAGGAAGTGGGAGGATTGGAAAGAGAAGTTGTTCAGGGTGAGGACCAGTTCAGTCAGTCGAAGGAGGGTGTCGGTGGAAGGGTACTGGTTGGTACGGTGGGAATGGAAGAAACGGAGGGCTTTAAGTCCTTCGTGATGGGGGATGGAGGTGTACAGGGACTGGATGTCCATGGTGAAGATAAGGCGTTGGGAACCGGGAAAGCGAAAATCATGGAGGAAGTGGAGGGCGTGGGTGGTGTCCCGAACATAGGTGGGGAGTTCTTGGACTAAGGGGGACAGGACCGTGTAGAGATGAGTTCGGTGGGGCAGGAGCAGGCTGAGACAATGTGTCGGCCGGGGCAGTCAGGTTTGTGGATTTTGGGCAGGAGGTAGAAACGTGCGGTGCGGGGTTGTGGAACTATGAGGTTGGAGGCGGTGGATGGGAGATCCCCTGAGGTGATGAGGTTCTGGATGGTCTGGGAGATGATGGTTTTGTGGTGGGAGTTGGGGTCATGGTCAAGGGGGCAGTAGGAGAACGTGTCCACGAGCTGGCGTTTAGCCTCAGCGGTGTAAAGGTCGGTGCGTCAAACCATCTGGTCTGTAGTCATGTTTCTACTTTTGACAGACTTAACCACCAGCCTGGCACCCTCCACCAATTTCTAACCATCCAATTATGTAGTCTTGATTATTACAATTTCCTCTATTGGTTCCTCAGACTCAGTTTTTGGATTTTATACTATAAGGTGTACGAATTAATGTTCTACTATTAGACCTAATGATCTAGACTTGCTGTCATGAGGAACATAAATATTGAAGAATGAAATTCCTGTAAATTTTGACAGTAAAATTCCATGAATCTCACTTCTTCCACACAGCACACATAATGTCGGGGTGTTGGTTAACTCAGTTGGCTGGATGGCTGGTTTATGATACAAAATGATGTCAACAACATGTGTTCAATTTCTGCAGTGACTGAGGTTACCAGAAAGGATTGTCTTTCTTAACCTCTCCTCTCATCTGAGGTATGATGACCCTCAGAAGTAAACCACCACTGGTTACATCTATCTAATGAGAGGGCAATCCAGTGGGATGATTTTACTTTCCTTACAATATACCCATTATGATTCCTATCCACCCATTTAATTATTGAAGAATTGTTTGCAAATATACTCACTAATCTTCAAAATCAATCAAGCAAAACTTCTGAATATTCGTTCATTCAACTACTTCAACGATTTAATCTTGGGTTATGTCCCATTTGGTCAACATTCTGCCTTCCCAGTTAAATCTCTCAGGCCATCCTGAGTCATTGGTTCTTGCTAAAGCTTATCATACAAAATCCACACACTGATTTAGTTCTTGCCTTCATATAAAAAAGTAAAAAGTAATTAAAAAGTTTAACTGAAAAGTTGCTCAAAGTCAGAACACAAGTAAAACTGTTAATTTATGATAATATATTGTTAAAATATCGAATGAGAAATTTCCTAAAAGCATGTTAATGTATTGATTATTATGATGGGATCTTTCTAATAAAGACAAGATCCTTGGTCTCATGAAGTGCTGTGAAGGTTTGTGAACAGTTTAGCACGTAATATGTCAACAAAACTGAAAAGGATCAGAGCAAGTTCAGTGAAAAACAAGAGAACTGTGGATGCTAGAAATCAGAAACAAATCAATTTGTCTGACTTTTAATTTCTTGAGTTACAATATGGTGCCATTATCTTTGAGAAAATGACACTAATCACTGCAGAAGACTGGTGCATTGAGAATGTTTCATTGCAGGTCACAGTAAAAGACCTGGGAGAGATGGATGGTGCTTTAGAGACTTGTATACATGAGAAATTACAGGTATAATGCATTGTCACACATGTAATGGACTGGTGGAAGGAGATGCCAAATATATTATTGATGGCCCTGCATGACAGGTAATCCCAGCATCAACTGGAGACAGGCAGATTGAATCCTCTGATCGTGTTGACAAAGTTAACCATAGTGGCAGCTGGTAACTCTGATGGAGAGTCATTCAGAAGAATCATCAAATCCAAGAATCAATTCAGGGTTTTTCTCAAGAATAAAAATGCTTTGTATTTCACCATTTTTTGTTTATTTGCATGAAATAAATCAGTGCCAAATTGGCTGGGAATTAAAATTCACAGATGTTATTTTTTGAATAAACTCATCACAGCAGTCCTGACCCCAAAGATGACTCAGTGGGTAAATGCAGCATCTAATTCCAAATTTCAGTTTCGAATTTGTACTGAGATGAGGAACGTGAAAGTCTCAATGGTGCCAAAGGACTATTGGTTGCTCCCTCATTAGACAGAGACAACTGATGGTGTGTTTAACCTGAGGGTCACCATACTTCAGGTGAGGGATGAGACAGAGAAAGCAGGACCTTCACGGTGACTAAGCCAATACAGGAATTGAATACATGCTGTCGCCATCTCTAAGCAACTAGATAGATTATCTCAAACTTATAATTGGACACAGTACCTAGCATTAGAGAGAGTAAAAAGTATTAACTAGATTTTGATCCTGGTAGCACCCAATAATAACTATTGGGATATCTTTATATGGATATCAAGTGAGATCAAGATGTGAAGCTTCGTAGAGTTTGCACCAAGTTAATTGGTGACACTTTTTGAAAGATAATGTGCTATGTTGGAACTAAAGAGATGAAAAGTGTCAAGCGCTTTATTTCAGATTTTTACCAAGTTAGAAATGAAAAGAGCTGCAATCTCCTTCACCAACTGAGGCACATGTTGGAAGACCCGTGAGAATGGTCATGTATATTGAATTGAGCTACTAACAGCACCCTATTGGATCACAATGTGGCTAACACCCCAACTTGATGCTGTTTTCTCAACTGAATGACCACTGCATGCAGACTGCACTAACTGCACTGTTCATTTGTTGGGCATGTCAGCAGGGCAGTCAATATGGTAAGGGCCAGCATTGCTTAAAGTTAAATTGCAGAGTTTAATCATATTTTTGTTAATAAAACTGCAAAATGTTAGCGAAGCCCAATTAGTCTGACAACATCTGACCTTCAGAATGCCAAAAGAGAGTCATATTGGACTTGAAACATTATCTCTGTTTCTCTCTATATAGATACAGCCAGATCTGCTGAGTTTCTTCAGCACTATCTGTTCTTATTTCAGATTTCCAGAATCCAAGTCTGCAGAATGACTTAAAAACAAGTGAATGCCAGCTAGAGGCAACCTGTTAATGCTCGATTTCCAGTGGTGCTGTAGGAGGTAAAGACCATCACTTTATCATGGATCACATAGAGTAACAATGGTCTGTGCTGGCGGCAATGAAAAGTTCTATGATTGATTTAGGTCTGGAATGAGAAAGTGGTCAGAATGCAGCAGGAACGTCCTTTCGATGTAATGTCTTGTCACTCAAATTCTACGGCACTTCCACTAAAGAGTTGTAAGTGCTGAGACTGAAGCTGAATAAATGATGGAGATTTTTCCCTCATTATTAGGGTGCAGCATGTCACCTGCAATGTACACTCTGCTGATTCTTCTGAGAGATGAGAATCTCTTTCATTCCTTATGTTCTTAATGGAGGTCAATGCCAGCAAGAATCTTTTGCCATTGGTAAGACATTGGCCACCTGTGACTTTCTAAACTGAAAATGTGTTTCTGGTAAAGCACAGCAGGTCAGGCAGCATCCAAGGAACAGGAGAATCGACGTTTCGGGCATAAGCCCTTCATCAGGAATGAGGAAAGTGTGTTCAGCAGGCTAAGATAAAAGGTAGGGAGGAGGGACTTGGGGGAGGGGCGTCGGAAATGCGATAGGTGGAAGGAGGTCAAGGTGAGGGTGATAGGCTGGAGTGGGGTGGGGGCGGAGAGGTCAGGAAGAAGATTATAGGTTAGGAGGGCAGTGCTGAGTTCGAGGGATTTGACTGAGACCAGGTGGGGGGAGTGGAAATGAGGAAACTGGTGAAATCCAAGTTCATCCCTTGTGGTTGGAGGGTTCCCAGGCGGAAGATGAGGCGCTCTTCCTCCAACCGTCATGTTGTTGTGGTCTGGCAGTGGAGGAGTCCAAAGACCTGCATATCCTTGGTGGAGTGGGAGGGGGAGTTGAAGTGTTGGGCCACAGGGTGGTTGGGTTGGTTGGTCCGGGTGTCCCAGAGGTGTTCTCTGAAGCGCTCTGCAAGTAGGCGGCCTGTCTCCCCAATATAGAGGAGGCCACATCGGGTGTAGCAGATGCAATAGATGATGTGTGTGGAGGTGCAGGTGAATTTCTGGCGGATATGGATGTTTCCTTTGGGGCCTTGGAGGGAAGTGAGGGGGGAGGTGTGGGCGCAAGTCTTACACCTCCTGCGGTTGCAGGGGAAGGTGCCGGGAGTGGAGGTTGGGTTGGTGGGAGGTGTGGATCTGACGAGGGAGTCACGGAGGGAATGGTCTTTACGGAACGCTGATAGGGGAGGGGAGGGAAATATATCCCTGGTGGTGGGGTCCATTTGGAGGTGGCGGAAATGACGGCGGATGATACGCTGTATGTGGAGATTGGTGGGGTGGTAGGTGAGGACCAGTGGGGTTCTGTCCTGGTGGCGGTTGGAGGGGCGGGGCTCAAGGGCGGAGGAGCGGGAAGTGGAAGAGATACGGTAGAGGGCATCGTCGACCACGTCGGGGGGGAAATTGCGGTCCTTGAAGGAGGCCATCTGGGTTGTGCGTTTTTGGAACTGGTCCTCCTGGGAGCAGATGCGGCGGAGACGAAGGAATTGGGAGAATGGGATGGCGTTTTTACAGGGGGCAGGGTGGGAGGAGGTGTAGTCCAGGTAGCTGTGGGAGTCGGTCGGTTTGTAGTAGATGTCGGTGTTGATTCGGTCGCCTGAGATAGAAATAGAAAGGTCGAGGAAGGGGAGGGAGGAATCTGAGACTGTCCAGGTGAATTTGAGGTCGGGGTGGAAAGTATTGGTGAAGTGGATGAACTGTTCAACCTCCTCGTGAGAGCACGAGGCAGCGCCGATACAGTCATCGATGTAGCGGAGGAAAAGGTGGGGGGTGATGCCAGTGTAGTTGCGGAAGATGGATTGTTCCACATATCCTACGAAGAGGCAGGCATAACTGGGGCCCATGCGGGTGCCCATGGCTACTCCTTTGGTTTGGAGGAAGTGGGAGGATTGGAAAGAGAAGTTGTTCAGGGTGAGGACCACTTCCTAAATACAAGCTTCACAATCATCACTTGGCAGTGCAGAATCTGAATCCTGCTGAAGGAAGAGAATAGCTTTTGAAGCTTTTTGTCTTGCACACATCCATGCAGAATTGCAAGAACATCAAAATTCAAAAGGAATAATAATTTATATTGCACAGGTAAAGATGTTTGGTTGGTAGGCATGTGCTCTCTAATTGGTCAATTTGTTACCATGAAGAATCCACGGGCTAACAATTATTCCAAAAGTTTTCATTTGAATTCAAACCAGACAATTCAACATTAATTGATCAAGGTATTATCATAAATAATCCCCAAGCTTTTGCCTAGTTCAGAAATGTGGATTGCCTAGGCATGTTCTTATGTTTACAGAGGACAATGTCCAATGAATGTATGTAGACTGTCTGAGGCACACACATATATTTATGGACTATGAGAAACTGATCAATGATACTATTTGGACATTTCTGGATTGAAGAGACTTTATCATGTTATTTCTTCAAAATGAAAAAAACAGAAGATCAAAGAGAACTGGAGATTATCGGTTGTTTATTGGTAAATGAAGAAATTTTAGGAGAAAGAATCCAATAAACATTCTTAAAAGAGATAAGAGACAGGTTTATGGCTTAGTTGTAGGACAAGCAGACTTGGAGAATATTTGGATCTGTGCTGCTCATTGCCTAGCAACAGCTTCTGGGTGAGGTTGATTTGTACTTTCACAGACCTGAGATGTAAGCTGTTGAAGACACCTGCAGCAGAAAGAAGCTCTCTCTCAGCAATAAGAGACTAATCTTAGCAACATCAGCTGAAAGGTTTCATTTTCTCTCATTGAAGTAGTTTTCCCAAACAGGACTCCTTACTGTTTCCATTCTAAATCTGGTCTGAAGATTTTTCATAACTCTGTGACTGTCAGTAAGCATACATCATTGATATGGAGTTGAAAACAGCATCCAAAGTAAAACCATTTTACATTCTGAACTCATACCTTCAACCTACAGGGGTGTTTCTTTGGGTCTTTTTTCAATCCAAACCCACTAAACATGTATGAATGCATTTGGAAACAGATTTTATAGTTTAATTCTGTATAGTAGCTTAATTGATAACCAGTTGTTTAGAACACAGAACAGTACAGCACAGGAACATGCCCTTCAGCCCACCAAGCTTGTGTCAATGCATGCTTTTCTGAACTAAAATCCTTTTGCCTCTGCGTGATCTGTGTCCCTGTCTTTTCATGTACCTGTCGCGATGCCTTTTAAATATTGTTTCTACTATCTCCAGCACATTCCAAGCACTTACCACCCGCTGTGTAAAAAAAAAATTGCCTCTCACATCTCTTTCAAACTTTCCCCCTTTTACATTATAATTATGCCCCCATGTAACTGACATTTCTACCTGGGAAAAGAAGACTCCTACTATTTATTCTATTCATGCATTTTATAATTTTGTAAATTTCAATCAAGTCTCTGACATTCAAGTGAAAACAAATCAAGTTTTTCCAATCTCTCCTCAAAGCTAATACCCTCCAAACCAGGTAACATCTTGGCAAATGTTTTCCGTGCCGTCTCTGAAGCCTCCACTACCGTCTGCTGTGTGGTGACTTGAATTGTGTGCAATATTCCAAATATGCTCTCACTAAAATTCTATACAGCTGCAACACAACATGCCATTTTTTTTCATTCTGTGCTCCAATTGATGAAGGCAACCATGTTGCATGCTTTCTTTACCAGCTTGTCCACTTGTATTACCACTTTCAGGGAAATGGGAACCTGTACACCTAAATCCCTCTGTATGTTCATGCTGCCATTTACTGTGTACTTCCCCCTTGCATTAGACCTTATATAATGCATCACCTTACATTTGTCTGGATTAAATTCCATCTGTCATTTCTCCACTCAACTCTCCAGCCTAACTGTATTCTGTTGTATCCTCTGGCAAACCTCCTCACTATCCACAGTTCCTTTAATCCCCAATCAGAAAAGGATTATTCTCTGTCTTCTTTGATCAAGCCAGTTCTGTATCCATCCTACCAGCTCACCATGGATCCCATGTGACTTCACCATCTGTATTAGCCTGCCATGAGGTATCTTGTCAAAATATGCTAAAGTCCATTTTGACAACATCCATCATCCTGCCCTCATAAATTATTTTTGTCACTTCTACAAAAAGCTCAATTAAGTTTGTGAGACGAGACTTCCCCTATACAAAGTTATGCTGCCTATTGCTGAAAGTCCATTTTCTTTCCAAATTTGAAGAAATTTGGTCCCTAAGAATCTTCTCCAATAATTTCCCTGCCACTGACATAAGGCTAACTGGCCTGTAATTTCCCAGATTATTGCTGTTGCTATTCTTAAACAAGAGAACAACATTGGCTATTCTCCATTCCTCTGGGACCTCTCCTGTGACTAAAGAAGATGCACAGATTCTGTACAAAGCCTCATTAATCTCCTCCCTTGACTGCCTCAGTATTCTGGGATGGATCCAATCAAATCTTGAGGTCTTACCTACATTAAAACACCCAATACCTCCTTCTTTGTTCATAATTAACAAGCTATTTTGAGAAGTTGAAGAATTCTGATGAAATTTGACATGACATAACAGTGATAAAGGAAAACAAATTGACCATTTTAGCCATTGAATTAAATATTTATACTTGTGTGTTTCAGGAACGGCTGGAGCTTGATTAATAGCATACTCCTTTCATGTGTTAACACGTGTACTGGAGGTCCAACTGATAATCGTGTGTTAGTTGTTCATGCAAATCTTAGCACACTCAAGTCTGTTACATAATTGATGAACAAGTAGAATTATATCTAATGTATGACCTTAAGTTCTGAGTTTTGCAAGCATCAGCTGCTTTCTAATGATTTGTGCTCTGCTTGTTGTGAACAGCAAAGGTTGCTGTTTGTTACAATCCACCAGCCTTTGGGTCATGCATATCTGGAAGGTGATTAGCACTGAAATTCACACTGGACAGAACATGCCTGTGACTTGACTCAACATTTTATTGGTGGGAAATATTCAGTATTGCTTATGCAACATTGCCGCAAGAAACAGCTAGCTTTGTCTGTTGCTCAAGCTTTTGCGACACAATTTGAGGTAAACTAAGTATGTTTGAGGACTGAAAGTGGTAGCGTTAGGCCCATTCATAAATTTACATGATATAGAATGAGCAATGCTTTGATTGGGTAACCATTATCCCACAGGATATCTTTGTGCACCCTATTTCAACATCAAGCTTGCATGGTGAGCAAATAGCTTGGGCTGTACTTACAAGGTTCCCAATAAGGCCAGTGTTGTCACTGCTCGCCACTACTCACCAATGAATCCATCAGTATCAAAAATGGGATGGAACCAACCTATGACTGGAGGAGCAGCTGGGAAGGTTGCAGTTAGCAATTGCTGAGGTTACTATGAGCTGGGCGGAATTGTGGACTACAGATGCTGGAGATCAGAGTCTAGTTTAGAGTGGTGCTGGAAAAGCACAGCAGGTCAGGCAGTATCCAAGGTACAGGAAAATCAACATTTCGGGCAAAAGTCCTTCATCAGGGAGGAGAGACAAATGGGGGGGGGGGGGGGGGGGGTGGCTGGGGAGAAGGTAGCTAAGAGTTTAATAAGTGGATGGAGGTGGGGATGGAGGTGATAGGTTCGAGAGGAGGGTGGAGCGGATAGGTTGGAAGGAAGATAGGCAGGTAGGACAGGTCATGAGGATTTATTGCTGGAACAGCACAGCAGGTCAGGCAGCATCCAGGGAACAGGAGATTCGACGTTTCGGGCACAGGCCCTTCTTCAGGAATGAGCAGAGAGTGTTCAGCAGGAGAAGATAAAAGGTAGGGAGGAGGGACTTGGAGGAGGGGAGTTGGAAATGTGATAGGTGGAAAGAGGTCAAGGTGAGGGTGATAGGTCGGAGTAGGTTGGAGGCGGAGAGGTCAAGAAGAAGACTGCAGGTCAGGAAGGCGGTGCCGGGCTGGAAGGATCCGGCTGAGACAAGGTGGGGGGAGGGGGATGAAGAAACTGGTGAAGTCCAAGTTCATCCCCTGCGGTTGGAGGGTTCCCAGTCGGAAGATAAGACGCTCCTCCTCCGACCGTCGGGTTGTTGTGGTTTGGCGGTGGATGAGTCCAATGACCTGCATATCCTCGGTGGAGTGGGAGGGGGAGTTGAAATGCTGTGCCACAGGTTGGTTGGGTTGGTTCGTCCGGGTGGCCCAGAGGTGCTCTCTGAATCGCTCCGCAAGTAGGCGGCCTGTCTCCCCAATATAGAGGAGGCCACACCGGCTGCAGCGGATGCAGTAGATGATGTGGGTGGAGGTGCAGGTGAATCTGTGGCGGATATGGAAGTTTCCCTTGGGGCCTTGGAGAGAAGTGAGGGGGGAGGTGTGGGCGCAAGTGTTGCACCTCCTGCGGTTGCAAGGGAAGGTGCCGGGAGTGGTGGTTGGGTCGGTGGGGGGTGTGGATCTGACAAGGGAGTCGCGGAGGGAGTGGTCTCTACGGAAAGCTGATAGGGGAGGGGAGGGAAATATATCCTTGGTGCTGGGGTCTGTTTGGAGGTGGCGGAAGTGACGGCGGATGATGCGCTGTACATGGAGATTGGTGGGGTGGTAGGTGAGGACCAGTGGGGTTCTGTCCTGGTGGCGGTTGGAGGGGCGGGGCTCAAGGGCGGAGGAGCGGGAAGTGGAGGAGATGCGGTGGAGGGCACCGTCGACCACGTCGGGGGGGAAATTGCGGTCCTTGAAGAAGGAGGCCATCTGTGTTGTACGTATTTTGAACTGGTCCTCCTGGGAGCAGATGCGGCGGAGACGAAGGAATTGGGAGAATGGGATGGCGTTTTTACAGGGGGCAGGATGGGAGGAGGTGCATCGTCAAAACGCCATCCCATTCTCCCAATTCCTTCGTCAAAACGCCATCCCATTCTCCCAATTCCTTCGTCTCCGCCGCATCTGCTCCCAGGAGGACCAGTTCAAAATACGTACAACACAGATGGCCTCCTTCTTCAAGGACCGCAATTTCCCCCCCCGACGTGGTCGACGGTGCCCTCCACCGCATCTCCTCCACTTCCCGCTCCTCCGCCCTTGAGCCCCGCCCCTCCAACCGCCACCAGGACAGAACCCCACTGGTCCTCACCTACCACCCCACCAATCTCCACGTACAGCGCATCATCCGCCGTCACTTCCGCCACCTCCAAACAGACCCCAGCACCAAGGATATATTTCCCTCCCCTCCCCTATCAGCTTTCCGTAGAGACCACTCCCTCCGCGACTCCCTTGTCAGATCCACACCCCCCACCGACCCAACCACCACTCCCGGCACCTTCCCTTGCAACCGCAGGAGGTGCAACACTTGCGCCCACACCTCCCCCCTCACTTCTCTCCAAGGCCCCAAGGGAAACTTCCATATCCGCCACAGATTCACCTGCACCTCCACCCACATCATCTACTGCATCCGCTGCAGCCGGTGTGGCCTCCTCTATATTGGGGAGACAGGCCGCCTACTTGCGGAGCGATTCAGAGAGCACCTCTGGGCCACCCGGACGAACCAACCCAACCAACCTGTGGCACAGCATTTCAACTCCCCCTCCCACTCCACCGAGGATATGCAGGTCATTGGACTCATCCACCGCCAAACCACAACAACCCGACGGTCGGAGGAGGAGCGTCTTATCTTCCGACTGGGAACCCTCCAACCGCAGGGGATGAACTTGGACTTCACCAGTTTCTTCATCCCCCCTCCCCCCATCTTGTCTCAGCCGGATCCTTCCAGCCCGGCACCGCCTTCCTGACCTGCAGTCTTCTTCTTGACCTCTCCGCCTCCACCCTACTCCGACCTATCACCCTCACCTTGACCTCTTTCCACCTATCACATTTCCAACTCCCCTCCTCCAAGTCCCTCCTCCCTACCTTTTATCTTCTCCTGCTGAACACTCTCTGCTCATTCCTGAAGAAGGGCCTGTGCCCGAAACGTCGAATCTCCTGTTCCCTGGATGCTGCCTGACCTGCTGTGCTGTTCCAGCAATAAAGTTTCAACTTTGATCTCCAGCATCTGCAGACCTCACTTTCTCCAGGTCATGAGGATGGCAGGTTGAAACTGGGGTAAGGTGGGGAAAGGGGAAATGAGGAAACTGGTGAAGTCCACATTGATACCCAGGGGTTGAAGTGTTCCGAGGCTGAAGATAAGGTGTTCTTCCTCCAGGCGTCGGGTGATGAGGGAATGGCAGTGGTGGAGGCCCAGAACCTTGGCAGAGTCGGAGGAGGAGTTGAAATGTTGAACCACAGGGCGGTGGGGTTGATTGTTGTGGGTGTCCCAGATGTTCCCTAAAGCGCCCTGCGAGGAGGCGTTCAGTCTCCCCAATGTAAAGGAGACTGCATTGGGAGGAACAGATACAATAAATGACATTGGTGGATGTGCAGGTGAAACTATGATGGATGTGGAAGGCTCCTTTGGGGCCTTGGATGGAGGTGAGGGAGGAGGTGTGGGTACAGGTTTTGCAATTTCTGCGATGGCAGGGGAAGGTGCCAGGAGGGGAGGGTGGGTTGTTGGGGAGTGTGGACCTGACCAGGTAGGCACAGAGGGAATAGTCTTTGCGGATAGGGGTGGGGGGGGAAATATTTCGCTGGTGGTGGGATCTGTTTGTAGGTGGCAGAAAATGTCAGCGGATGACGGGGTTTATGTGGAAGTTGGGAGAGTGGAAGGTGAGGACCAAGGGGGTTCTGTCCTTGTTGCGGTTGAAGGGGTGGGGTTTGAGGGCAGAGGTGCGGGATGTGGATGAGATGCGTCGGAGCGCATCTTCAACTATGTGGGAAGGGAAATTGTGATCTCTAAAGAAGGAGGCTGTCTGGTGTGTTCTGTGGTAGAACTGGTCGTCCTGGGAGCAGATCCGGCGGAGGCAGAGGAATTGGGAATACGGGATGGCATTTTTGCAGGAGGTGGGGTGGGAAGAGATGTAATTCAGGTAGCTGTGGGAGTCGGTGGGTTTGTAAAAAATGTCAGTGTTAAGTCGGTCGTCATTGATGGAGATGGAGAAGTCCAGGAAGGGGAGGGAGGCATCAGAGATGGTCCAGGTGAATTTAAGGTTGGGGTGGAATGTGTTGGTGAAGTTGATGAATTGCTCAACCTCCTCACAGGAGCACGAGGTGGCGCCATTGCAGTCATCAATGTAGCGGAGGAAGAGATGGGGATTGGTGCCAGTGTAACTACGGAAGATGGACTGTTCTACATAGCTGACAAAGAGACAGGCATAGCTGGGGCCCATGCAGGTGCGCATGGCTACCTCTTTTGGATTTGAAGGAAAAATTGTTAAGAATGAGGACCAGTTCAGCCAAACAAATGAGAGTGTCAGTGAAAGGGTACTGGTGGGGGCATCGGGAGAGGAAGAAACAGAGGCCTTGGAGGCCCTAGTCATGGTGGATGGAGGTGTAGAGGGACTGAATATCAGGTCCAGGCCTCAGGGATTACCACTGGATGCTGCACTTGGTGGAGTTCGCTGAGTCCTGGCCCAGGCTTTATGTGCTGCAGACGTCCAGGTACTGCTATTGGTTTTGTTTGTGATATGTTGCATTGACATGATCCTGATAAGAGAAAGACAGAAAGCTTTGAGAGCAGTCTCATTTAACAACATACTATTCATAATAATATAGCCAAGTTAAAAGTGATTTGGGGGAAAATAAGGAGAAGTAAAATGACGTGAACATTTTCTGTAATTTATACACATCCTCAAATCCAATATGAGAGTTGGGAAAAAAATAAAAATGTTTGTAATACTGAAGAAACAGTAGAAAAGGCTTTGGGGAGGCAAGGAGAGGCAAACATATTTCCAGTTGAAGTAAGTTTTGGAAAGTGACTCCTACTGATATGTCTTATAGATAGTTTTTAAGACATAAACTTTATTCAATGTGAATTTTGAAATGAACTTTTCCTTTTTAAGTGAACAAGATGCTGCTACAAAAATGGATGCTGAAGGTCAGTTGACCTGGCTCATATAGTCAAAAGCTGACTTAAGTGTCTAATAGAGACAAAAGGGCACTTCCCAGATGAAGAGGTGTCAACTGCACATATCCTGATACTATTATAAGTTCTTTGGAACTATTTTTGTAACAAAGAAAGTGGTTGACTTAATGCCCTCAGGATGAATATTTTAAAACAAAAAGATGAGGATGTGGCTCATCAACTTCAGACCACCACAATCTTTGGAAAAAGAACTGAGGAGTCAAAAGTAAGGCAGCCATAATTGCTTCATTTTAATCTTAAAATGCTGTGTGTAACACAGATGGACAGAACAGAAAAGCCAATAGTATCTAAACCTTAAGAATAGCAACCTTTCTCAATGTAAGATCTCCAAGCTTGTTCCATTTCAGGACCGCCAACATAGTAAACTAACCTCTTGGCAACAAGACTGCAAATAATGAACTTTGTGGCCTGCAGAAAGTCCATCTCTTTGACAGTACTCTGAAAACAACTTTCGGATATGACCTAAGCTGTTGAATTCATGCAAACTGAACATCTAGAGTAAGAATGTTTTACTTCAGGACTACAATACATGTTTTATTATGCAAGAATCATGTGAATTGTAAACCATTGTCAATGTTTGTAATTTGTAAAAGTGCACAATTCTCTGTAACTTTACTCTCCTTGAGTGTTTTCATGGATGTGCTTGTTTAAGTGTATGCATTCATTTTCAAGGTAAGTATTTAACTAAACAATCAGCATTCTTTATTTAAACTTGCTTAAATATTGCTGTTAGTTATTCAACTTGTCTAGACACTCAAGGATTAACTAATACTCCGACATGGAGTAAAGCCCTCTGCTAATTTAAACCAGACACACAGAAAAGCTCACCTCGTGCCATAATCTGTTAAATTTTGAGGAGCAAAGAACTATCCCAAATATCATTATTTAAAGAAAAAAGTAACAAGTCCAAAAGAGAACATTAGACAACAACTATTTACAACTCCTTTCTCTTAAACCTATCTTTTATCTCCCACTCTACAATACTGGTCCGATAAATTCCCTCTTAAATTTATGGCAAAATCAATTCCAACTCAGTTATCATCTTCGGGTGTTGAACTTTCTCTATAGGTTTCTCTAGGTTGGCTTCAGTGTTCTGCTGCACAAATTTCTTAAGGACAGGTACCTTTCAGAGAGCTATTCTGCTGGCTGTTATGCTGCTTGGCTGCTCTTTGCTGTTCTCCCTCTAACTATTCAAAATGTCCAAAACATTGGCTCATTTCATTGGTTTGATGTCATCTAAAACAGTAAAATTCAAATTCGATTGGATTTTGGTATCTGGGGCATAATTTAAACTGGTTGAATTTGACTTTGTTTTGTACCATGGGAACACAACTCCAGATATTTGATTCAACCAAATGTTACATTTTTAAACTTTTCAGCACACTCTGTGCCTCTCTAGGTCTATGTCAGTTTCCACACTCTCTGAAAGGTATCGTACACACTTACACCATCATAACACTAAGCACATACACACATATACCACATGAAAAGGTACTGATTAAGGACAGTTGAGGAGGGAACAGAGATTTCAGCAGTTCTTTCTCACTATGTGTGCAAGGTAAAGATATATTGTGTTTCAATAAAATTAATATATAAAAATGAAGCCTGTCACTCTTAGCCAATCAAACCATTCTCTGACAATGCCTCTTTACTATCAAGCAGTTGGGATTGGACTTGCTTGGTTCCATTCTCACCTATCTAATTATAGGTGTAGAATCACTGATAAATGTTCTCTCTTCCTTCCTTCAAAGTTATTTTGATGTCCCTTAAGAACCTACTCTTGGCCCTGCCTTTCCTCTCTGTATGTGGTCCATTAGCAATATTATTCAAAAACACAGCATTGGTTTCCATTTGACTGCTATTGACCCTCAGCTCCAACACACCACCAATTGTCTTGAATCCCTCCATTGCCTCTAAATTGACACACTGCTTGACAACCAGTCCTGGACTATCAGAGATTCAGGGTTAGGTATTGCAGTGCACGCAGATAGAGTGTGCCACATAATCCAACCATGTTTCCCTCTGCACCACTGAAATCACTGAAGAGGGGATGTAATGGATGCTAAAGAGTTGGGAGAATAGTGACAGTCTTCTGAGGAGGAAATTCAGGACATTGAGCAGGAGGAATGTCACATTCTGTATAAGCTCAATTGTACTCCACAAGACCTTTAGAATTTTATTCCCCCGAGAGAAGAGGCTAGGTTATTGGATAGATTCAAGTCTAAATTAGACAGATATTTGAACCACATGAATCAGAGGCTGTGGGGGTAAGTAGAAAAGTGGAGTTGGTAAGGGCCACAATCAGATCAGTCATGATCTTGTGGATGGCTGAACTGGCCCAAGGGGCCAAGTAGTCTATCCTGGATTCTATTTCTCATGATCTTATTGTGTATCACTTACACATGATTTGCAGTGTCTGACAGAAACATCTTACAGCTGTTAGTAATGTTTATCAATTATATGGCTGTGTTTTGTGACTGCTTTAAAAATGTGCATCATGTTGGGTACAGGCCGCATTAGTATTAGATGCTCCCTTCCATAATAAACGAAGTTTTCTGTCCAAGTTGCATTTCATTTCATAAATTGTAGCACAGCAGGAGTCCACGGTTGAATTTACCTGGGCTAGGTCAAACTCTTGCACTGAAGTTACTAACTCTAATTTCATTCCCTGAATCCTTTTATTTGCATCCTTTAAAATATTAATCCAGCTCTCTCTTAAACACTGCGATTGATTCAGATTCAATAATCACTTGTGTTAATACATTCCATATTTTCATAACATTGTGAGTGAAAGAAGAGTATTCATTGAGTAAGGTACCAGATGACATGAAAAATGAGCACCTGTTGATTGTCAGCCCTCATGGGACCATGCCCCAAGCAAAATTCAATCCTTTTGAAATGCAAGAGAGAAAATGGGAAAAAAAGCATTGTCAGGTGAGGTGGAACACTGCTGTGCATGGGAACATTGTTGCAGCTGAATTGCTTCCTCATGCTCCTCAACATATTTGAGGATGTCCCCAGTGAGTTAGCGGCACAGTCTCAATCCAAAAGGTCACTGAATTCAATTTAATATTCAACAGCTATTAACAACCAAGCAATATTAAACATTTGGTGTTGGCATTGCGCCACAATGTTTTGAGTAGCTATATCAGAGTAAAGAAATCAATGCCTGTTTGGTGCTGAGAGGCATGAGTGTACTCCACAGCCTGAGAGCTGTCAAGTGGATATTTTTAAAAGTATCTATCCAGGTTATCAGTAATTGAAAACTATTTGAAAGTAAACAACGTGAGATAAAGAGGGTTAAGGCTGTAAAACATCAGACTGTTGAATCAGTTGAGCTGCAGACAGAATGAAACCTGGCAGGTGTGAAAGTCTTTCAAGAGTGCAAGCTTAAGTTGAAGTCACATGGCTATAGGCTGTCAACGTTATCAGGAAGCCAGGAAAAATTGCCATCCAAGTTGCAAATCCCATCTTAAACATAGAGGGATCTCATCATGAGCAGACAAGTAATGGTGGACTCTATTCATCAGGAAACTCCACTTAAGATAAGACCATAAGACCATAAGACATAGGAATGGAAGTAAGGCCGTTCGGCCCATCGAGTCCACTCTGCCATTCAATCATGGCTGATGGGCATTTCAACTCCACTTATCCGCATTCTCCCCGTAGCCCTTAATTCCTTGTGACATCAAGAATTTATCAATCTCTGCCTTGAAGACATTTAGCATCCCGGCCTCCACTGCACTCCGCGGCAATGAATTGCACAGGCCCACTACTCTCTGGCTGAAGAAATGTCTCCGCATTTCTGTTCTGAATTTACCCCTTCTAATTCTAAGGCTGTGTCCATGGGTCCTAGTCTCCTCGCCTAACGGAAACAATTTCCTAGCATCCACCCTTTCCAAGCCATGCATTATCTTGTAAGTTTCTATTAGATCTCCCCTTAATCTTCTAAACTCCAATGAATACAATCCCAGGATCCTCAGCCGTTCCTCGTATGTAATCTCACTGGAAGCCTCAACAAAAATGAGATAGTCAGAATGAGGATAGAAGCTTTGCTAACAAGCATCTTTGTGAGAAGAAATCTTTCTGTATGAATTATCTTAAAGAGTGATTTTCACTATCAGGTTGCTGTTCACTGTCAAAAGTCCATTTTCAGGAAGCATCTTACCAACAGCTATCATTGCGAGAAGGACTAAAATAAACAATGTTTTTCAAAATGTAAGACCCAACTTGAAGGATGTTTTTAACCATATTTTCACTTAAGACCATTTTTTGAGAGTAACTCCAAATGATTTATCAGTTAAAAATAGAAATAATTAAGCAGTTTGGCTCACTATGACAATTTCTCACTGCAGTGTGCTGGGGTGTGAGCATTGTTGGCAAAGTTAGATTTTGTTGCTCATGGCGATGAATAACTTTCTTGAACCACTAAAGTTCCTCTGCAGTAGGGAGTTTCAGAAACTTGAACCAGAGTCATTGAAGGAACAGTGATATTGTTACAAATCTAGATAATATGTGGCTTGTAGGGGAACTTTCAGATAGTAGTATTCTCATATATCTACTGTCCTCATCTTTGTAGATAGTAGAGGCCATGGTTTGAAGGTTCTGCTGAAAGACATTTGACAAATAGTTGTAGTACATCTTACACTTCTGCCAATGTGCAAGGATGTGGATGAAGTGAATATTTAAGGCAGTCGATGGGATGCCAGTCAAGCAGAATGCTTTGTCTGACATTAAGCTTTGTGAGTGCTGATAGAGCTGTACTCATCACATGTTGTAGATGATGAACAGAATTTGGGCAGACAGGAGTTGAATTACTCACCAGAAGATACCCAATCTTTGATCTACTCTTGTAGCCACTGCCATTGGATGTCAAGGAGAGCTGGTTGGATTCTCATTTGTTGTTGATGGTCTTTACTTGGCATTTGTATGCATCTTACTTATCTTTCATTTTATAACTGGCTTCTTCTCCTTATCAGCCCAAGCCTGCATATTTTTCAAGTCTTGCTGTATACAGACACAGGCTGATTCTATACATGAGGAGTCACAAATGGTGCTAAATGCTGTAAGATCCTCAGTGAACATGCCCACTTCTGGCTTTATAATGGGTGAGGGTCAGTAACAATTAGCTGAATATAGCTGGACTGCAGAGTCTGCCTTGAGTAACTATTGCAGTTATATCCGGGGACTAAGATGATTGACCTCCACAACTGCAGCCACCTTCCTTCATGCCAGTGAATCCAACCAATGGAACAATCTTTCACTGATTCTGACTGAAGTCAATTTTATTCGGATTTTTTAATGCCACACTCAGTCAAATGTTTCTTTTAAGTAAAGGCTAATCACTCACACCTTACCTCTGTAATTCAGCTCATATATCCATATCTAGATCAAGACAGTAATAGGTCAGGATCCAAATGCCCCTGACAGAACCCAAACTAGTCATCCGTCTAGTACTCTGGAAACGTCAATTAATATCAGTGTAGGTGACATCTTCCAGCACTTTGTTGTTAGTTCAAAGTAAACTGATTGAACAGTTATTAGCCAGATTGCATTCTCCTGCTTTTTGTGGACAAACCATTCCTGAACAATTCTCTGCAGGATCAGCTAAATGCCAATGTTGTAGATCTACTGGAATAGCTTGGCTAGAGGTGCAGCTTGTCCTGAAACACAAGTCTTCTGTACAACTGCATATCTGTACTCAGGTCGTATAGTCTGTGCAGTATCTAGAGTCTTAATCCATTTCTTAATATCTTCTGGACAGAATCTAATTGGTTGAGGATTGGAATCTTTGATACTGGTGACCTTAAGAGGATGCCAAGATAGATTGCTTCTGGCTGAAAATCAATGCAGGTTTGCAGCATTGCATTTTGCACTGATATTCATGACTCCCCCATCATTAAGAATTGGAATATCCTTAGAGCTTACTTCCTCCGATTAAGTGTTTAATTGTCCACCCTGATTTATTACTGAATGTGGTAGGACTGCAGAGCTTTTATCTGAAAAGACAAGTAAATTGTTTAACTCTATCAAATGCCATTTTTACTGTTAGCCTTGCAAGTATTCCTGCTACTTTTACCAGGTTGTTACTTTATTCTTAGTTATGACTATTGCAGTTCTTGACATGCTTTTCTGCAAATCTCTGGCTTGATGATGATGGTGCAGTGAGTGATACGTTGAGTCATGTTGATACAGATATTAATGAAGTTCACTTTGCTGCTGTTTATTGCCCACTGCATTTCATGGATGACAAGTTTTTAGTTGCTAGATGCATTAAGCATCTATTCTATTTAACTTGATGGTTGTGTCACACAACATGATGGGTAGTATCCTTTGTATGGAGATGGCACTTTTTCTGCACAAGGACTGTGCAGTGGTCACTGTCAATACTATTCATGGTTAATTACACCCAGAGCAGGTGGATGGGTGAGGACAAAACCAAATAGGTTTTCTCTCCTGTTGGTTCCTTTGCACAGAGAGCAAATCCAGTCTGGTAGATGTATCCTCTAGGTCACAACAAACTCAGTCGGTAGTGATACTATCATTGATGTTCCCTATCTAAGGTGCATTCTGGCCCTGCAGAACTTTTCAGAGCTGCTTTCGTTGGTGTTCAACATGGCGGAGTTCTGATTCATTAACTGAGAACGTCTGGGAGGCAGTATCTGTCCTTTTTAAAAATGACTTTAATCTCAGAAGGTCTTGGATATAAAAATCAGACACGGGAAATTGAATATTGATAGTCCGTACTTGCCATTACCATAATACCATGGACCAGTTAATGTCTGTTTCAGGTATACAATAAAGTATCTTTATGTGCTGATCTGTTCAAAATGGAGAGGCAAAGTCAAAATGCCAAAGAACAAAGAGAATTCTGGGGAATACAATGAATATAATGATGAATTCAAAGATGCTATGCTGATCAAAAGTGACTTTAGTCATTTAATGAATGCATTGGTAATGGCCAGCATTTATCACCCATTTCTAATTACCCCTGTGGTGGTGAGTTGCCTTCTTGAACCGATTTCCATGAACTTTGACCCAGTGACAGTGAAGGAACGGCATTGTATTTCCAAGTCAGGATGGTGAGTGGCTGGGAGGGGAATGTACCTTGGAGGGGGTGGTATTCCCATGTGCCTTTTGAGATGGTAGGAGTCATGGGGTTGGACGGAGCTGTTGAAAAAGTCTTGGCAAGTGGCTACAGTGGATCTTATGGAAGGTCCACACTGTCGCTGATGTGTCACTGGTGGAGGAAGTGAACCACTTTGCTAAGAATCTGAAGGCTTCCTTACTTATATTTGGCTTGATGCCTCAAGGTCTCCAGTCAATTTTGAGGATTGCCAGGCAGTTTTCTGTCCTACTACTGGGTCAGCTCATATCCAGTGATAAGAATGATAACTTCTTGAGTATTGTTCTGAGGTCTGATTTGGTGATGTTACAACTAGGTGAGAAAAAAATGAATTAGCTCCCCTTTTTTAAACTTATTATCAGTCTGTAACAAAAAAACGTTTTATGTAGCACACAGCTCCATCATATATCAAATGAAGATACAATTAACTTCTTCAAAAAAACCAATGATGAAGCATAAAACAAACACAAAACTACGGCTGGTGGAAATCAGAAAAATAAACAGAAAGCACTGCAACAGATGCAGGTGGAGTGAAAAGTGAGGAACTTGGGGACTATTTTGCTGTCGTGGAAGGGAAGAGAGGGGGAGAGTCTGAAGCATAGGAAATGGGTCAGATATAACATGAGGGCCCTGTCAATCAGAATGGTGGACAATCCTTGGCAAACTTCAGCTCAATCTCACTTCCCATTTTGGGACTCTGTAACCTTCAGAACCAACATTTTCATTCCTGAGTGCCTTCTCCTATACTCTTAACCCCGCCACCATACACCCAGCCTTGTCATCATGTATAGTGCTACCACAAACAACCCATTGTCAGCCACTAATGGTCCCCATTAGCAGCTTTTGATTCTCCCAGGCTGACCTATACCCATTCTTTTGTCTGCCCCACTATTTTTCTCTCTCTGTGCTCAATCTCCCCCTTCTTTACTGTCCCACCCCACCTTCAGCATATACACCAAATTTTACCTCGATATAATCAGTTCTGGAGAAAGGTCTCCAGAACCGAAACGTTAACTCTGCTTTCCCTCCAACAATGCTGCCAAAACTGCTGAGTTTTTCCTAAAAACTCAGGTTTTGTGAGCCAGTTGCTAAGTTTTCTTGAGTGAAAGAAAGAGAAATTATATTCACTATTAAACCCAAGGGACTATATATTAGCAGGATATCAATACATATAAAACATGTTAATAAATTTAAAAAGGAGAGAGGGAGAGAGAGGGAGAGAGAGAATCTGATATAGACAGGAAGAATAAAGGCTATTCAGTTTAAAAGATGTTAGAGTCCTCAAGGTGTTAAGTTTTTTAACTTTGTTCAAAGTTTGGGAGAAAATTTGTAGCTCGGGTGCTCGTGGTTGTGGTTCTGTTTACCGAGCTGGGACTTTGTGTTGCCTGTCTAGGTGACATCCTCAGTGCTTGGGAGCCTCCTGTGAAGTGCTTCTGTGATGTTTCCTCCGACATTTATAGTGATTTGTACCTGCTGCTTCCGGTTGTCAGTTCCAGTTGTCCGTTGCAGTGGCCGGTATATTGGGTCCAGGTCGATGTGCTTATTGATTGAATCTGTGGATGAGTGCCATGCCTCTAGAAATTCCCTGGCTGTTCTCTGTTTGGCTTGTCCTATAATAGTAGTTTGTCCCAGTCGAACCCATATTGCTTGTCATCTGACTGTGTGGCTACTAAGGATAGCTGGTCATGTCGTTTCACGGCTAGTTGGTGTTCATGGATGTGGATCATTAGCTGTCTTCCTGTTTGTCCTACGTAGTGTTTTGTGCAGTCCTTGCATGGGATTTTGTACACGACATTGGTTTTGCTCATGCTGGGTATCGGGTCCTTTGTCCTGGTGAGTTGTTGTCTGGTATAGGTGTTCATCTTCCTCTTTTTGCAGTTCTGGTGTACTGCAGTGTGCTGTGGCCCTTTTGAACAGTGTCTTGATGCAACTTCTTTTGTGTGTGTTGGCTTGGTTGCTTTCGTAGTTTAAGACTTGGTCTGTGTGTGGCTTTCCTGTATACCTTTGTGGTGAATTCTCCGTTCGGTGTTCTCTGTACCATCACGTCTAGGAATGGGAGTTGATTGTCCTTTTCTTCCTCTCTAGTGAATTGACTTCCCGTGAGTGTGGCGTTAATGATCTGGTGTGTGTTCTCTATTTCTGTATTTTTAATGATTACAAAAATATAATCTACATATCTGACCCAGAGTTTGGGTTGAACTTGCTATCCTTAGTAGCCACACACTCAGATGACAAGTAACATGAGTTCGACTGGGACAACACTACTATTATAGACAGGGGACGAAACGTCTTTTAACTTTGTTGTTTAATTATTAAATGGTATTCTCAGCAGTGATGACGTTTGTAATCTCCTTGAATTCTTGGTGAACGGTTATTTCCCTAGTTCACATTTTCAAAGGGCATTGCTTTCTGAGATGAGAGAAGGAGACTATCAACTCTTGTGTTTCAAATTCCCTTTTCCCTCTTCCTAGTGTGCTGTTCAAATATGACTACTAAAATTCTGTTAATTTATATAATTCTAAATCTGACTCCATTGTCTTTTCAAGCTAAAAAACTGGCAAGTGAACCTTTCAGCTCGTAATAAAGAAATTATCATACAAGTATGAAATAAAACAGAATATACATATTCCTTGGTTTCAATGTTTTAAAAAAGATTGTCAATTTAATTGCGGAGCATTTGTCCATTCCACATTGATGACTTGAACTGTTTTAAATCAGGTGATCATGACAGCCATTTTATGTCTGAATTGGTCCTTTTTTTCAAACAATCTGAGTCGCTGATTGAAGTTAAAATTTGATGGCCCATATTTACCTAAGATCTTGCCACAATGACGAACAAATGCAAATAATACTTCTCCTTCTTAGTTATTATAAGCATTTTATTGCAAGGTCAATATGAAATATTAGTACAAAAACTGATGACAACACACACAGTATGTATCCATGTTTTTCGTCGTAACCCAGATTTAAAATTTGTTGTGGAACTGCTACATACCTCTTTGCCTCTTTCATGAAGTGAGGTTTCACTGCCACTTCTCATTGGCCTATCTGAGAACTTTCTGAAATTTTATCATAAATGTGTTATTAGCCAGATCTCCGACTCTAACCTGTCACCTTTTTCATCTTCCCTTGCATTTTTTTGTCTTCCTTTATGACTATTGGTCTAACCCCTTTGGATACAAACCTAACCCTTTTTGATACAATTGGTCTATTTGTGATGTTTTTTAATTCAAGAGATCCTCCTTGAACCCTGAGTTTTGCTGCCCTCAGAAAAGCTTCGAACTACCACATCATAGAATCAAACAATACAGGAGAGGCCCTTTGGTCCACTTGGTCTGCACTGACAAGTACCTGGCCGACCTTCAACCTCATTCTATTTACCAGCAACTTAACCCGTAGCCTCAAATGTTATGATGTGCAAAATGCTCATCCAGGTACTTTTTAAAAAATATGAGACAAATCGCCTCTACCACCCTACTAGGCAGCACATTCTCAGACCGTCTCCATCCTCTGGGTAAAAATTTTTTCCTCACATCTCCCCCAAACGTCTTGCCCTCCACCTTGAAACTGTGTCCCCTAGTGACTGATCCTTCAACTAACGAGAACAGCTGCACTTTATCCCCTCATAAACTTGCAGACCTCAATCAAATTGGCTCTTAGTCTTCTCTTCTCCAACAAAAACAACCTGAGCCTCTCCAACCTTTCCTCATAACTGAAATTTTCCATCCCAGGCAGTATCCCATTCAATTTCCTCTGTATCCCCTGCTTCAAAGACTCTATAATTGGTGATCTTTCTGTTGCTTGCTGCTGGCTCTCTATAGCTTCTCTGGCATCGCTGGTCTGACCTTTTCTGTTTGATAGAGGTTAAAATTTGATAGTCCATACTTAGCATTTTCAAAACATCAAGTATTACATTGCCGGGCCTTTATACGACTCATCTGTAGCTCTCCTTAGACACAAACCCCAAGAAATTAGTAAGAAGAACTTTGCAGCATTGACTTTGCTTGTTATTATTCTTTCTGCTTTCTGAGTTGAAGCTGGCCATTGTATCCAGTTTTATTTATGTTTGACCTTTTAATCACAACTTCCTACCATTGAGTGGCCTGCTTGGATAGTTTAAAGTGCAGTTTCGAGTCAACTATATTGTGTATGTCCAGAACTACTTTCAAGCCAGATCAGATAAGACAGTGGATTTTGATTCCCAGTGGGCATTAGAGACCATAGATTTTTACGTAAAATCAATTGTTTAATTGTCAATATAATCAAGACAAGGTTTTTAATTCCAGATTGATTAACTAATTGAATTTAAATTCCACCAACTGGTATGGTAGTATATGAATCCCTGTCCCCAGGACATTAATCTAGGAAACTAAATAGTCCAGTAACATAAGCACTGACTATATTTCTCATTGTCACTCAACATGACCTTGCTTTGCTGCTGGTTGGATAAATATCACAAGCAGGTCTGGGAGCCTTAGGCAGGTAAGGAGTGGACACAATGCTCATGTAAACTGATGAACAATGATTAACTATTTATATTACACAGAGGCTTGTTTAGGCTTGATTTAGGCATCTTCCATCAGGTGATCTCTCATCATCTGCAATCACTAATGATGGAGTCTTGTAATAGTTATTAATCCCATATACCACACAAGTAAAAAGGGGCCACTGCACTCAGTCAATCAACCTGAATGATTTCTCCAAGTTAGCTGGAGAGACATAATGAAATATTGTTAGGCTAGAAAGCTCATGGCCCAGGTTAATGCTTAGGATCCCATCATCATAGCTGATGGGAATTACATTCAGTGAATGAGAATCTGGAATTGAAAGCTAACCTCAGTCCATTTCCCAAAGGCAAGCTAAAATATTATCATTAAGCTTTCAGAATCTTTGAAGGTGGTGATGGGGAAAGCAATTGTCTTTCCCAATCTTTGTGGTCAGGGACCTCTGTTGCATTCATTAACATGTCATGAATATTCATTAATATCTCAGCCTTTCAGGATTACATTCATGGGCACAATCTTGTTAGCTAAATACAGCAAAAACATATTCAAGTCATGTACCTAACAAAGTAGACTACTTCCTCCAAGTTCCAATGTGTACAAACATCTTGACTAAATTGGCTCCTTCAGAACCTCATGTCCCTACCCATGAGTTCATGAGAAGTCTCAGTCATGTTTAGTCTATAATGACAGTGTTAAGGCTGACTGGGCCCACTGCCCTTCCAAGCAAAGCATCCACAGTAGCGATTTCAGCAAACCTGACCAGGGAAGGCAAGCAAGGCTTAACTTAAAGGATAGTGAGGGAGGGAGAAAAAGAAGTAGAACTGAATAAGGGGGTACTCAGTTAAAAATCAAACAACACCAGGCTATAGTCCAACAGGTTTATTTGGAAGCACTAGCTTTCAGAGTGCTGCTCCTTCAACAGGTGGTTGTGGAGTATAAGATCGTAGGACACATTATTAATTTCAGTTACATCACAATGTAAACTTTTGCTATAAATTCTCCACCTGATAAAGGAGCAGTGCTCTGAAAGCTATTGCTTCCAAATAAACCTGTTGGACTATAACCTGGTGTTGTGTGATTTTTAACTTTGTACACGCCAGTCCAACACCGGGACCTCCAAATCATGATTAAGGGAGCTGTGATGTAAGGGGGTCTGAATGGGAGTCAAAGCAAAAAATATCCAAGGATATAGTGAAAAGGTCAATAGCCACAATGGGAGCTTGAAGATGGACAAAAGGATGAAAGCAGAATGGAGAAGGACATCAAAAATAATACGGGCAGTGGATTCAAAAGGGAGAAAGTAGAAAGTGTAAAACTGGAATGAAAAAATCACTACTACCATGTCTTGTAAGAGTATTTTCCAAATAATAATTCTGAGAATGTGCACTGCAAAAGGGATGGGCCACAGATTTGCATGAACATATTAGTTCACAACACAGGTACAGAGAGCAGACTCACCCAACTGAGGCAACTGAAACAAAATGTGAAAAGCTGTTGTGCAAGCACTCAATTAAGGCCTTTCCAATGAAGGGAAGCTTTCACTGCACAGTCAGAACAAATAAGATCTTGAAGCTGCAGGCAACACCCCCACCCCCTAAATCTCCCATTAATTATTTACATTTGACTATCAGGGCACCTAACAATCATTATTATTACTGATGATGCCAGAGTTGGGGTTATTGCACATTAAACCATGCAGGACAATTCAGAGGCCCATGCATATGAAACTTGCGGACATGGTGAATAAGCTGCTATGTAAGCAGCACATTGCACAATTGTAAGGCAGCGTTTCAGGGGAAAGTGCTGGACAATAAGAGGAACACTGTGCTCATAGCTTCATGCATGGAAGGCTAGGTAAAGAAAAAAGACATAAATGTCTTGCTTTTGGAAGGACAAAACAAGTCATGAGTGCTGTAAGATGAACCTCATCGTGTAGAAGTGGCAGTAGGACAAGGTCTTACCCAATTCATGAGGAGCTTGATAAGGGACCAAAGGTTACATTGACCATGCAGTATTTCAAATAGAAACCTTACATCTCATTACTGATACTTGTTTCGCAGATCAATACTCTCTTGTCACATGTTTGATCTACCTAACTCAGCAGCCTTTGTGTATTGGCAAGAACAAGAAGAAGGAGGAGAAGAGGAAGGAAACAGAAGTGACAACACAATCAGAGATGCGAGGTTCAGAAGGTTACAGTTGAGGATGAGCAAGCACTGAATGAAGAAGGGAGCCAGCAACTCCAGTAACAACAAGCAATCTACCAAGAAAGGGAGTATAAAGAACACCAGCTGCCTACAATTAAGTGAAATGGAGTATGGCAGGCTTTTTCACAAGATCTGGGAAGCCATCACCTATATATTTCACCACATGTAGAAAGATCTGCTGCTGCTCAGCTTTGAAGGAATCACATTGGCAATTGTTCTGAAGATCAGATCTGCAATGGTTCTTTTTGGCAGCCCACAGATGTATTTGTAAGTTCCCTTACAGGAAAGCAATAGTTTCTCCAGTTCACCACAGTGCCTGAGCTGTCGGACTTTCAGCTGTTGCTTTGTCCCTCAGGTACAAGGTCATTAACTGCATGTCTATGAGGCTCAGAGCTCCCTGGCATCATCAAGTCAAGTTCCTGAAAAGAATAAAAAAGGATTTCTTTCTCTTGATATCCAGGTTTTGTGTGACTACAGGCAACAGTCTTTATAGGTGTGTGCTCGCTGTCCAGCGACCTGTCCCAATACTGTACTTACCTTCTGCTCAATTCCCAGGTTCCTGGATGGCCTGCTGTACAACATCTCCAGGGCTGGTTCATGTGTGACAAGGTGTACCTGAGAAGACATGTCTAATGACCCCAGTGCAAAACCCACAGACTGATGGGGACCAGAGTTTTTAATGCAGTACAGGGTCATCAGGAGGAGCACTCTAGTAGATACAGGACATAGTCTTCAAAGTAGCAATTGTTTGCTACAACCTAGCTCAACAATGGGGAGAGATATTTACAGTAATTGACAAGAGTATTGCAGAAGTGTTCTTCCCCTCAAGCGAATGCTTATTTCATAACTGTGAAACCTGAAGATTCTCAGCTTGTCATAAATTATAAAAGATTTATTCCCTTTGTACCAAAATATCCCTTTCAGTTTGCTGGTCAGAGCATCAGTACACAGTCTTCAGGCTTACCTGAGTGCTGCGTCTATATGACACAAAGATCCTTCTTTTGCAAGGTGCATTCATCTGTCAGGGATGTAAATGGGCTAGACTGGGCTGATTGAATGCCAAACCCATCCATACCTCTGAAGTTTCCACTTTGTAAAAGTTATGTTCTCCCCAGAAGTCAGCAGTGAAAACCTCAGAGCTAGATGTACTGTTTCATATGATGTGTCTGTGAGCCTTTCGGATAATCATCAATTTTTAAGGTACTCTATAAGGAAAGTATCAAATGTCAAACACCTTAATAGATTAAAAATGAATACAAGGATATTGTTCAAAGTGCTGTTTTTGTTTTAAAATGTAGCATTGGTCCTAAGCCAATAGGGCTCCAGTCTGCTTGGAATCTTCTTAGGCTGACTTGCTGAAGATAGTTGGCTCCCTGGTAGAGGGAAGATGGCAAACCCCCTATCTCCCTGTCAGTGCATAGTGGCAGGTCCCTCACCCTTTGAAGTGATATCAGGGTCCCTCAATACTCTCTCAGTGAACATCCATAGCTTGTGCAATGAAGTGAAGGTCCAAACATATCTGCCAGATATTGATTGATCTACCTGAACTGGATATCCATGGCAGGTTTATGGATGCATCCATAACATCAGGTATCCACAACATCAGGTAGACATTGGGAAGACTCCTCTGTCTTTTACTCTAGTCTGAGCATGGTCTCTAATACGTCGGCCAAATGCTCCCTTCTTCCCTCTGCATCTCCATCTGATCATTAATGGCCAAATCTAAAGCTGGAGCCTGCTCTCTAGAAGTGTCCCAAGCGTCAGAGACCTCAAGCATTTCTTCTTCCTGTACATGAACCTGAGGCTGGGGCTTTTCCTGGACTTCACTTGGATCTTGAATCCGGAGGCTGGAAAGGAAAATATAAAGATTGGTTCGTGTCATGAGCCATCAATCTTATCACAGACTTTGCTGATTGACAGGCTGTTTGTGTTAACTGCTCAGAGGATTTTAGATGGTTACACATGTCACAGTTCTCCTTCAGTACAAGGACACCTCTTTGCTTCATTGCAATTTCTGCAGCTTATTTCTCAAAAATGGTGAGCACCTTTCTATTGCTGACTCTGCACTTTTGTCAGTGAAAGCTCACGCTGGTTTTGCATATTCTTCTTCTGCAAAAGAAGGAAAGAAGTTTTAAGAAGCATCACCATAGGTACATGAATGCTTTATCTATATTGATAAACAGAGAGAGAAAGAGAGAGAGAGAGAGAGAGAAAGAGAGATGTTAGTCTCCAGAGCTGTAATAGTGAATGTGCCTTACTTGCAAGAAGGGTATGGTATCGAGAAAGTTGGGAGGGCTATGAATGAGTTTGAATCCTGCCAGGGCAGATGGTGGAATTTGTTTCCATAAAAGTCTGAAATTGACAACTAATAATGACTATGATTTTATTGTCAATTGTTGGAAAAACCCATCTGGTTCACTAATGTACTTTATGGAAGAAAATTGCCATCCTTCCCTAGCCTGGCCTATGCATGACTCCAGACCACAGCAACATGTTTGAATCTTAATTGCCCTCTGGGTAATTAGGGATGGGCAATAAATGCTGGCCTGGCCAGTGATGCCCTCATTCCAAGAATGATTTTTTTTTACAAGTGTTTCCAAAGAGCTATAGATGATGGAGATTCAAGAAAGCTTCATATGAAGCCTAATGTGTTTGCCTGCTCTTCCTATGAGGTTGTGGTTGCATCCTTGTTCAATGTTAACATTTAATGAAAAACTATCAAATGTATACTGTCCTTCCTTGTGATGAAAGGTCAGTGAGCTATTCAGTAGCTACTCACCTTTTATGTCTTATGTACATAAATTGCCAGATGTGGGAGAGACAATAGCATGGCGGTAATCTGCAATAAAATGATAGGTATTGATGGCACATGAAGTAGCTGATTGCCATGGCTGGTATCCAATCTTCTATGTGATAGTCACATGCAGTGGCAAACTTACAATGCTAACTCAGACTTTCAGGGGCATGAAGCATTGAGTAGGCAGTTGTGTCTCTTTTCCTAGTGATGCAGATCATTCATCCTTTTGTGGTGTTGTATCCCCAGTTTCTTCCCTGATTCCCATGGGTACTGATTTGCAAAAATACCCCAGTCCAAGCTGCTTTGCTCAATCAGGATGACTTCTTGCTGTCGTCCTTGAATAACTGTATATCCCTTCTCTTATGAAGACCCCACAGGGAAGTATGACTAAAGTGTGGAGCTGTTTGCTGTCCTGTCTGTGACATGATCAGTGGTAGGAAGAAGTAATGAACTGATACCTGCCAGTAGTTCTGGGTTTCAGGGAATGAAATGCTGCAATGTTGCCTGTTAAATATTGCACCCAGATATTGGAACTCGAAAGATCCTGGCAAGGTCAGAACTTCCTACTTGTCCAGCAATATAACTTAGTGTTTTACTCTGAATGAATGTGTACTGAGCTCTGAAGAATTTAATTGCATGGGAGAAACCTTACCATGACTGAGCAGAAGGCCCCTCCCACTTCTACACCCACCTCTAAGTATAGTTTCAAGAAAGAAACCTGCCCCGTGAATCCATCATCAATTGTTGTAACATGTTCCATCATATTCACTAATGTAAAATCTTTCAACCTTTCTAAAAGTTTGACTCCAGTTCCACAGTATTGACTTATACTAGCCTTGCCTGGCTTGCTGTGTTCTTCCAGCCTCCTGCTTGAGTACCTCTGAAATAATCCAGCAATTATTCAGTTCAAGGATAATTTGGAAGGGACAATAAATGCTGGCTTTTTCAGCAATACCCACACGTCATGCAAGAATAAAGAAAAAGTAGTACCCCAAACCTGCCCTTGCAAATCAGTGCCATGTAAATAGATATGCCACACTGGAGAACCTTCCAGAACTTTCCTAATTATACATTGTTCACTCTTTTTTGTAAAACAAAACCTCTGTAGCTGCACTGAAGAGTGATTGCTCTTGACATTTAAAGTCAGATGAAATCTGATCATTTGAAATCTTTGAGTATCGAATTGGTTTTTCCAAAGAGAATCACACTCTGTCCTAAGGGGGAAACAGTTGAGGATTAGCCAGAGGCTAGAATGGAAATAATTAAAATGAGGTGCAATTTGTTCCTGACTTATGGTTACAACTTCACTGCTTCTGACTGGTACAGGAATATTTGGGATACCATGGTGAAGCTGGTGCGAATGGAAATGAATTGTAGAGCTTGTGTTTCTAGCAGCTCATCTGATTGATTTCCGCTTGCTGCATGGAGGCCCAACAGAATTAAAATAAAACATTTTCAACCATATACATACTCCTCAGCTTTTTTGAATAATTTATTAACTGAGCCATGCCTCACTGATACTTTGAAATTTAACCTATCATACTGTTCCCATTCTCTGTCTTAGCCAAGCTCTTCTTGCCAGCTTACCATCCATTTTCTCAACTATCTTCTGTGTGACCTCACAAGAGCTATGATGTTTCCTATTTGGGCAGACACAAGATTTTCCTTCTGCTGTCATATTTCTTTGGGGTCATTTTTGAGCAGCCTTTATCCTTTGAAAAGAGAAAACAAACTGCTAAAGGAACTTGATAAACAATTACTCTTTTCTTCCAAGTGTCTGCATTCATAACCTTGTAATGACATAGGCAGATGCAGGATCACTTTAATCGCTTCTTTTAGACTAGCAGAACACCTTTGTGGCAGACAAGAAAATAGTACCGAGTTAAAAAGATGCATTATTGGTTCCAGAGGTTTCTTATGACTAGATCATTTCCTTTCTTTCTGCTAATGTCACACTGAGGGCATGATATATAAGGAAATGAGTCATGCCTATCATTTCCAAGATGTGTATGGGGAACATTGCCTTATTTACGCAGTTTGTGAACTGTATCAGCTGTGTAGATGGCTGTGTGCAGGGTTGTGGAGAATATAAAAATATTAAATCAAGTCAAGGCCACTTAGCCTCTCCTTGCAGGTCTGTGAATGACTGAAGTTGTGACTAACCTGTGACCTAATTTAGTTAGTCATCTTTTTCCCTACCTTCTAATAACTGGTTAGGAAAATATATCAAGCTCAATTTTAAAGTTAATAATTTATATAATATCAATTGCAGTTTGTGAAGGACAGTGCCAAACCTCTCTGTTTTCTACAAGTGTAGATAACTTAAGCACACCACAGTGTATAGAAGTGTTTCCAAATTCACCCCTGAAAGTTCTGACTTGAAATTTTAGGCTGTGCCTCCTAGCCACTTTCCTTCCAGTGGAAAGACCTTTTCTCTCTGGAAAGGCCCAGTATTGAACTGCTCCATTATGGAGTCCATATTAATCTTTTAGGGAAATTCTTGTCCTCCATTGGAATTATTTTCATCTCGCCTTTTATTTAAGTAAGCCATTAAGTGAAAACTTGAAACACAATGTGCAATCTTGTTGGCGATTCTTCCCTCTCCACAAAATTAGATCTTCTTGACATTATTATTGTTTCCAAAATTTGTATGAGCTACTTTCAATACCTTGCAAAAATCAATTTCCTTTTGGAAGCAGTTTTATTGTTCGAAACCCACTCTGAATGTGAAAGAAAGGATGACTCAGTATGTTGGAGCATATTAAGATCTCAAATCTTATTGGATCTGATGCCAGAGCACATTTTTATTGGAATCCATATTGGAATCACGTGTTGCAGCCACTGTTATGTCCAAGCAAGAGGAATGATCTTCTTTCCTGATCTCTTTATTTCCTTTGCTTGGTTTGAAATTAAAAGTCTTGATAATATTTTCCAAATCAATGCAAATAGAATCCAGCGCAGTGCATTTCATGCTGTCTATTCACCACAAATCTAATCCATTCCATGCAAATGGCAGACACCATTGTCATCGATTCATGCCTGGCTTCTAAATATACAATGAAGATACACAAATGTACAACATACTGAATTGACACTGCCATATTTCACCCTCTGAAGTTTGGTGCTGCATCTGTGTCAATAATTAATGCTTCTATCCTGCTAGATAGAAGAACACGTATCCAACAGATTTTTCCATATTTAATTGTAGAGAATCGAAAGAATAAATTATCAATAAAGTTGTGGCTTGCTAATTCACATGAACCATCTCAACTGTTGCATTCCTTTACCTCTGGCAAACATAAATCCTGCTGTGTACTCTCTGTGAATGATTTAATAAAAAGCCGAGAAAATAACAATTAATGAGAGACCTGCTCTACTGCCTGGTAACCATAGATTAAGGCTTCAAAAACATTCTTACAAATCAGTCTATATGCTTTAACCTCACACACATGCATCTTTCTCAATAAATTTGATTTGAATTTTGAGACCTTTACAAAATGATATGAGCTTGTAGTAAACTTACAGTAAAACATGTCCTGCTGCGAGCTTGACAGAATCTGATAGTGAATTATCTTTGAATGCTACAGTAGTACTCATCCCAACAGCTTGGCAGCAGAATATCGAGTGTCTATTCAGAGAACCTTAGATATCCCATAGAAGACTGATCATTAATAATAAGTTTTGTGTGAGGTTAAGAACAGAGTTGCAAACAAAGAGTCAAGTACAAGCAGACCAATTGACATATTGATGCTCATGCTTCTATTTCTAGCATCCAACAAGTAAGTTTATAAGGTAGTTGTGTTATTTTGATACGAAAATGGCATCTATACTGCTCCACTCATTCCCTGTTAGACCAAAGTTGCATACCATCCTGGTGAAACCTTGGAATTGTGCAACAAAGACAAACTGTGATATCAGTCACTTATTTAATGCTGATTTGATGGTTATATTGTCAAATTGAATCCTGTTTCTCTCGTTAAAATCCCCTCTGAGACATGCATAAGTCTGCATGTTTTCAGCAGACACAAAGATATTATCAACACTTGCAGTTTAGTTGTTAATTACTTTCTCCTGGTTTGGTTTGAGTTTGTGGAAGTGGTGGTGCTTGGAGGAGTTGTTTGCTGTTGCTGATGTACTGATGGTGTACATGGGAAAGATGATGGACTGCAAGGACCATGGACATACTTCTTGCTCCCAATGATGGATTCTGCAGTAACAATCACACTTGAGATGTAGTGTACAAGAGTTGATGAAGAAGCAGAAATTAAGAAGATAAGGTGCTTGAAGAGTGAGGTGAAGGTGAAAATGGAGGTGGAACTGGAGCTGGAGGAGGCTCAGAGCATGAAACCTAAATAACCAAGGGTAGTCTGAGAAGATTTTTCTTATTTCCCCAAGCTGGGAATAATGGGCCATATTGAAATATCATAGGATCACACAGAACAAAATAGGCCCTTCAGCCCATCAAGTTGAAATTAACAAAACTATTCTAAATCTACATTAAACCAACTTTATATTACTTCGCCCACAGCCATAAAAGTTAGAGGACATTTCAAGTGCTCATCCAAGTATGTGTTAAAGGTTTTGAGGTTTCCTGCCTCCCAGATAGCGCAATCCAGATTTCCACCACCCTCTGGGTAAGAACATTTTTCCTCAAATTGCTTCTAAACTTCCTGCCTTTCACCTTAAAAGTATGCCCCCTGGTTATTGACTCTTCAATCATGGGGAACAGCTGCTTTCCATCCATTCTGTGCATGCTCCTCATAAACACCTCAAACAGGTCCCCTCTCAGCCTTCTCTGCTCTAAAGAAACAATCTCTTGTACAAACAAACAGCCTCTCTTGTACAGTGGAGCTGCCATTAGGGAGCCTGTGAGCTATTCCCAGCAGTGACTTCTGTCACTTGTTATTCCTTATCTCCACTCTCACTGATTCTATATTTTAATCTTCTGAGCCAAGGTTCTTACTTCTCACTATGCTGATCTTAGTGTGTTTCTTATTAAGCAGAGCTAGCCCAGTTCCTTTTTGTTTCTTCCTAACCTTATCTTGTTTTCTCGGTTCTCAGTTTGAATAACTTTGTCATTGATTATAGACATTGGTGGGAAGTGAATGAAGAACCTATAATGAATGAAACAGCATGTAAGGCACTTAATATAGCACGATACAGCACAGCAACACATATTGGCCCATCATGTCTCTGCTGCACATGGATGTATCCCTCTGTTCCCTGCCTGTCCATGTCTAAATGTCTCTCAAGTGTTGCCACGCCACTTGTTTCTACCACCACCCTTGACAGCACGTTCCAGGTACCTTCCCATCTTCTGTGTAAAAGAAATTGCCACGCACATCTCCTCTAAATGTTCTCCCTCTTACTTTGAACCTATCTCCTTTATTATTTGACATTTCCAAACTGGGAAAAAGACTCTGACTATCCAACCTATCCATTCCTCTCAAAATTTTAGGTACTTCCATCAGGTCACCCCTCAGGCTCCGATGCTTTAATGTAAACATTTCTAGTTTGCCTAACCTCTCCTTATGGCTAATGCACTCCAATTCAGGCAACATCCAGGTAAACCTCTTTTGCATCCTCTCCAAAGCCTCCACATTTTCCTATAGTGTATCAACCAGAACTGCACACAATACTTCAAATGTGGCCTAACTAAGATTTTATACACTACAATATGCTTGCCAAATTTATACTCCATGTCCTGACCGATGAAGGCAAGATTGCCCACAAACAGTTGTCCCCAATCTAATTTCTCAATTTCCTGCCTAATACTGTTGTGATTAGCCTTTCCCCGATTTAGCTCTTTTACCCAAAGACCAGTTTTATCCTTATCTTCTTTACCACCTTATCTATTTATGTTGCCACTTTCAGGGAGCTATGGGCTTGCACTCTAAGATCCCTCTATATATCAATGCTCCTAAGGATCCTGCCATTTTCTATATACTCCTTCCTTGCCTCCCTCAATATGCTGGGATAGATCCCATCAGGTTCTGAGGATTTATCTGCCAGGATACTGATGTGAAGTATTGATTAAAGACCTCACTCACCACCTCTGATTCCATGCATAAATTCCCTCCTTTGTCCTTGAGTGAACCTACCCTTTTCCTAGCCACCCACTTGCTCCTAAAAAATGAAAAACTTATTCACCATTCTCCTTAATCCTACTTGCAAAGGATATGTCATAGTCCCTTTTAGCCCACCTAACACCTTGCTTAAACTGAAACCAAAAAAGAAAATGCTGGAAAATCTCAGCAGGTCTGGCAGCATCTGTAAGGAGAGAATAGAGCTGATGTTTCGAGTCTAACTGACCCTTTGTCAAAGCTTTGACAAAGGGTCAGTTAGACAAAGGATCAGTTAGACTCGAAACGTCAGCTCTTTTCTCTCCTGCAGATGCTGCCAGACCTGTTGAGATTTTCCAGCGTTTTCTCTTTTGGTTTCAGATTCCAGCATCCGCAGTAGTTTGCTTTTATCCTTGTTAAACTGTTTCCTGCTTCCCCAGGGTCTTGTCTGATTTCAATTTTCTAAACCTTACATATTCTTCTTTTCTCTTTTTGACTAAACTTTCAATATGAATCTAGGGTTCCTGAATCTTGCCATTGTTAACTTCCATCCTTGCAGTAATATGCTGGTCCTGAACTCTGATCCTTTCAAAGACTTACACATATCAGATTGGCTTTGCTCTCAAACAGCTGCCCACAATCTAATTTCTCCAGTTCCTGCCTAATACTATTGTGATTAACCTTCCCCCAATTTAGCTCTTTCACCCAAAGACCAGTTTTATCCTTATCTTAAAACTTACAGAATCATGATCACTGTTCTCAAAATGCTATCCCATTGAAACTTTGATCACTTGGCCAGGCTCATTCCAGAACACAAGGTCTTTCCTGAGTTGGAGACAAAAAAAAACTGCAGATGCAGGATTCCAAAGTTGACAAGCCTCATGCCTTTCCTGAGTTGGATAATCTACATATTGTTTCAAAAAGCATTCCTGGATGGCACATCACAAATTCTGCCCCACTCAAGCCCCTGGCACTAAGGGAGTCCCAGTCGATATGGAGAAGTTAAAATCACCTACTAAAACAACTCTGTTATTTTCACATCTTTCCATGATCTACTGAAATATCTGTTCCTCCATCTCCCATTGGCTATTGGGAGACCTCTTGTATATAATTGTTTCACTTTTCTTACTCCCGAGTTTGACCCATTTGGCCTCACTGGGTGAACCCTCCATGATATCCTCTCAGCGTAACTGTGACATTCTCCTTAATTAGTAATGCAACCCTCACCACCATCTCTCAACCCCCACCCTTTCACATCCCTCTCTATCATGTCTGAAACATCTAAACCCTGGAAGATTGAGCTGCCAGTCCTGCCCTTCTCTCAACCAAGTTTCTCTAATTGCTGCAACACCATTGTCGCATGTACTAATCCAGGTTCTAGGCTCATCTGCCTTACTGGTTAGACTTGTTGCATTAACATAAATACACTTCAGACCACCAGGCATACCATGTCCATTAACCTTGTTCTGTCTGTTCTTATTAGACTTATTTGACTTAACCTCTACCTTCTTTTCAACCACTCCATATGCTGACCATCTGCTCTGGTACCCATCCCACAGCCACACTAATTTAAACCCAACCGAGTGGCACTAGCAAACATCCCTGCAAGGATATTCAGTTTAGGTGCAACCTATCCTTGTTGCAGTTAATAAGGTATAAAAATAAAAATACATTCACTAGTCTTGTCTCATTGTTTGAGGCCATGAAATATCTTCCAGCACAACACCCAGAACCACTATGACTGTATATGCCACTGCCTTTTTAGTATGTGTGTGGAAGCCTTTCTGGTCTCCGAGGGAAGATAAATTCTCTCCTCCTGTACACATCCTGACTAAGACCTCTAGCAGTGCATGGATCAATATTAGGACATTGTCTCTGATCTGTGGTGTCAGTTTTCAATTTTCCTTCTACTCTTTAATTATTCTTTCACCACTTTCAGCTCGTGCTGCAGTTAGAAAGTACTGACGTTTAGGATGTGAAGCCTGGTTTTAAGTTGTGCAGGCTAGTTTTAAGTGACAAGAGTCTCACATGAACTTGGGTTTTCTGCTGAATCACACAACAGCCCATTCAGCTCTGGGAATGATTCCACAGTCATTTGTATGATCCCTGCACCTAATTTCAGAGGCATACTAATTTAACCCCCATTGATTTTGTGCAATTTTATGAAAGAGATGATGGCTGATTTCTGCATGATCGGCTGTATATAAAGAAGACTGTGTTTTCTCTGTGTTTCTGTAGTATAGTGGTTACCACATTCTCCTCACATCTAAAAGGTCCATGGTTTAAAACAGGCAGGATACGTTATTGAAGCTCTTGTATCGACACATGAGAGATGGGCGCATTACTCTAAAAGACTCGTATAGTGCAATGATTAATAACTTCACTCAGAGCCAAAGATCTGGGTTTAGCTCTTACCTCCTGCTTTTCCCCTTTCCTATTTTTGAGCTATTGCTATTGGAGCAGAAAAGTGTCTTATGAACAGGAGTTCTGCTCTGTGAACTCGTGACAGTGAACTGCGACTTCACATCTGTTGTAGAATATTTTGCCTCGTCAGACCACACTTAGTCCTAGATCATCAGTTCTTTACAATTCTTGTTGCAAATACTATTTCCTATGTTCTGTTCTTACTAGCTGAAATAATTTAGCAGCTGGCTTTTGTTGAGACAATTATGAAGCTGGTCCTTGTTCACCTTCTGCCAGCTCTTAGAATTGACTTGCTGCCCTTTTCAGAGTCTCCTGCCAAGGATTAACAGAACACACAGTATTGATCTCCTGTTCACTTAGGATCACTGTAACATAAAGCAGCAAACAGCCCAGCTAATAATGACCCCTGCGGGAAGCTCTCATTAGGATCCACATGATTCGCAGACAGAGAAACGAAGGCAAATTTAGATACTTCTCATGTATCCCATTGTTACACTTCTTCATTATTTGTAACTGCAGGATGTCTGCCTTCAACATGTACCCAGACATGCTTGAATACATTCAATCACTTTGATGAGTTACTAAGTTAATTAATAATGCCCTTGCACACTAATCCTCTTGTAGTGTATTAATTAAATACTCATAGAAAATCAGTACATAAGTCATCTAATATACTGTAGCGGTTTTCAGTGGAGTCTATGGAAATAAATACAGTAGAGCTGTGACAGGAACCTGCTACACAGCATAGGGAACCTTCAATGGCTTGATCTAAACTGTAAAATGCAGGAGGCTATTAAAATAGGGTCTTTCATCACCATTCCACTTCCAAAGAAGAAATCTCAATATTGCAAATATCTCAGTGGTAAAAACAATAAGAGCATATTGATTGTCTGGACATAATGCAGAGGGCATCAGCAAAAAATATAAATTAATCAGTGATTATAATTAGGTGAGGAAACAAATGCACTAACCATAATGGAAACATGACTTCAGTCAAGGCAACATTAACAGTTAACATCACAGGATATAATGCATTTAGAAACCATATAACAGGGATAAGGGTGTAACTGTGTTAATCAATGTAAAACAATGGCAATCTGCTTCATGACTTGTAGTGCATTGCACTGTTTTAAATAAACTAACCCACGGAGTTAATAAATGCCTGATGAGTAATTGATTCTTAGACAATAATCTTTAACATGGCATGGTGAACAGCAGTGGAAAACATTGTGCTGGAAAAATCAACAAGCCAGTTAATCTACAGCTAAAACATATCACCAACAGTGTTTAGTTTTGCTAAAGTGCAAGAGACAGCCCACAACATCTTTTATCATTAGGGATGCAGTATTGAAGAGACAGCTTGCTGATAAACAAATTCCTATTGAGGGGCTGATTAACTCACCCAAGAAATGCAAGGGATCAGTGTGTGTAGTAGACCATGACCACCCAAGTGAAGGTCATGGGCATATTGTCAGAAGGTCCACAAAACTTCCTAAATAGGGATATAACAGCTCTGCTAACAGTGGCTCAAACAATATAAAACAATTTTCAGAGCTATTATTTCTAGATTTGGATGAGTCCAATGCAAAAATTAAGGCTTTTGTTAAGCAATTGGGAAGGAAAGTCTGCACAAACATTGTATGTTTGGATAAATACCTGAAAAGCTAAAATTCTCCAAAAGTTTATTAGGAGAGTTTTAGCTTTTCAGGACCATATTAGGAGACCAATTCATAATCATTCATGTCATTTAAACATTAACCTAAATAATTCATAGACACATTTTTGAAATATACCTGTGCACCGATAGAGGGTTTTCACTGCCTGACCTGCGATGTTACAGGAGGAAATTCCCAAAGAATGTGATAATGTCAGTTGCAAAGAAATATGTGATTGAAAATATGGAATTGTAACATGATCAGTTTTCCTATCACACTCTCTCCTGAATTTCATTTTGCTAAATGTTACTAATTAAACATTAGTTTCAGAGAATTAGCCCAATTGACTGAATTCTTAAATAGTTACTGAGACAGCCTTTCAGCAATCACTGGTGACAGTCAGCAGAGGATTAGGACTACCAGAGAAAATTGCAAAATCAAATTTCAATGCAATGTAGAAGTAAACCCTCCTCATGATAAATGCGTGCATTCTAGTTTTGGATGTTTACATTCATCAAATTAATAAATTGTCCCTTTTCCTGTCACATGATCCTCTCATTATAGCAGCTCAACATGCCGTCCTTTTCTGTCACATAACTGGCTCAGACATTCTGAAGACTAATGCAAGACGTCATTCCAACACTCATGAAGAAGTAAGCTTCAGGATTCAGTGTTATAACCACAAAGGGTGACATGAAATTTACATTACATGAAATTGAACACAACTGGGAAAATTGCTTGGGTGGTAATTCAGTCTTGAAGCTTCAGCAGATGTCAAATGACTAAAAAGGGTTTTGTTCTCCATGGTTTGTTTACCCCAACTGTGGATGCCTTGTCGTTTTAGAAAACTCAGTGATATAAATGATTGAGATTTCACTCAAGTTAACACTGCCATCTTCTGTGTGTTTTTGATTGTAAATTAGTTCATTTCTAAATATTCTACCAGATTAAGATGAGGCAAGTTGAAGTAAGTATATCTTTTTTATTCCTCCCAAGTTCAAAATGAGATCATTGTTTTTTGACATCCTCAACCAAGACCAGCAATTCTTTCCTCCTCTGAAATAAGACAACTGTTACTATATATCCCATCTCAATTTCATTTTTTAGTTGTGGAACAGAACTACTGTTTGATGTAAAATGATGAAGAATATACTCACTATGAAGACAGAGCATTGTCTCCACAAGAACTGTGTAGTGGGTACACCTACTAATACTGTCAGGAGGGGATGGCTTAGTGATGGATAGACGGGAGAGGACAGTCAAATGGCATTTCCCCTCATATTGTTCTCTCACCATTAGCTGCAGATCCATCTAACAGTTATATAATTTAGAACATGCTCATTAATGTTATGGAAATCATCCAGTACCCAATCTCCTGTAGTCATGTCCACTAGCAACTGTATCTGAGCTAATGGCTGAGTAATTAATGTCCTTTGTTGGAGCAGATGGCTCAATCAAAACATTGTTTCATTGGAGCTGATTTTCTGATGATTCCTTCTGTAGACATTTATTTCCTAAGAGGGCTGTATTGGGCAGGAACTCAACTTTGAATTGTGAAACAGATTATTTTATGCTGAATAATATTTTCTTTGTTATAGATCAGATTTTATGTCAAGTCATGTGATGCATTATATGATTACTTAATTATTTTTCCCTACTTCCAACTTTCTCCCATTCTGTCATGAAGGTATTAAATCCGTTTAATTCCAGAGGGATTCCCAGCCCTTCAAAATCTCTTCCAAATGAATGTTCTTCATAAGCAAGATCAAACAGTGAGTGTCCATACACTTACTTTCCATTTATAGACAGTGGGCAGAAACGAAACTCAGGAAATTTCTTTGATCCTTGGATATATGGTCTGAATTTCAATGATCGCAAGTAACTCACCAGAGACGTGTAAACAAACTTGGAATTCTTTTGTTGTGTAGAGTTTAGTGCCTCACAGGTTTTGTAGTTACTCACTCAATCAACAGGTTTAGTCAGCAATTGTTATGGTTTTGTGAAATATTCAGTAAAGTACCTGCTCAGAAAGAATCTTGCTGCAGTATATATCATAGCTTAAATTCTGAACCGCATAAAGCAGGAAGGCACTGGCTTCCATTTGTTGACTGCGCTGGGTTTATTAATTGAGTTGGGACAAGGCTAGAAATATGTGGCTACGTGACCATCAGACGAGAAACATATAGAACCCATCTTTCTTGTCTTTCAAAGACAAAGTTTTGTCAACTTGCATCAAAGGCTTCCTTTTCATTAAAAAAGAGAAAAACTTGCATTTATATCATTTGTTTCATAGCCAACAGAAGCTTACAGCAAATTAAATATTTTTGAAGTGTAGTGACTGGTATAGAAAACCCAACAAAAAAACCCACAAACAGCAATGTAACAATGACCAAATAATTGGCTTTTATAATGTTGATTGAGGGATAAGTATTGCCAGGCACTGAGGTAATATTCCTGATCTTTCTCAATATGGTGCCACGGAATATTTTACATCTACCTGAGAGCTTTGCTTTTGCATCTTATTCCAAAAAAAAAACCTTTAAAATTGTAGTAGTCACTTAGTACTGCACTAAAGTATTGGGAATGATTTCTGTGCTTAAGGTCTGGAGCAGGACTTAAACCTACAAACTCATGCATCAAAGTTAAGTATGATACCAACTAACACACAGATGACTCAAAGAAATATAAAGACGTGTGTGCTTGTTTTTTTTCATTATATATCCCAGTGCAAATCAATGCCTGCTGAGAAGCAGAGGAAGGAAATGAAAGGGGAAAAAACTCATAGTCCTTCTCATTAACTGGCCCTCATACAGTAATTGATTGCTATCTCTTGAAAATAGGTTGATCTTTCACAGGACAGAAGCAGAGTAATATCTACATTTGTTGTTATTGATGATACATTTGACATTTGTAAATGAGAAAAGTTGTAGATTCAAATCTCGATACTGCCCTTTTAAACTCCATCCCTCAAGGACCAACAAATGGAAGAATATCTTTACCTGATCTTGGAATTATTATTTCATTAAGCTGTGCATTGTAAACTTCCTTACCCGCTGCAGGCCCAGCTATGGATTGAATGGGAGCTGAAAGACTAAAAACTTCAGCAATCTGAGGCTAAAGGTGCTGAGGGTCAAAGGAAGGACGTTATAATAATGATGTGTCATCTTTAGAGACCCTGATTCCTACTAGAGGTCTCTGAGTGGGCTGAAACAGAAGAAAAGGAAAACCTATTGTTAAAATCTGCTTGAGAAGCCTCAGAGGAGGTAACACTGCAGGGATTCGGAGGAAGTGACTACTATTTTAACTGTTCATTTTTGGTTCATATGTAATTTTGTAAGAAGTCAATAGCTTAATAATTCAGGAGTTCCCAATTTTGTGCATTTGTCTGAGTACTTTAGATTAGATTAGATTAGATTACTTACAGTGTGGAAACAGGCCCTTCGGCCCAACAAGTCCACACCGCCCCGCCGAAGCGCAACACACCCATACCCCTACATCTACCCCGACATCTACTATTTGCCATATTTTGGCCCACTCTCCTCACCTAACTATATCCATTTGTAAGATTATTATTTCCTCATTGCAATTTACTGGCCTGCCTATTTTTGTGTCATCCATACATTTGGCTATAGAACCTTGTATCCCTGTATCCATGTCATTAATGTAGACTTTAAATAGCTGGGGTCGAAGGATCAAACCCTTGGCACTCCACTAGTTACATCTTGCCATCTAGAAATAACCTATTTATCCCAACTCTCTGTCTTCTGTCCATCAGCCAGTCATTTATCCAGGCTAATAAATTACCCTTAATCCCATCTGATCCAAGCTTGTGAATTAACCTTGTGTGCGACACCATATCAAATGCCTTCTGAAAGTCCAGATATATTACAAACACAGGATTTCCATTATCTGCTTTGCTTGCTATATTTTTGAAGAACTCTCGTAAATCAATCAAATATGATTTGCCCTTCACAAGACCATGCTGACTCTGATGGATAGTATTTTGTCTTTCCAAATATCCTGATATTGCTTCCTTGATAATTAATTCTAATACTTTCCCAACCACAGATGTCAAACTAACTAGATTGTAATTTCTGACATTTCGCCTCCCTCCCTTAGGGCGTTACATTAGCATTTTTCCAACCCACTGGAACCTTTCCCTTGTCCCGGGAATTTTGGAATATTGTAACCAACTCGGTCCTAGGGAGTGTTGCTGAACAAAGAGACCTTAGAGTGCAGGTTCATAGCTCCTTGAAAGTGGAGTCGCAGGTAGATAGGATAGTGAAGAAGGCGTTTGGTATGCTTTCCTTTATTGGTCAGAGTATTGAGTACAGGAGTTGGGAGGTCATGTTGCGGCTGTACAGGACATTGGTTAGGCTACTGTTGGAATATTGCATGCAATTCTGGTCTCCTTCCTATCCGAAAGATGTTGTGAAACTTGAAACGGTTCAGAAAAGATTTACAAGGATGTTGCCAGGGTTGGAGGATCGGAGCTACAGGGAGAGGCTGAACAGGCTGGGGCTGTTTTCCCTGGAGTGTCGGAGGCTGAGGGGTGACCTTATAGAGGTTTACAAGATTATGAGGGGCATGGATAGGATAAATAGGCAAAGTCTTTTCCCTGGGGTCGGGGAGTCCAGAACAAGAGGGCATAGGTTTAGGGTGAGAGGGGAAAGATATAAAAGAGACCTAAGGGGCAACCTTTTCACGCAGAGGGTGGTATGTGTATGGAATGAGCTGCCAGAGGAAGTGGTGGAGGCTGGTACACTTGCAACATTTAAGAGGCATTTGGATGGGTATATGAATAGGAAGGGTTTGGAGGGATATGGGCCGGGACTAGATTGGGTTGGGATATCTGGTCGGCATGGACGGGTTGGACCAAAGGGTCTGGTTCCATGCTGTACATCTCTATGACTCTCTGGATTTAACTCAGCTGGACTGGCAGAAGCAGAGAGTGGGGACAAAGGGGTCTTTTTGAGCATGGTAGCCAGTGACTACTGGAGTTCCACAGGGGTCAGAGTTGTGTCCATAACTATTTATGTTATATGTTAGCAATCTGGACAAAAGAATTCAGTGCATTGTTGCTAAAAGTACAAATGACACAAAGATAGGTGAAAGGGCAGGTAGTGTTGAGAAAGCAGGAAGACTGCAGAAGGAATTGCAAAGGTAGGAGAATGGGCAAATAAGTGGCAGAAGGAATACAATGTGGGAATTGTGGAGTTATATTCTTTGGTAAGAAGAACAGAGGTACAGAATATTTTCTAAATGGGCAAAGTCTTTGGAAATCTGAAGCTCAAAAGGACTTGGGAGTCCTAGTTCAGAATTCTCTTAAGGTTAACATGCAGGTTCAGTTGGCGGTTAGGAAGGTAAATGTAATTTTAGTATTCATTTTAAGAAGGTTAGTATATAAGAATGTGGATGTACTGCTGAGGCTGTATATGCTTTGGTAAGACAACATTTGGAATATTGTGAGCAAATTTGGGCCTTGTATCTCAGGAAGGATGTGCTGGAGGGGGTCTAAAGGTGTTTTACAAGAATAATCCTGGGGATGAAGGACTTGTTATCTGAGGAGTAGTTGAGGACTCTGGGTCTATACTTAATGGAGTTTAGAAGAACTGGAGGGTCTGATTGAAATGAGAATACTGAGAGGCAGGGATAGACTGGATGTGGAAAAGATGTTTCCAGTTATAAGAGAGATTAGGACCTGAAGGCACAGCTCTTTAGAACTGAGATAAGGAGGAATTTCTTGGGCTGGGGGTGGTGAATCTGTGAAACTCATTGCTGTAGAAGGCTGTTGAGGCCAAGCCATTGAGTGTATTTAAGGTAGTGCTAGAGAGATTCTTGATTAGTAAGAGGATTAAGGGTATGGGGAGATGGCAGGAGAATTGGTTTGTGAAACATATCGGCCATGAATGGTGGAGTCGACCCAATGGGCTGAAAGGCCTAATTCTGCTCCTAGGTGTTATTATATGAAGCAGCAGGAGTTGAATGGAGTAAATTGGGCTCCTGTTAAGATGGCAGTGACCCACAGTTAAGTGATGCTTTTGAGATTTGAGGGTATCTACAGGCCTTAAGGACAGATTGTTATCCAAGCTGTCAGCAGCTGGGAGAAGCCAATGATTTTGGGGCCAGGAAATTGGAAATTCCAAGTCCAGGAAGTCTCGAAGGATGGAACTCTCAGGATTGAAGGATCAGGAGCTGTAGCAATCAGTCATTGGTTTAAAGTGACATTGGTAAGTACTCTCTTTCTTCTGGTAGAGTTGGCATGTGTTTGTGGACAGATACTGTGTATCATTGGCATACGTTCCAGAGAAATCAGGTCTCTAACTTTATGACAGCTAAATAACACCACATCTTGTGAAATATTGAGATCAGGGTACCTGCCTCACCTTCAATCACACTCTCAACTTAACACCATCACTCAGTCAGTTATGTGTATGTAATGTACAATAACATAATTTAGCTCAGAACATAAACTATGTGCATCAGTCAGTGATACTGTAGCCTTGCAAATCATTAGTGATGGAAATAAACTTCAAGATCTCTAATTCAACAAGAATCCAACTATCTGTGGCATACATAGTGTAAACTAACATACAGCAAACAATAAGCCTCATCATGGTGGCAATAAAACTAGACATAATAGCTAGTTAGTGACAGTACATGGGCAGCAAAATAACAGTTAAAGGTGCTAGAGAAATACTTCTACAATGAATTGTGGATAATACCAGTAAAAGTAATATCTTCTATGCTAATATGTTTAATCTGTGTCCAGATGGACGGTGCAAGAATAAGAAAGGGCCAATGGTGCAGTACCACTGCTGCATTGTAGGTGCAAATAGCAATGATAGGCAGAAGCCTGTAACTTTTAAAGGAACAGTGACTTTCTCAAGGAACGGCAACATATACTCAAAGGAAACAGCTCATAAAAAATGAAAGAGCATTAATTTGTAATATGGATTTTACACTGGCATTTTAGAACTCATAAAGTTTACACAAGAAAGAATTAAAGCTAACACCTCTGCATGGTCTAGTGATACATTGACATACTGTTCGAACTTCAATTACTTAAAGAAGGAGTTGATCTTTATTTTGCGGATCAGCAGATAGCTGATAAAGGACAATAAATATTCAAAATTCTTGTTTATGTACTGAAGGATTAAATGCCTCTAATTCTTTGATTTCTGTTGACAACCTCAAAGATGTTAACAATGTTTTTTTCAGATTTTAGAAGATCAACATAAAATCCTGTCAATTTTAAGATAAATAATCTTGAGTTCATGTCATACTGACTTCAAACAATGAAACAAATGACCAGTTCATGAGGCCAACTTAGATGAAAGGTTTACAAAACTGGTCATTATCTCCATACCCATTAAATCTTTCAGAAAAAGTATTTTTGGATAAAGCTGAAGAATATACTATTGCTCATTGATTCTTTGCCAAGAGAAAGATGTAAGCTCGTAGGCATTATAACAAGCCAGCATCATTTGCCAGTGCTTGACTCTGGAACAACAACTGCAACCTTCAAGAAGTTCAGTAGGCAATTTAATTTCTGCATGCAATTTAGCTTATCTTACAAACCAAGACAGTAGCCAACATTTAATGGTATATGCCAGCTATGTTCCTCAAGATTAATTTGGGCTTAAATGTGTATGAAATCAAGTTGTCCAGAGAAACCCAAGTACAATACAATGCTCCAAAGTGGCAAGTGAAGAAAGCCTGACCAAGGAACAATGCCAAAGCAGCTTCCAAAACTCTGTCCATGACACACGAGCATACAAAGAGGTCCTTGAGGTATCCAAAATGTTGCCCCCATATATTTTGAATTTTGTCACATACGTATGGCAGAAAGAGCAGTAGCACAATTTTACATCTCTCAAAAATGCTTTATCATCCAGTCAATATGTATATCCATTTTATAATCCCACTGAAGGTAGATATATCCCAAAAAGACTTCAGAACCTATCTATTTCAGGATGACCAGGCCATTGTTTTTTCATTCTAAGGCCGTTATGACAACTCAGGATAACTACTTGTTCACTGAAAAGGAAAGTGTTGCCCTAGTTTTCAGGATGCAATTACAATATGTATCTAGTTTTCAAGCATTTAATTGTTCACTCTGAGTACAAACCAAGCGAAATGGTCTGCTGAAATCTTTTCAGAAGTGTGTTTCCACAACTATAACATCTACTTGTGAATACCCAAGGGTGTCATTTAGAAGTACAATACAAAATAGTTTCCCACATGACCATCTTTGATGCTTTTAGTTGACTCCCTAGCCCCACTAAGAAGAGAGATATGATTTAGATCTGCAAGTGGCCATTATTGAATCTAAATTGAAAGATAGTCTTAACATTGATCTCATGCATTCTGCTTACATGAAATAAAAACAGAAATTGCTGGAGAAACTCAGCAGGTCTGGCAGCATCTAGAACATAGAACATAGAACATAGAAAAATACAGCGCAGTACAGGCCCTTTGGCCCTCGATATTGCGCCGATCCAAGCCCACCTAACCTACACTAGCCCACTATCCTCCATATGCCTATCCAATGCCCGTTTAAATGCCCATAAAGAGGGAGAGTCCACCACTCATCTGGGAAGAGAAAGCAGAGTTAACATTTTGAATCCAGTGACCCTTGTTCAGAAGTGATATCACCATATGACAGTGTCCAGCTGCAACAGTTCAGAAAGACCATCATCAAGGAGTTGTCTGAACTCACCTAACTGGGTACTGAGCGAGTATGTTCTTTCTCATCATTTAGAGATGATCTAGGACTCTCCAAATATATAATCTTTAAGGCAAACAAGTCATTATTCCACAAGCTAGAAAATAAACATATGGACCCCATGAGCAGACAGAAAGTCATAAGTTTGGCATGTGTCATTGGCCTGGCACAAATGTGGACATCAATCAAATAATCAAGTTATGTAAAATAATTCCATTAACCGCAACAATGGAGAGAACATCTCTGTCCATATAACATTTCTTCTGAGCCATGGTGCAAGATTGCCACAAATACTTTCCTTGTCCATGGACACAATTACAATCTAGTGATAACTATTTCATCAAAATCCTTTCTACGTGACAAATCAAAGATACTACTGATATAAATGTTGTTCACACATTGACTCATGTTTCAGTACCTTTGGTGTACCTCAGAAAATTGTATCTGACAATGGTTTGCAAACTCACTTCAAAGACATGCATAAGATAGGATTGTCAACATATGACCTTCTCTCCTCACTATCTTAGAGATGGAGGTTTTTGGTTTACTTTCGTCTTACTTTGAGTTTTGAACAGTCCTGTGAAGTCCTTGGAAAAAGATGACCATATCAGTGGTCCTGAGAAGGAAGGGTATATAGTGAGCAAGGTTTCTTTAGATTAAAGATTTAGTGTTAGTTCCTGAACAGGAATGTTGAGATGCAAACCATGAAGAGATTACTTGGCATTGAGTTCCTTGAACCTCAGCTATAAAAAAAAGCTCGATGAGAAAGCTATTTGCAGTTCTAGTCTAAAAGTTGAAGTCGCAAATGACTTTAACATACCCAAGGAGTTAAATACAGGAACTTTGATGTGAGAATTGTATGTGTGTGTTTTTTTTTAACTGTCATGGGAGGGTGTTTTAGGATATTATACAAAACATGATTTGTTTCATTTCAAGTTATAAAGGAGTGTTGTGGGATTAATAGTATTAGGTTTTTAACCATGTGCTTAAAAATCTTTGAATTAGTTTTATAATTATATGCTTTGGTTTATGCTATGTTATCTCGATTTCTTTGATTAATAAACTTCTGTTTTATTATTAAAGCAAACTCTGCAGCATTGTATGTCTATGTTTCAACAAGAGACCACTTTGTTAAAACCAAAACAAATTAAAATTTGATCTGACAAGCTAGGTTCCTGTCTGGGATTGGACTTGTCCAGAAATAACATTAGTTGGGATCATAACAATACCCAACACCCCCTTCCCCAGGAACACTTTAGGAAGCAGAGGGGAATTAATTCTTTTGTTAATTAGCACTCCATCTGAAAGGCTCGAAGGTACAAAGGACTGGTCTAACCAATGATTTTTTTAAAAATAAAATAAACAAAAACTGTTTCTTTCTCCAAATAAAATTATGTTACCACAGGGAGAAAGAAGCTTTAAAGTGTGTGAAAAATAATTAATTCCCAAATTGACAACTGAATCTGTTAATATTTTTGTAAATCAAAAAAATACAATTCCATTGTTTAATATAGATCCCAGAATTCAACAAATAAATGTGAAAAGTCTTAACTTCCTGGGCTGTGCATGTAAAATAAATCATGTGTTGTCAATACTGACAGTTCTCCCTTGGTATTCACTTATAATTAATGGACTGTCAGTAACTAGAGGGCAGAGTTCACCGACCAAGCTAACTACCTGGCAAAGGAGCAATGCTCCGAAAGCTTGTACTTCCAAATAAACTTTCTGGACCACAATCTGGTGTTGTGTGATTTTTAATTTAATTTATACATGTCATTTTTGGATTTTTTTTTAGAAATAATTAAACAGGTTTTGCTGGTTTTTTGCATTATTGTGTGAATAAGAAGTGATGTGCGCAGAACTTTTTCGTGCTAAGGGTGGAGTAGCTATGGAATAAATTACCATGAAAAACTATTGAAGCGGACAGCACAGTAAATTGGAGAAACATTTGGATATGTTGCTGGGCAATGGGGTAAGGGATATGATGAGAACATTGATTTGGGATGAACTTACTGTGTCCAAATTGACCATTCCAAGTCTGTTCCAACTTTTATATATATGTATTATTTAAATCGAAATATGTTTTCTCACCTTTGTAAAAATTATGAGGATTTCATTCAAAATAAAAGAACTGTGAAATGGATTGTTCTGCATAGAACATCTCACAGCTCGTGTCTCTCAGTCTTTGTATAAATATTTACTCTTAATGTGGAAGAACACTCATCAGAGTTATGATCATTAGTAACATGAATGTTTTTATATATCTTAATACAGAACAGGTCCAGGGTTGATAGAAATGAGGTCCACCAAAATCCCACATTACATGCACAGTACACACTATAAAGGATAACATAGAAGTGGGTACACAGAAAAAAAGAATTAGCAAGCGATTAACCGAGTTACAGATAGACAGAATATTGCAAAGATAGATCAAGACATACTGAAATAAAGACAGAGAGTGATGAATAGAGAAATATAAACTTAGAGGCAGAAACCTATATCGAATATAAAATGTAAATAAATAAAGATGGAAATAAATGAGAGGTCAAAATTGATATAGTTAGAAAAAATAATAAAAGCAATGAGGAAATAATGGATAGCTGAGATAGAAAGAAAGACAGAGAGGTTGATTTTTACTTTAGTATAGATGTTAAGCAAATAGGAGGAAAAGTGAGTTTCAATAACCCTAATTTGTCACATAGGCTATTGTAACTCATATGTAACTGGCCACCCAAAACATGCCAACAGTGTATGTGGTGGCCAGCTGAGTAAGGTCACTCAGCCCTGAGACGTCATGCTGCTGGGAGAGTAAATGACAATGAGGGGTAACTTGTCAGATACTCATGGGTGTGGAAGTAGATAAGAGGTGGAGGTAGGGAGAGTCTAAGGCTCCTCTAAACACCAAAGTAAAGGTTAACTTTGACTTCTTTTGGCTCTTTGAGTCTTTAAAGCAGCTTTCACAAAGTAGGACAGGCACTTGGAACTTAGAGTTTAAAGGGCCATTGGTATCCTATTGGCAACTGTGATGATACTGTGGCTTTAAGAGGTTATTTTGTCCTGATTTTATTTTGAGGAGAGGTTGAAGGCAGAAGTGACAAGCAATCTACCAGTGCCACCGGAGTAAACAGCTTGCGAGGCTTTGGGTTTTTTTAAAGTTGCAACAATGGAAGCTATCTGCATGGTTGTCCTCAAAGAAGAATTAATGTCTTTAGTTTAGCTTTCAGAAGTTGCTATTGGGGTATTGAAGAAGTGGAACCTTTTTTTTGCCCTGTCTTGGTTACAACTAAAAGCTGGTGTTCCCTGCTTGCTACGGGAGTTGCATGTGAGACAATTAGTGTTCTAATTTATTTTCCAAGTGTGTGGTTATGGGATGTTACGATATTGAAACAGCCAATTAATATTATTGTTACTATTATTCTGTTAAGTTTTCCAGTAGAGTTAAGTTATTCTAATTCCTTCTTTCTTTTGTTATATTTTAACTACAGTGGACTAATATTGTATGTTTTGCTTTAAATCCAATAATTTGACCAATCAAATTGCACCTGGAATGGAACACCTTATATTTGTCTTCAAAATAAGAAAATGTGAGGGTCTGCATTTTCTTCTGAATATATTGAGGGGGTTCATAACGCTATGGAACTTCAATTTATATAGATGCATGCTGCATCTATCTGATTAAAGTGGGACTCCACTTGCTGCCTAAAGCATTAAAATTCCCAGAGAACAAGAACAAAATAGGGTAATTGCACTTGTTTTTGTTATCTATCTCTCCAACCTGGTTTCCCAGCAGTTAAGGAAAGTTAAATTCTAATCAAACAAGCAGAGACACTTTTGTATTTAAGAGAAGGTCTGAGATGAGTCATTTTCATTATAACCAGTTTGATCTAAGCCATCTAATCTGTTGTGTGCATTCTCTTTCTGTTTATTTCTAAGATTCAACTCCAGATGGAAATCGTTGCTGTTCCGGCTAATTGGTATTTTTCTAACTTTGTTTACTCAGTGGAATGAAGAGGAAGCTCGGACAGTGCAGGTAACATTTCCAACTGTTAATGATCATTGCTGTGGGTTACAATGTGGTTTATATGGCTTCCATATTGACAACCACATGCCTGAGAAGCACTTTTATCTACTCAGATCTGCTGTGCAATCAATTAGGAACAGCTGAAAGGGGAATACTATATCTAAACAACTGTCTTTTTGGAGAAGTAAACTTGCAATTGACAGGAACTAGCTATATTTACATATTGTACACAGTATATAAATGCATTCCAAAGTTAGATACACAGGAGACATCTGTGAGCCTGCAGAATTTCTCTGAACCCTGAAAATTAAGTCAAAAGCAAGTTCAGAAGACCTTATTAGCCAGAGTGTTAAAGGATCACATCTTTCAATACTGAGGGAAGTAAGAGAGGAAATAGTAGATTCTACAAGTGCAGTCTTTCAAACAGTCAGGATAACCTGCATTGCGAGGTTACAGGATAACAGGCTTGTTTGTATGTGTCTTTATTGGGAACCAGCTGGAGATGAATGCCGACAATGAATGTCTCATCATGGAGGTCACATGACTACGCTCGCAGGAAGTATTTTAGTATGGTATTGCATTTCTATTCTATTCTATTGCATTGGATTATGTTACTTATCAATTTCTGGTTCTTTGAAAATACTACGCTAGATCTTTCAAGAAGTCTCCATCATGCTCAAATTGCCAGTTCACTTCTTTTTTAAATGATGCATATTCTGATCAGGGCAGCTGGAGGTGGTCCTGGGTCTGGCAATGGGGGCAAGTCCCTTATTGTGTTCGGTGGTGGATGGGAAAGGATGAATGGGGGACATCAGGTCCAGTTGCTGTAGAAAGGGGGATGTCAGGTCCAGCAAAGGGCTGGGTGTGGGGGTCTCATGTCCTGGGTAGGGAGGGTTTTGTGGTGTTGAGTATGATGGCAGGGGTTTGAGAGTTCGAGGTTCTGGAGGGAGAAGGTGATGTCAGATCAGATGGGCGATTCAGATCTGGTGGAGTGAGTGTCATGTCGTGATGTTAGAGGTGGTGTTGGGAGGCAGGGGTAGAGGAGGGTGGCATGATCCAATGACAGTGGAGGGTACTGGGGTCTGGAAGTTGCAAAGTGTCCAGGAGAGGTTTAATTGTGAATATGTGTGGTAAATTGGGTGGGTGGTTATAGTTAACCAGAAGTTAGACTAGGCTTCTACAAAGAAAAAAGAACAAATAAAGTTTACAGCCCAGGAACAGTCCCTTCAGCCCTCCAAGCCTGAGTCGATCCAAATGTACTGTCTAAACCTGTCAGTCAATTGCTAAGCATCTGTATTCCTCTGCACCCCACCTACTCATGCACCTGTCCAGACGCATCTTAAATGAATCTACCGTGCCTGCCTCTCTGGCAACGTGTTCCAAACACTCACCACCCTCTGTGTGAAGTACTTACCACGTGTATCCCCCTTAAACTTTCCACCTCTCACTTTAAAAGTGTGACTTCTCATTATTGAATGCTTCACCCTGAGAAAAAGCTTGTCTCTATCTACCCTGTCTATACCCTTCATGATTTTGTAAACCTCAATCAGGTCCCTCCTCAATCTCCTTTTTACTGATGGAAATAAACCTAACCTACTCAACCTCTCTTCATAGCTAGCACCTTCCATACCAGGCAACATCCTCATAAACCGTCTCTGCACCCTCTCCAAAGCGTCCACATCCTTTTGGTAATGTGGCGACCAGAACTGTACACAGTATTCTAAATATGGCTGAACCAATGTCTGTACAATGTTAACATGACTTGCCAGCTCTTATACTCAATAACCCGTCCAATGAAGGCAGGCATGCCTTCTTGACCACTCTATCCACCTGTGCAACAACCTTCAGGGTACAATGGACCTGCATTCCCAGATCTCTCTGCCCATCAACTTTTCTCAAGGCTCTTCCATTCATTGTATAATTCGCCTAGAATTAGTCTTGCCTAAATGCTTCACCTCACATTTGTCTGAATTGAAATCCATCTGCCACATTTCTGCCCAACTCGCCAGTCTATCTATATCCTCCTGTATTCTCTGACAGCCCCTTGTGCTTTCTGCTACTCTACCAATCTTCGTGTCATCTGCAAACTTGCTGATCATACCAACAGTGCTCTTTTCCAGTTCATTTATGTATATTACAAATGTACAACATCTAATTGTATTACTTTCCCTGTGTAACTATTTTTAACACTTTCTACATTCTCTGATTTAAATGAATGCTTGAAATGTATGGAGGCTTCAGGTGTAGAGAATTGCTCATCGGAAATCTCTATTTCCTCGGCAATTCTCTTAGAGACTGATATGTCAGGGATTCCAGCATCCCAATGTAAATCCCATCTATTCTTCAGAAATGACTGTTTGGCCATTGGAAATTCTGGACAATTAAAACCTACCTCTTACTTCATCTACGCTATGATTAAGAATGTGTTGAATTAAAATGTGCTGTGTTTCTATCATTTAAGGACTGTTTTGGCTGATGATCTTGTAATAGAATTGATTGTGGCTGATCTGGCATTGTTCATTAGGTTGTAGTAATGACAGGTTAGACTTTCTAGACGAGACAGGATTAAAGGGAAAATAGACAGTGTAAGTAATAGGAGGGTCTCAAAGGGGAAAAAAAAACATACAGTGTAGGTTTACTGGTAATTACAAAGTATGTGTTAACCATTCGAGATGTCAACAGATGATGATTTGATTGAATGATACAGTTATGTGTACTAAGAACTATGCAAATACAAGTGGGTGGAGATTGGATTGAGTAAATGCTTAACCTGTAATTGAAAGCTTATTTTCTGTATAAACGTATAAAACCTTCATTCTTGCAATAACATTTGATCTATCACCATTTTCTTGAAATGTACAACTCCAATGAATGCATGAAGGAACATTTAAACAAATAAACCTCTCACCTGCTTTAAGAGAAAATAAAGGGCTAAACTCACTCTTTCACAGTGTGCCTGCAACCCTAGTGTTCAATTCATTCTGATATGTGAATGAGATACTATCCTTACTGGCTTGTTATGTGTTACGAGACTGCACTAGCCCTGTTAAGATCCTTGATCCACACTGTTTCACCTTGTTTCAGACCTAGGATGAAATTTCTGTTCTTTCTGACAAATTCTTTATTAAAGCCACTGGACCAATTTGTGGAGACAATTGCTTTATATGGATAGGAAGTTGAGGGTTATAGTTTTATCACCATTTGTATTTCCAGTGGTGAATAAACATGTTGGAAAGCAATGGAATAGTGCTTTAGTAAAGCTGTGAAGAAGTGTGTGTTCTCAGAAATTTTAAATTCTTGGCCACTTTTCAGTTTTACTATTTGTTTGAGGATACGTTTGTGAACCAACGATGTATTAGAACCCTGTAATGATCACAAAGTATTTAGGTGTCACATCATTAAATTGTCTTCCATTATCAATATAACCATGGCTGGCAAATATTTCACATGTGGTTTTGATAGCTGTGGAGGTGGAATATAATACCTTTATTTTGACATATCTTGAGAAATACTTGACCACTATTAGGCAAGAGCGACTTTCAAACCTGAATTAGTCAGTCTACAAGTTCCGAAATGTGGCAAGAAACATGGCAGAAATGAATAATTCGCTTCTTTCATGGCCATGCATTGTACGTGTGTGACAAACAGTTGTACGACTTTCTATCCATTTAATAATTCATTACATACTGAAGCTCACAATCTTGCTCTATATTTGATAATGCTCAGACAATCTTAATAGATCATGCCAAGGATATTAAATATGATAAAGGGTAAACAAGTTTGTTGAAAACTAATAAGACATGTTCAAATGTAAAATATTGCCTGTGTTTTAAATAGAATTTTCATAATTAAATCATTGTTTTCTTTTCTGTCCATTCTTCTAAAGAAGATTGATTCATGATGATTTTTGTTTTGTTCCTCTGAAGAAATTACACTTTGTGTTGCTTGCCACAATAGTTTTGTTGCTTGAGTGTATGAATTGAGTTTGACAGCCCATTGTCCATCTGCTGGTGTAAGCTTGTCAAAGTGGCCCTGGAGAGGGCACCTGCTGACATTTGTAATTTTCCTTGATCTTAGTACAAATCGCATGAGCTGAAGACAAGCTTATTGTATCCATGGAACATTTTTGCAAATTCTTTTTCATCTAATAATGACACCTGTGGTTTATGATCAGTCTCTATAAGAACCATAAGACCCAATGTGTAATCTAAAAATCTCTTGCAGGCCCACGTAGCTAGAGAGAATCCTTTTCAATAAATGCGCATTGAGTTTGTGCACTGGATGATGCTCAGGATGCACATGATACAGATTTTCAGTATCCTTCCAGCAATTCTTCTAAAAGACACTTGTGGTCCAAAGCATCCGCTGAAAAAGTAGTCAGAAATGATGGATTGTAGCAAGCAAAGACATCTGAGGAAGATCATGACTCTGAATTTCTGACAGGCCTCTTCTTAATGTGCATCCCAACACCACTATATGAGACTCGGTGAGTAAGTATCTCGGGGCTTTCGTAATAGTTGCTGAGTGGGATAAACGTTTTGTGAACTGGTTTATTATTCTTAGAAAACTTTGAATGTTCCTAGAAAATTGACTTCGGAATTAGAAATTCTTTCTCTGCCCTTTTTGGGGTCTGTTTTTATGCTATTTTTGTCACTGATATGTTCCAGAAATTGCATTAAGTCCATGGAGAAATACATTTCTCGTTGAGGGTGAGCATTGATGCTTACAGTTGTTTCAAGACTGTAAGTGCTCTTTAGTCACGTATTTCTGTCATTTCTGCATGAATCAAGATGTCATCTCTATGACATATAATGCCCTACAACTCTTGTAGAGTATTGTATACAAAACATCAGAGGATCTCTGGAGTTAAGGGGATTTTAAACAGTAATCTGTTGAAAGTAGTACATCCAAATGGAATGTTGAATATGGTAAGCAGTTCAGCCAATTCATCCAATGTAATGTGTCTGAAACCACTGTTGTAATAAGCTAAGTGAAGATCTTTTTCCAGAGAGATGTGAGAAGTTCTCATCCTCATATCTGAGGGTATATTTCTCTAACCACTACCCTGTTGAGTTGTGTAAGATTAGCACATATCCTGATAGAGCCATTAGGTTTTGTTGCATTGACCATGCCCAAACACCATCCTGAAGGCCTTGTCACCTGGAAGATGATGTCTGTGTTGGTCATTTCCTATAACTATTTTCTTACCTGCTCAATTAAAGAACAGGGAAGTGTCCAAGGTATGTACAGGCACAATGGTTTAGTGTCTTTTCTTAATGTGAAGCTGTATTCTACATTACATTTAGCTAAATCCATGAATAATTTAGGATATTCTTTCTCAAAAATACTCTTCCCTCTCTTTGGCAAAGGTTAAGAGATAAACATGCATCCTTGCTCAACAATGAGCTCTATTGATAGTGAGCGATATATACCTAACCTTTATAGAAAAAATATTATGTCTGAAACTCAACTGTTTCCTTTTGTTTTGGGGGGTAGTTCCACTCAAAGGGTTGTAACATGTTTTGTATTGTCCTATCATGTGATTTTTTTTAACCTGAAAAATTTGACAAAGCATGAACATCTTGAGCTAGATTGGCTTTCTGTTGTCATCAGTCTCTTGTGCTGTTTTCAGATTTCAGCTTCCAACACTATGTGTATAGCTTTTTCCAAAGTGAGATCCTCTTTTAATTGCAACATATCTGCAAGAGATATGTCTGAAATTCTGACAACAACAATTCTGTTCTAAATTAGTTATTTTTGATTCAAAATAATAGTCACAAAATTCGAACAATTTGTAAAAATTATGAATAAGATGCCAACAGGTTCATCTGGAAGCTGTATTTATTAAATTTTGTTGTCTCCATTATATAATTACTGCTTAGTGTAAAGCCATTGTTGAAAAATCTTAAAAATGTCTCTTCTTTTACATCTGTCATTTCAATATATGATATACTATCAGATTACAGAATGAAGAAATATGTCTGCTTGTTCTTTTCTGGGCTTCTTCTGTAATCCTGGCACAATGTGATATTTCAGGAATTCTTTGTTGCATACAGTCCAGCTACGTACCCTGTATTTGTGAATTCAGTCTTCTTGGCGGACTGATATTATTCTCTATTCTCATTATGTATAGCTGCTATCATTTCTCATTTTTTTTCTTGAAATCGGTTTCAGAATTTTTTAAACTTTTCTTTGTGAATGCAAATGGTTTCACTGTTTAGTATTTTAAATTGTACAATCAATGTATTGAATCTTCTCTTTTTCTTCAGCAAGTTTTGTTAAATGCTATAATTTTTGCTTTAATTACTGGCTAATAAAGTTGAATCGGTAATTAAAGTCTTGTCATTAATAAACTTTGAACTTTAATGAAAAAAAATTACTTCATCAACTTTTTTTTTCGTATTTTGCGTATTTTCTGTTAATCAAAGCTGAAAAACTTTGGAATGTTTGAGAATTATCCTCCTATTTGTGCTGAAAAAAGACATTTCCAAATATTCAAAATTGTTGAAATGTTTTAAAATGAAGAAATGTTGTAATTTTACTTTCCCCCAAGACTAATTTCATCCAGTTCCTTGCTTCTTCATGGTTTTCACAGTCTTTTCAACAATATGGATAACTTAAGCCTTTTCTGCTTCGAGTCCAAAATCTGCATGCTATTTCAGATTTTAAAAAGCGGTATAATGTTGTTAATGCATTAAGAAAATTGTTGTTTGCTTAATACAGTTAGTATCTTTTTTCACAAAGCTCTAATTCTTAATGAAATTATCTTTGATACCTAGCTGCCATTTGTTTTCTCACTTCCATTAGTTGGATGATACTACTGTTTTGACAATTTTCACAATGTGGTTCCTTTTATTCCCAAAGATTTTTCTGCAGTTATTCCCAGTAGTTTTAAATAATTTTAATAACACTGATTTATTTGAAAAGTGAAGTAAACCTTCTTTTAACTTCTTAGTCTAGAATTTTGCCTTAAATGTCACTCTCCTCTCTTCAGGCATCTGATATTTAACCTAGTTCCTGGGTCTTTGATCATATTTTTTTCCCTTGTTACCCCGCAAAGAGTCTCTGTTGCCTATTCATTTTTTCTCGATATGTTTCACTAGTTCTAACTGTTTTGAGCCTTTACAGGTAGGCCTAGTAATGCTATCAGAGGCACAGCTTTTTTTTTTAACTTGAAAGGAATATGTCTTTTTATGTTGTGCTTTTCTTAAAAAAATCTGGCAACTGGATGAGAAAGAACTGTTTTATAACTAGTGTTTGAAGGGAATTGGCTACAGTTTTAAAAACAAGTAACCTGACACCCATGGCAAGCATCATAAACAACTGTTTGAACAAGCAGTAATTGAAACTTGGGTTGCAGATGAATTGGAGTGGAGGGAGTGTACATTTGCAGATTTACTGACAAGAAGTTTATTGATCTGTGGACTAGTGACCAATTGTCAATAACAGATATCTTTATGTCTGCCAACAACTATGGAATTGGCTCTCAGCTAAGTGGACATTTCAGAAAAAACAACGAGAAATTGCTGGAAAAGCTCAGTCAGTCTGCAGCATCTGTGGAGTGACCCTTCCTCAGAACAACAGACAGGAGAAAAGTTTTTTTTTCCTCAGCTTGGGAGAGTCCCTTTTTACTGCAGTCAAAACTCTCTGTGAACCTGAACAAAACCAGTTTATCTTTCCTGCAACAGTTGTTTAATGCTGTGAGACATTTTTTGAGTGGACTGACCACCCTGTGTCTCTTACCAACCAGTGGAAGCATCCAGTGAAAAATGACTGAAGCAATCTGCTAGCCAGCAGAGGAGCCATAATAATCATCTGAAGAACAGAACCTGGAAACAAATCTATTGAACTGTCTTTCCAGTTTATTCCTCTCTGTCCGTAAACTATTTCACCTATCTGTTTTTCTGTCTATGTGTGTATGGGTGGGGTTTAGTTATGAGGGGATTAGAGTTTGAATTAGTAGTGTTGTATTCCAATGGTTTATAACTGTTTACCTGCAGTGAGAGTCTGATTACTTGTAACAAATAGGAATTATCCTTCAGTACAGAAACCCGGCATGTGTTCTCTCTCAATCTGACTCTAAAAATCAAGTATATTGGGGAACTTAGTGTACTTGTTAAAATATTTCACCTTAGACATGACTGTTGTTTGTTGTATTCACAGAAGTGGACAGGCTCTGTATGCATTTGACTGGCTGAATATTGATAAATAAACTTACAGTTTTATGACAGAGTTTTTTTTCCGTTTCTTGTTAGCAGATGGCTGTGGTTTTTGAAGAATGTATGAACAGGAACAGGAAAGGGTAACTAAATCCCTTGAAACCGTTCCACCATTTCATAAGATCATGGGTAATCTGGTTGCAACCTCAACATCATATTCCCATCTATCACAGTGACATGTCACCCTCTTAATTTAACAAGAATCTATCACTTTTGTCTAAAAATGTATTCAAAGACACAGCTTCCAGAAATAATTCCAAATTCTCATGACACTCTGAGAGAGAAAAGAAGTCTCAATTCTATTTTAAATAGGTGCCTGCTTATTTTAAACAAATTGACATTATTCCATCAGCCTCCTTTTCTGTGCCTTGTAAATGGTGGACAGGTCTTGAAGAGTCAGGAAATGAATTATTTTGAGTTATGGAGTCATACATCATGGAAACAGACCCACTGGTCCAACCAGTCCGTGCTGAAGATAAACCCAAACTAAACTAGTCCCACCTGCTCCTGGCCATATCCTTCCGAACGTTTTCTATACATGTACCTATCTACCAAATGTCATAGAATTTCTAGCCTCTCACTTGCTCTTGCAGCAACAGCTTTTCCTTAGTTGCTTCAGTTGTTTCTGCTCAGTGGTAACCCCCATGCAAATGTTGCTAAATGTTATGTAAACAGCCGTTGATTTATTTTTCTCTGACATTATGATGAGAACAACACCATTGAAGAAGCAGCTAAAAATTGTCAAGTCGATGGCCTTATCCTGAGGAACTCTTGCAGTACTGTCGAGTGACATGAGATAATTGACTTACAACAACCTTTGTGCTATGCATGATTCCAACCAGCAGAGGTTTTCATCCAATTCCCCTTGACCCTTGTTTTGCTCGGGCTTGGCTCCACGGAGTCAGATGCACCCTTGATTTCAAGGACAGTAACTCTTACTCACCATTGAATGAGCAAACATTTCTCTAATTAAATATTGGAATGACTGAAGCAATTATTTTGTCTTGGCACCATAATTTATTTGCTTGTTACTAACAACATTCCTCTTCCTGTCTGAAATAACTGCACAGAGATCGGTATCCCATTATCAAGTCACCTTTTATTTACCTGTGCACAGTACATTAGCTGTGGCCAACCAGCTTGGAGTCAGTCCCCTGAACTGAATTGTCTCTCTTGCTTGGAGGAGGCATTATGGCTGGCATTGGTGTTCCTGTTTCACCATGCACCCCCAGGTCTGGAAATATCAGGTTTAATCTGGTGCAGAGTCTTCTGCCCATCAGCAACTCTGATGGTGAAGGGTGCAGGTTGATGACACCCCAAATAGTAGTCTTTTACATGGATATAAACCCTTATGAGTATTTATTGTTGTGTACTTCTGGGACTCCTCATCCAATCACAATTGTAAGTAGTCATAGCTCATGTCCAGCTTCATAAAGGACAGCCCACCCAGTCAAATTTGCATACAAGGCCTCTATGTGAGGGAGTGGGTATTTATCCAGCTGTGAACAGTGGTTTACCATTTGCTTAAAATCCCCACAAAGGCAAACTGAGCTGTTAGCCTTCACAATCGGTATGACTGGTGCTGCCCGTTCTACCAACCATACTAGTTTGCTGATTCTTTCGCTCTCCAGCCTCCTGATTTCCACCTCTACTTTTTTTCGCAAGGCAAATAGTACTGGGTGGGCTTTACAAAATCTTGGAACTGCTTTCAGGTCAACATGTAAAGTGGCTTTGACCCCTTTGATAGCCCAGGCCCTTCCTAAAAAACTCCTGAGTATTTCACTGGGACTTCATTAAGGCAGCCATTTTCCAATCGAAAAATGTTGAGCCAATCAGGGTGAATCTTTCTCAACGAATTCTGCCTCAATAGGCTTGGACTGGAGCCTTTTCCTGCCATCAGTGGTAACTGCACCAGCTGCTACTCATAGGAGACCGGAAGATAAGTTGTACCCTTGATTTACAACGGTTCTCTAGCATACATTCTAAGTCTGACTGAGGTCTTGCGCAAACTTAAAGGTTGGAATCGCGAGCAAATCTCATTAAAAACTGATTCTGCAACCACAAATACAGCTGCACTGTTATTGGCTTCAATGGGAACTGGATGACCATTTTACCAACACTCATTTTAATTGGTTTCAATTTGATTTTACTAAGTAACTTAATTTTTCCAAATCACAGGTAGGGGAACTTTTCAGAGTGTGCACTCCCCTGGGTACCTGGGTACTCTTCTGGGAAAACTCCTGGAGTTTTCTTATACAAGCTATGGAATGAGCTGTCAGAGGAAGTGGTGGAGTCTCGTACAATTGCAACATTTAAAAGGCATTTGGATAGGTATATGAATAGGAAGGGTTTGAAGGGATATGGGCCGGGTGCTGTCAGATGGGACTAGATTGGGTTGGGTTATCTGGTCAGCATGGACGGATTGTTTCCATGCTGTACATCTCTATGACTCTATAAGTCAGACTTTGTAGGACTCCTTTACTGTCTCGAGCCCGCATTTGGACAGCAACTATGATGGCTTGCCAGCCCAGATCCTGAAGAACTGTTCAGTCACTTGGCCGAGACCCGACTTTGTTGTGGGGTTCTGCTGTGGGCAGTCCTGTAGTCTGCTCAGCATATGCCCTGCATGAGGCTCAAGTAATGTTCCCCAAGCTGAATTGGATAGGTGAAGGAATCCACTTCCATTGTGATGCCCTATAGTTCCCATGCTCCACTTGCCTCATTTTCTGACAAAGCCAATTGCAGTGCCTACTTAAAGTCTAGTTGGGCTTCAGCTAGTAGGCGCTTCTGCATGGTTATAGAATTTATCCCACTCTCGTCACCACTGAAATAACAACACAGAGGTTGGTACCCCATCACCAAGTTACCCTTTATTTACTTGTGCACAATAAACTGGCTGTATCACTGTCAATACTTGGAAATTACATCAGTCTTTTTGCAATCTCAGTGTCATAGTTAACCTTCAGATGAGCGTCTGACCACATACTTGAGCCATCACATAGACTGAAAAATGTGTTGCTGGAAAAGCGCAGCAGGTCAGGCAGCATCCAAGGAGCAGGAGAATTGACGTTTCAGGCATAAGTCCTTCTTCAGGAATGAGGAAGGTGTGCCAAGCAGGCTAAGATAAAAGGTAGCGGGGAAAGGGACTTGGGGGAGGGGCGTTGGGAATGCGATAGGTGGAAGGAGCTTAAGGTGAGGGTGATAGGCCGGAGAGGGAGGTGGGGGCAGAGAGGTCGGGAAGAAGATTGCAGGTCAAGAAGACGGTGCTGAGTCTGAGGGTTGGGACTGAGATAAGGTGGGGGGAGGGGAAATGAGGAAGCTGGAGAAATCTGCATTCATCCCTTGTGGTTGGAGGGTTCCAAGGCGGAAGATGAGTCCCTCTTCCTCCAGGGTGTCGTGGGGAGACAGGCCATTCGTGCGGAATGTTTCAGAGAACACCTCTGGGACACCAGCACCAACCAACCCAACCGCCCCGTGGCGGAACACTTTAACTCCTCCTCCCACTCTGCCAAGGGCATGCAGGTCCTTGACCTCCTCCATCATCAGACCATGGCAACACAACCTTACCCCACCTTATCTCAGTCCCAACCCTCGGACTCAGCACCGCCTTCTTGACCTGCAATCTTCTTCCTGACCTCTCCACCCCCACCCCCTCTCTGGCCTATCACCATCACCTTAACCTCCTTCCACCTATTGCATTCCCAACCCCCCTCCCCCAAGTCCCTCCTCCCTACCTTTTATCTTAGCCTGCTTGGCATACCTTCCTCATTCCTGTAGAAGGCTTATGCCCAAAACATCGATTCTCCTGCTCCTTGGATGCTGCCTGACCTGCTGCGCTTTTCTAGCAACACATTTTTCAGCTCTGATCTCCAGCATCTGCAGTCCTCACTTTCTCCATCACATAGACTGCCTACTTCCATCTCCTTGACATCAATCAGTTTCACTTTTCTCTCAACTCATCTGCTTTAGAAAACATAAATCATACCTTTCTTTCCTCTAGGCTCAATTATTACACCCATTCCTGAAGAAGGGTTCATGCCCGAAACGTCGATTCTCCTGCTCCTTGGATGCTGCCTGACCTGCTGCGCTTTTCCAGCAACACATTTTCAGCTCTGATCTCCAGCATCTGCAGTCCTCACTTTCTCCTATTACACCCATATGCCTGGCTAATCACCAATACTTTAGTCTTGATATTTCAGATCATCAGAGTTTATGTAATTGAAGACCTTATTGAATACAAGTTGTTGTTGAGCAATACATGAGCCAATGAACAACTAACATCCATTAAAATCAGCAGGGAGAAATCTCCAAACTTATATCTCCACACCAAATGTATCTGCCTCTTATCCACATAACCCCTTTAAGAAGCATTTTAAAATCTAGCCTTTGACCAAGTTGTTGATCATCTGTTCCAACATCTTTCTTTGCGTTTGCTGCCAATTTTTATTTGTTAATATATTCCTTAAAGGCTTTGGGAATATTGAAATGTGTTAGAGATTCTATATAAATGTAAGCTATTCATTCAGTTGCTTGTTGCTTATGGTATAATTAGGAAAAAGTTTAGACTTTTCTTAAACTCGTGGAGTCATAGAGGTGTATAGCACAGAAACAGACCCTTCGGTCCAACTCGTCCATGCCGACCAGATTTCCCAACCTGCTAGCACCAGGCCCATATCCCTCCAAACCCTTCCTATTCATATACCCGTCCAGATGCCTTTTAAATGTTGCAATTGTATTAGCCTCCACACTTCCTCTGGCAGCCCATTCCACACATGCACCACCATGTGAAAACGTCACCCCTTAGGTCTATTTTATATTTTTCGCTCACCATCAACCTGTGCCCTCTAGTTCTGGACTCCCCCCACCTCAGGGAAAAGACTTTATTTAGTTACTCTATCCATGCCCCTCATGATTTTATAAACCTTTATAAGATCACCTCTCAGCCTCCAACACTCCAGGGAAAACAGCTCCAGCCTATTCAACCTCCTCTACTGCTTAATTCCTCCATTCCTGGCAACATCCTCGTAAATATTTTCTGAACTCTTTCGAGTTTCACAACATCCTTCTGATAGGAAGGAGACCAGAATTACACATAATATTCCAAAAGTGGACTCACCAATGTCCTGTACATGAGCTCCCAACTCCTGTACTCAATACTCTGACCAATAAAGGAAAGCATACCAAATGCCTTCTTCACTATCCTCTCTACCTGCGACTCCACTTTCAAGGAGCTAAGAACCTGCACTCCAAGGTCTCTTTGTTCAACAGCACTCTCTCGGACCTTACCATTAAGTGTATAAGTCCTGCTAAGGTTTGCTTTCCCAAAATGCAGCATCTCGCATTTATCTAAATTAAATTCCACCTGCCACTCTCAGCCCATTGGCTCATCTGATCAGGATCCCGTTGTAATCTGAGGTAATCTTCTTCACTGACTACTACACCTCCAATTTTGGTGTCATCTGCAAACTTACTAACTATACCTCTTATACTCATATCCAAATCATTTATATATATGACGAAAAGTACTGGACCCAGCACCGATCCTTGTGACACTCCACTGGTCACAGGCCTCCAGTCTGAAAAACAACCCGCCACCACCACCAGCCAGTTCTATATCCAAATGGCTAGTTCTCCCTGTATTCCATGAGATCCAACCTTGCTAACCAGTCTCCCATGGGGAACCTTGTCGAATGTCTTACTGAAGTCCATATAGATCACGTCTACCGCTCTGCCCTCATCAATCCTCTTTGTTACTTCTTCAAAAAACACGATCAAGTTTGTGAGACATGATTTCCCACACACAAAGCCACACATAATTCCCTAATCAGTCCTTGCCTTTCCAAATACATGTAAATCCTGTTCCCCAGGATTCCCTCCAACAACATGCCCACCACCGACGTCAGGCTCACCAGTTTATAGTTCCCTGGCTTGTACTTACCATCTTTCTGAAAAAGTGGCACCACGTTAGCCAACCTCCAGTCTTCTGGCATCTCACCTGTGACTACCTATGATACAAATATCTCAGCAAAAGGCCCAGCAATCTCTTTTCTCATTCCCATAGAGTTCTAGGGTACACCTGATCAGATCCTGGGGATTTATTCACTTGAATGCATTTCAAGATATGCAGCACTTCCTCCTCTGTAATCTGGACATTTTTCAAGATGTCATCATCTATTTCCCTACATTCTATATCTTCCATGTCCTTTTCCACAGTAAAGACTGATGCAAAATACTCGTTTTAGTATCTCCCCCATCTCCTGTGGCTCCACACAAAGGCCACCTTGCTGATCTTTGAGGCACCCTATTCATTCCATAGTTACCCTTTTGTCCCTAATGTATTTGCACACTTCTTTGGATTGACCTTGTTCCAGCCTCCCATCCAGGCGTTTTGACAGACACTTGACAGAAGTCCAACAGGAACATCAGTGGTTTTATGGGGTCCTTGTGTTCAGGTCTTGAATCTACAACTTGTTGACTCAGAAGTGAGGATGCTACCAACTGAGTGATGCCAACACAAGAGAAGAAACATCAGTGGAACACTAGAATAGGTTTTATTAGCATTAAAACTCAAATAAAGGTAAATAAAAGGTGAGAAAAAGCCTGAATATGAGGTGACTGACTTGCTTAATTTTCTGTCTAAAAGAAGTCAAAATGTTTGGGAACTCTCATCTGAGAGTTCAGTTCATCTGCTGAACTGATTTGGGCCTTATAGAGAAGTGCACTTTTTAGCACAAAATAAATAATAATGTACAAGAGATGTTTGCATAGCATTGACTATGAGCTTATTTTGCCTTTTTATTAATGGACATCAGTCACGAAATGAGATGCTTTGTACCATTTGGGAGGATTTCTTATGTTTGAATATGAAGCCAGCTTCAGCAGGCTGCCTCCTAAATACATGCTTCATTCAAAATGAATAACAAAACATATGGTTATGAATGTTGTCGACAGACAAAACAGTTGTTGCTCTAGCAGGCAATCCTTCTTACGAATCAACTTTGCAATATGCAATATAAAATGGAGAGGTGTGAAAAGGTGACAGTTACCAATATCAGCTTGACACTGTGCCACAGCCATCTGTCTCCATACAACAAATCACTTGTGCCTCAAAATGATGGTGAGAAATTACACATTGCAAAAAATTCAGCATGTCCTTTGTCAAACATAATGCTAAGATCAGTTCAAACCTCTTTGTAATTCATTTTTGGTGAATTTTTCACTCATTAAGATGCTGCAGAAATGGAACATTGTTGCATTTCAAATACCAAGTGTCAAGTAGTCAAGCAGTGGGCACACTATGGTTAAATTCATACAAAGGCTTATCTTACAATACTCCAGGAAACACTTCTAAAAATATATGGAATAAATCTCTGTCCTCTGCCTCAAAAACATTCCTCAAAGCCAATCTCAGAAGAGCATCTAAACTGTATTTTTCATTCCAATGTGTACCAGTCTGTGAACTTTAAGTCAAATTGCAATTTGATGACAAATTAGGGTAGTTGTATACCATGAATCCGTGTGACTAGGGATTGGATTAAGACTGCTGAAAGCAGTTTGAAATCAAAAAGCTCAAATGTACTATTAACAACAGTGCCTGATTTTCTGATTTAAATTTTAAATAGCCTTGACAATGTTCAGAGTAAGAATGGATCACATGGTTGGGTACTGGTCCTAGTGTCCTGTGCTACTATAATGCAAATGATGGAAAATATGCCAGATGATACAGTGCAGCCAAGCATAGAAAACGTCATACAATAAGCCAAAATCCTGAACCTCCTCTGCTATTTTTCTATTGCTACAAATTTTGGATGTTAAAGGATGATGATTCTACAAACAAACCAAAATGAATTGAGGTGACAGTTTATATTGTTACGTCTATTTTCATGTTGAATAGTATTTGCATAAAAATAAAATGGACTCTTTGAAAGTGATCATAGAATCCCTATGGTGCAGAAAGTAGCCATTTGGCTCATCAAGTCTGCACCCATCCAGACCTGAAACCTTTTCCCCGTAACCCTGCATTTAGCATGGCCAATCCACCTAGCTTGCACATTTTTGGACTGATGGAGGAAACTGGAGCACCCAGAGGAAATCCACACGGTCACAAGGAGAATGTGCAAACTCTGCACAATCATCCGAGGTTGCAAAAAAAACTGGTTTCCTGGTGCTGTGAGGCTGCATTGCTAGCTACTGTGCACCATGCCACCCTATCCACTGTCCTGTCCTATCTATGAGCAAGAGTTTATTACATGGGTTCAAGAACAACATAGCCCTGATGATTTCTGGCTCATTTAGAAGTGGTTGTAAAGTATGATTTTACAGAATAAACGATACAGGATGTATTTCCACTTTAAAATGGGTCAGATGTGTTGTGTATGCTGTTGTTTACAACATCATCTTCAAAATGTTCTACTAACTCACAAGACTCTGTAAACACTTCCTGGGGGAGGATTTTTGCGGTTCTTAGAAGTAAACACATTTTTTTTTAATGTGTGCTTTGTCACTGCACACATCAACAAGATGGATTCATCCCTCTGTGTCAATCATTTTGCTGAATGCATCTGTTACAAGATGAAACAAATCTGTCACACAATACGGCACGGAACTGTCTTGTACTGTAAAACAGAATTGCAAAGAGTATCAGAAATTATGAATAGAGTCTACTATTAAATCATAGAGTCCCTACAGTGTGAAAGCAGGCTATTCAGTCCATGGAGTCCACACTACTGAACCCATATCGTATCCCTGTATTTTCCATAGCTAATCATGCCTAGCCTGCACACTATGGACAATTTAGCATGGTTAATCCACCTAATCTGCACATCGTTAGACTTTGGGAGGAAACTGGAGCACCCAGACGAAACCCATGCAGACACCAGGAGCAAACTCCACACAAACAGTCAGCTGAGGGTGGACTTGAACCCAGGTCCCTGGCACAGCGAAGTAGCAGTGCAAACCACTGAGCCACCATGTCAGCCTCTGAATGAAAAGTAAGGGCAGGGTTAGGGCCTCTGACAAAATGTGAAGCAAAGATAGAAAATATTAAAGATCTGAGGTAGAAATAGGACATGCTGAAAGTTTTTAGCAGGTTTGCCAATATCTAAAATGGAAATAGAAGGCAAATTTGAAATTTGAATGGCAATCTCTGATGTGATTTTGTCTCCAGCTAGGTATTTTGCCTGATGTGGCAAGGTTTACAATATCTCTTGTAACATAATATTGAAGAACCCAATAAGCATTTATTACAACTAGTTATGATGTACAAACATTGAATCTGAGACTCCTCTATGTAGTGATACGCAACTATTAAGTTACACAGAGCAAGAAGCTTCTTTTAGCATGCCATGTTTCTAGTGATCGAAGTAAGGTGTAGTTTGAGATCTTTATACCCTCAGATTGCATGCTACAATGCAGTAATGATGGCATCATCATCTCTCTTAAAGGTATACTGACATACTGACCATGAGACATCATATGAAATCTATCTTTTTCCAAAAATCAAAAAGTCATCCAAAACATACATATGGTTGTACCTAGACCATGTATTGCCAATTTAATAAATATCAAATTTCAATGTATCACTTTGTAGGTCTAACAACTCATCCTGATTTGGTGAGTGTATATCCATATGGAGACGTATATTTGTTCTTTATTGCACTTGTCAGACAATGTTATTGTCTTGCTACTGTTTGTTATCATTCAACATCACTGCACAATCAGCATCTTTGGAGTGCTGGTCCTCAATCCTTTCAAGTATGATGGATGTGCTGTACATTGGTCTGAGCTGGCTTCAGTTCTTTCATAATGGAGCGCCATGTTTAATAATAATGCCATATGATCTGGGTTGGTGAAATATTTTAGAAATTTTTGACAGCTAAGTGTTTGGGTTGGGATAACTGACTCACATTCTCTGTCCGGGCTCCCTTGTGGTAGTTCTCTGCCTGCTCAGTTATAACTCAGATTTCTCCAGTTTCCTAATTTCCCCTCCCCCCACCTTGTCTCAGTCCCAACCCTCGAACTCAGCACCACCTTCCTAACCTGCAATCTTCTTCCTGACCTCTCCGCCCCCACCTCCATTCTGGCCTATCACCCTCACCTTATCACCCTCACCTTAACCTCCTTCCACCTATTACATTTCCAACTCCCCTCCCTCAAGGCCCTCCTCCCTACCTTTTATCTTAGCCTGCTTGGCACACTTTCCTCATTCCTGAAGAAGGGCTCATGCCCGAAACGTCGATTCTCCTGCTCATACTGTATGATCCACAAGTTTGTTTGAGCATAAATAGTGAGTGATGTTGTGACATAGGTCACTTCCCACTTAGTATACCTGTCTCTCAATTCCACAAAAGTAAAACATACTGTGATATATTGTCAGACACCATCTGAACCAGGACATGACATATCTCAAAATCTCATTCATAACATTATCAATGGTTGTGTTTGTTCTGTTGCTAATTGATCAATGGGAAGTTCAGAGGAGCAATTGACAAAAAAATGTAATTTTCCCCTGCACTGTGAATAGACATGTTTCTACTTTTGTGTAGGGCATGGGGGGACTTGTGTAGGGAACTTTGTGCAGATATTAATTCTCCCTCTGCTGCTGGGATTGGTGTGTTTGGTATACCTTACATACATTCACAAGCCTTTGAAAATCTTGATTCATCCCTGTCTAATACACAGATTCATATGCTATTCTTGTGCATTCACTACCCACATATCCCTGTGTAATATAACACAGAGTAACATAGACATGATTTCTTGACACAATATGTTTGGAATTAGGACTTGTTTGCAGTTTAATATGACTCGTGATAATACACCAAGTTTGTCTCTGTATGGTGAAAATAAGTGAATCTTCTCAGATGCTTATTGAATACCATCAGAGCATTCATATAATGAATTTTTGCAACTCCTGTTGTTGCTTACCTGGGACAGTTAGTGAATGCAACTGTTCACACTGCCTTTGGCCAAGGGGTAATAACTCAACATTGGGAACACTTTCAACTTCATAGATGTAAAGCAAGAGGTATTTCCTAGTTTTCATGTGGGTTGAACAATCTGTTCAGCATCTGAAGTGCAATCATCCTATTATCTAGCTAATGTCCCACTTCAAATTAATATTCTTGGATATCATTAACTGACTCAACTCCATCATTTGTGGTGTGTTCTACCACAATAGGTGTGTTTTAAATTGCACAACTTGTAGCTACTGCGATCTGTACATACTGTTAATCCTGCTATTGCTGGCCTATTGGTAACAACATTTCAGCAAGCCATGGTGAGCTTGCTTATGGAAACTTCAGTTTGAATTTGTCACTTCATAGAATTAGTGATCCCTTGTATATGATATGATCTCCCATTGGTTGTATCATGGAATGCCACCTACTGAAGTAATATCTTTCAGGGTGCCTCATGGTAGTACGTTGGCACTTGCTCTTGTGTCTGGTAGTGTGTGTCATCTTGCCTTTTTAGGGCATGTAATATGAATGGCTGTAAAGACTTCTGATTATCTTATATCACCAACGCTATTGTTAGGTAACGCTAACAATATGGAAAGTTGGTCAACTTCTGAAATTTGCTTTTTGGTTGGTTAACTCTGAACCTCATTTAAATGTTTTGCATTCATGTATCTTCTTAACACCTTACTTACTGCCAGCATTGTGGTGTTATACCATTTTTTTGGATACCTGTGTTTTGTTCTGGGTTCTGGTTTAGACTTTGGAACCAGATTTCCTTTACATGTCTTTGTGACACATGCTTTATAGATATCAAGAAAAGGTGGACAGCTTTGAATTGGTGAGGCAAATGATTCCTGTTGCAGATTACTAGGCTTACACTTCTCTATTTCAGTTCAAAAGTGGACTGCAGTTTTCCTAATTTTTCATTTAGGCATTTTTTTTCAGTTCCTTTATATTGGAGTAGCAGAAAGCATAAGGGGCTGTCAAATAATACAGGAGATATAGATAGACTGGAGAGTTGGGCAGAAACGTGGCAGATTGTTTTCAATCCAGACAAATGTGAGGTGATGCATTTAGGCAAGACTAATTCTAGAGCGAATTATACAATGAACGGAAGAGCCTTGGGAAAAGTTGATGGGCAGAGAGATCTGGGAGTACAGGTCCATTGTACCCTGAAGGTTGCTGCACAGTTGGATAGAGTGTCAAGAAGGCATATTGTATACTTGGACAGGTTTTTGAGTATAAGAGCTGGCAAGTCATGTTAAAATTGTACAAGACATTGGTTTGGCCACATTTAGAATACTGTGTACAATTCTGGTCGCCACATTACAAAAAGGATGCGGGCACTTTGGAGAGGGTGCAGAGAAGGCTTACGAGGATGTTGCCTGGTATGGAAGGTGCTAGCTATGAAGAGAGGTTGAGTAGGTTAGGTTTATTTTCATTAGAAAAAAGGAGATTGAGGGGGGAACTGATTGAGGTTTACAAAATCATGAAGGGTATAGACAGGGTGGATAGAGACAAGCTTTTTCCCAGGGTGAAGGATTCAATAAAGAGAGATCACGCTTTCCAGGTGAGAGGTGGAAAGTTTAGGGGGGATACACGCGGCAAATACTTCACACAGAGGGTGGTGGATGTTTGGAATGCGTTGCCAGCAGAGGTGGTAGAGACAGGCATGGTAGATTCATTTAAGATGCGTCTGGAGAAATGCATGAATAGGTGGGGAACAGAGGGATACGGATGCTTAGGAATTGACCGACAGGTTTAGACAATACATTTGGATCGGCTCAGGCTTGGAGGGCCGAAGGGGTTGTTCCTGGGCTGTAAATTTTCTTTGTTCTTTATTCTATATTGTAAATGCTTACATTCCAATCAAAAGAAATTAGTTCTGTCTTCTGAAATAAAAATGTACCATGGATGTTGTAAATCAGAAACAAAAAATAGAAATTGTTTCTGATTTCTGAGGAAGGGTCACATGACCCTGAACATTAACTCTGATTTCTCTGCACCAATACTGCCAAACATGCTGAGCTTTTCCAGCAATTTCTATTTTAGTTCTGTCTCCTTGCTGGTCACTGCCCAATCTAAGATTTATACAATTAATTAGCTGTCAATTAATTTGCCAAATATCTGCAACTTAGATCTCAGTTTTTATCTTTAGTAGAAGGCCACTGCTGTTCAGCATGAACTGCCATTGCCTCAAGCAGCATATTCTATTTGATGTAGCAAAGCTTATGTTATCCCTCCTAACATTAGATGTCGATATTGAAGTACTGAAGAATCAAACATACATTTGTGGGCGGCACGGTGGCACAGTGGTTAGCACTGCTGCCTCACAGCGCCAGAGACCCGGGTTCAATTCCCGACTCAGGCGACTGACTGTGTGGAGTTTGCACGTTCTCCCCGTGTCTGTGTGGGTTTCCTCTGGGTGCTCCGGTTTCCTCCCACAGTCCAAAGATGTGCAGGTCAGGTGAATTGGCCATGCTAAATTGCCCGTAGTGTTAGGTAAAAAGGGGTACATGTAGGGGTATGGGTGGGTTGTGCTTCGGCGGGTCGGTGTGGACTTGTTGGGCTGAAGGGCCTGTTTCCACACTGTAAGTAATCTAATCTAAAAAAAAAATTTATTACAAGCAGCTATTATATGCAAACATTACCTTGCTCAGAAAGCTAAGTGTCCGATTGATATTAAGTTATTAGCTTACACTGAGTAGCATACTTTTTTTGGGGTGCAGCACTTTAAGGAATCCAAGTTAGCTTGAAATCTGATCTCTTTGTACCTTCAGGTCATAAGCCACAATGCCATGATGATGTCATGAACACGGTTCTTCATGGTTCTTCAGGATAATACTGACATACTGCAATCACTTAAAGCTTGCTGACGTACTGACCATGTGATATAGCACAACAGCCAACAGCAGGACAGAGTTTCAATGGGGAATCCTAGATGAAATAGTTACTACACTTTGTCATTTAGTTGCTGAATGACCTCCTGTCTGGGTCTTCAATTTTATGTGGTTTTGTTTTTGGTCTGTCACAAATCAGTTGCAATATATGGAATATGACAGTAATACATTTCAATAATCCACATTCTTCCCCTTCTTAGAGCAGTATTCCTGCTTCACTATGCTGTTGAGGATATTGTCCCTCCTCAATGTTATTCCAAAAGTCTGAGTTTTCTCAAATTTTAACCATAAATTGCCATGACAGATAATTTCAATGCTCATTGTCCTTATTGTATATGTCATTGTAGTTAGTTTCAGGAACTCCAGGAACCAGTGTGGCTACAGTGAGCTCCAGCTGCTTGGTGGGCTTCCAGCCAACTGGCAACTACTGACATAAAGAGGCTTTTGTAAGATCTATCTGGTTGATTGACAATTTATTTTCACTGTAAGGATTTATAGCTGTGTAGGTGGACCCTGGGTAAAGCAAGCTGGGAGAGCCCAACGAGAAAAGAGTCTGTTGATATTAGGGATCAGAAACACCACAGGGTCCCATCTTTACACAGTGAACATTGTTATTGTCAGTGCTGAATGAACGATGACATATCAGTAAATATACTGGGCTGGAGTTTCTTGGAGACTGGCTGGATTAACAAAGATGTTTGACTATATTGGAATAATAAAAGATCTTAAATTGCAATTGAAAATTAAAATGTTTGCATTCAGAAGGAAAGCCACAAATTGTGTTAAATTACTACCAAGTTATACTTGGTAAGATGTCCCTTTAAGTTACCCTTTAAGGTTTTCTCTTTAATTTCTCCCATCTCCAGCTTAGCTATTTTGTCCATTCTTATAAAGTATTCAGGGGCATTCATATAAATGAGAGCTGGCATATTAAATTAGGTTGTGTCGGGTCTGCAGACAAGTCCTAGTAATGGAGTCCTGTGGTGTATTGGTTTTACCTTCTTTTTTCCAAATTTGATACATTGTAAACATGTGTGGGTTAAATTTTTCCCAAACGTTGTCTCTGTCAATTTGGGGAGATTCAAGGAAGGTTTTTCTCTGTGAGCCCCAATGGGTTTTCTCGTGCAATTTTATGCTGTTCATCCCATTACTAACGCATCGTGCCAATCTCACACTATTTTACAATCATCAGCAGCAGACATGATAAGGACCTACTGCTGGATCTTCCAGGTTTCTCATTGCTGGCACCATATTTAAAAGTAGGTTGTGCACTCGGTCAAATGCTCCAAGTCACACATTGCTTTTCGACGTTTCAGTTCAACAGAGGAGATGACAACATCTCACCTTGCCAGCCTGGTCCAAATTCCCACCTGAGTCAGTTTATTTTCGCTGTGCAGAGAAATGTGCATCAATTCAACAAGACAGCTACTATTTACAATCCATATAAATGATCTGCAAGTCTGGGCAGAGTGTAACATAGCAATGTTCACAGATAATACTAAAATAGGTGGGAAAGCAGGCACGGTGGCTCAGTAGTTAGCACTGTTGCCTCACAGCACCAGGTCCTGGGTTCGATTCCAACCTCGGGTGACTGTGTGGAGTTTGCACATTCTCCCCGTGTCTGCGTGGGTTTCCTCCGGCTGCTCCGGTTTCCTCCCACAGTCCAAAGATATGCAGGTAAGGTGAATTGGCCATGCTTAAATTGTCAGTTAGGTGTATTAGTCAGAGGGAAAAGTGTGGGTTACACTTTGGAGGGTTAGTGTGGATCTGTTGGGCTAAAGGGCCTGTTTCCACACTGTAGGGAATCTAATCTAATCAATGATGAAGAGATAAAAAGTTTACAGATGGATATTAATGGGCTAGAATCTGGCAGGTGGAATTTAATGTGACTAAGTGTGAGGTTGTCCATTTTGGCTGGAAAAATAAAAGGGCAAATAATTACTTTGATGGGAAACAGATTCAAGGAGCATCAGTGCAGATGGATTTGGGCATTTCTGAGCATGAATCGCAGAAAGTAGGTATGCAGGTGCAGTATATAATTTAAAAAATCAAATGAAATCCTGGCATTTATTGTAAAGTACTGGATTATAAAAGTTAAAAAAAAGTGTTGTTACAATTATGTAAAGTGTTGGAGTAACCACATCTAGAATATTGTTTCCAGTTTTGGTCTCTTTGCTTGAGGAAAATTGTGATGGCATTGGAGGCAGTTTAGGGGATGTTCACAGGATTGATTCCAGGGCTGCCTTATGAAGAGCAGTTGAATAACTTGGACTTATACTCACTGCAGCTCATTAGAAGTGAGGGGGGGATCTGATTGGGGTATATTAAATGCTCAAGTGGATTGATAAAGTGGATGTTGAGCGGATGTTCTTCCTGTGGGACACTGTCAAACAAGACAGTATTGAAATACAGTGAGAGGAGGTAGGTTCAAAACTGAGATAAGGAGAAACTACTTCTCTCAGAGCATTGTGAATCTGTGGAACTCACTATCTCAGAGTGCAGTGGAAGCAGAATCAATCAACAGATTCAAGAAAGAAATTGATACGTTTCTGATGAAACGCTGGGTAAGGGGCTATGGGGAGCAGGCAGGAAAGTCGAGTTGAGACCAGGATAAGATCAGCCATGATCTTGTTAAATGGTGGAGTGGACTCAAACAGGTGAATTGACTATTCCTGCTCCGATTTCTTAAGTTCCTATGTTCTTAATGACCTTCTGCATTTCACAAGAGTATGTTATGGACCAGGCCAGATTCCCTCAAAACATTTTAAGAAGGTAGCCCAGACTTAAATTTTTTAGTTGTTTTAAGCAGGTGTAAGGATGCAGTTGGTCAAACCGCTCAATTTTAAGCAAAACAGAATTTAATTACAGACGACTGAATGAAACAAAAGCCAAATAAACAGATTTAGAATAATAACTATTTGAAAACCTGACCAACACTATATTCCCCACAACTTAGCAAATTGCTGTTCTGATTTCCTGCAACATCCCACAAACACACTCCGTGGTGAAAAGGTAAATTCAACAGAAGTTCTTACAGGAGAGAGAGATTGCAGAGAGGATCACCCAGGGATTATTGATGGAAACATGGAGACCTTTTTTGCCCAGCAGCTTCTCGGGGTCTCCAAAATCCCTGAACTGGAAGAACTGGCCACTTCCCTTTGACTGTACAAATGCTTTCTAAAAAAAACTGCAAAAATCCCTTTTCCCCGATTGTTGCCCTAAGCAGTATCTTTTTGCCATCATCAAAGTGGCCTATCCTATACAAATCAGAACCTCTGCCTTTTACAACCCCTTTTTAAAAAAAAACCCAAACGCAACACAACCTTCTTAAAGGAGCAATATCATCACAAGTAAATGCCACCATATCTTTGCTACCTCACACTCATTCTAACCTTTTTCTCCCTTTCCACCCAGGCTCATATGCTACATTTTCACTATTACATGCAGCCTGTTCCCTCAGTCACTCTCACTGACTCCAGTGCCCCATAACTATTAACCCTGCATGCCCTTTATACTTCTTACTGACTCACCTGGGACACCCCACCACCTTTCCACCACCTGCATCAATACAATTAGTAATGCCAGCCACTTTCATCTCATTCAATTCCTGCACTTGTCTCATTGTAGATGAAAATGATGTGGTGTTGCTGAGACTTCCATCTCCTTGCAAATGATAAGGACTCAATGTCAAGTGCTATGCTGCTCTCCAGTTTTCACCACTGCATAAGCTTCCAGCCCTGTTTCACAACTCATTCTCTCATTTGTCTTCTGTAAGTATCAGTGTCATACGCACAGCCTCCATGCTGAGGACAGGCCCTCCAATAAACACCCTCCCCGCCACCTCAGGGGAAGGAGACACAGAGCCCTTCAAGGAAGCACCAGCAATGCTGTCTTCTACACCCTCCACCAGCTTAGTTACTGTCACCTCAGTGGGTACGTTAGCCAGATCTGTCTCAGGAGCCCTTCCTGGTGAGTATGTCTTCATAGCTATCCAAGGAAGAAATGCCCCAGCTAACTGGCACTCAGAGGATTGCAGGAGACTAAGTTCTTGCTCCTGCACAGGCAAGTGAAGGATCCTGTGGGATAAGTTTGCCAAAATGCACAGACAAGGGGGCAGCAGACAGGTTTGTCAGACACACTCAGGAATTTGGATTAAAAGTTGGAGGAGTCCACCAACATCATCTGTAATGTGCTGATTCTTGCTGTCTCCATGGAGAGGTTGGTGGCTACAATGGGTGGGCTCAGTCCAATACACTCAGTGTCCGCTGGATACACTTACAAACTTCCACACCATCAGTCGGCACCAACAGCAAAATGGCAGGGGATGAGGTACCTTGACCTCAATCCAGGTGCCTCTTTATCACAAGGTGCCAGTAGATACCCAATGGTGAAAGAATTATGTACAGGCCTCCCAGAAAATTCTTTTAAGGGCAGAATCCAAGTCCCCAGCTTCTCCACCTCCACCCAGCCTGTGGCCTTCATCCTGTGAAGCATACACCTGTATCTGACCAGGACACTCTCAGCATCCCTGGATCCTCTACCCACTAATGTTTCCTGGGCCATCCAAACAAAACTCCAAGACCAGGCCCCTAGCAGTGGACCCTGGTACTCCTCCTAGATGTAGTGAGAGAGAAAAGATAAAGAAAATCTTCTGAGGCACAAAGATGGCATGAGTGATACTTCAATGTAAGTACAATCTCATATTTGTAAATGTATGTTCATATAACATCATCAGCTGTTTGACTAATTGTCATTTTAGCTGCAGTGAAAGTAGAGAGGCTAGTCATCCTTAGTGCCACTCAATGTTCCAACCCTGTCTGAAGAATCGCTAACTTTTCCATACTGTCCACACTGTCATGGAAATTTGTCCATACTGACCTGCAGGATGGTGAAGGTAATGCTCTTTATGATAAATATTTACATTTTCCTCCTTTGGATAATATTGTAGCTCTCACAGCTCATCATCATCAACATTATCTCCCTCATACATGCAAGGGTTAAGTGGTGCCCTCTGTACTGTTTGAATCCCCCACCTGAGCAAGTATGAGAACCTTGTGTTCAGAAGACATTTTATGACCAGCATTTGCCTCATAGAGTCGTAGAGATCTACAGAACTGAAAAAGACCTTTCAGTCCAAAAACAGCCACACACTCTGAATTCCAGACATACACCTTAGTAATGCCAAACATCGTTAGTAATGCCCAATATTCCTGATGAAGAGCTTATGCCTGAAATGTCGATTTTTTTGCTCCTCAGTTGCTGCCTGACCATCTGTGCTTTTCCAACAACACACTCTCGACTCTGATCTCTAGTATCTGCAGTCCTCACATTCTCCAAACATTGTTCTGCACTGTTCTTCGTTCAAAGTGGTGACCATCCAAGACTGCCCCTCCTGCAATAACCTGCGGCCACCCATCGAGGACTGCTTCCATCCCTTAGATTTGAGTAACTCCCCTTCAGAATTATTTGTCCCTCTGCACACTAATTCCCATAATAGATTCCACCCCCCCCATCAATACTTTCCACCACCATCAGACCCCAACTGACTTGGAACAATAAGTAACTGACCCAACTTGTCACTGATCACTGTGCTGATTGCCTGACTGACGTTCTGCTAATCCCCGGACTGGTTGCACTGGACCTTCTGGATCTTGAGGACTACTAAAGGCCCACTCTTTGGACTGTAAGGATATGGAACCCTTGACCTTGAAAGCTCTAATAGGCCGACTGATCATGACCAAGCCCTTGGACTGAAATTGGATGATACCTTTGACTTACAGGGCTGGTAGTCCCTGGCAGGTAGCAGACCTCCTTGACTTTACTGACAACTCCTTCCTTAGACTTTGAAATCTGGCCATTTGACTGAAGCACATTCTGTAAGGTTACCATGAAAGTTGCTGGCACATGCTGCAGATGTGACATTGATGCAGCATGATGCAATAACACACTGATTATTATTGGCAAATGTGACAAGCTGCCTGGTGCTGTGACTTTGCAAAAAGGCAAGGCAAGACAGGACGACAGTATGTCTTTATATCTCATTGATGCACAAATACACATTAGGGCAAGGCAGAGATACTGTGAGCATCCAAGCAGGTTCAAAGTGAGTGAGGGCTAAGAACGCAAGCTAAAAGGCCAGAGATACACCCTGTTCACCTGATATACAAGACTGGTACCTGTCCCTGTGTGCAAAGGGGCCTGTCAGTATCCTTCCAATGAAAGGTCTCATTGACTCCAAAGCACAATACTAAAGTGGTGAAGTAAAAGTAAGTTGAAAATGTGGTGAGGCTGGTTTTTGACTGATGGGAGATTCAACTGTGAGATTTTATTCTACCTGCTAAACCTGTTTGCTCAAAACCAGACCTTTAAAAAAATCTTGATGTCAAGAATCTGATTTTTAAATACTCACAGTGAGTGTTTAAATTCCTCCTATAGTCATTGCCCCATCAGGCAGAGCCTTGGAATATTTAGCATTATCTTAATGGAGTTTCAAATATTTCATGACTCAGAGAGAAAGCATTTTGCATTTTCTGTTGCAGTGCCATAGATGCACCATGGTGTAGTGACAGTGCACGAGGACCACTTGTTTTAAAAGCACCGGACAGGTCAAGAAAGATTATGCCTTTATAGTTTGTCTCCTGGCCACTTCACGATGTTTTCTCAATCCAGAAGTGCTGTTTCATACTATTGCTTCTTTCAACCTGCGCAATTATTGTTCTTCTCCAAAAAAATCAGCACTCTAATTTCTCCAATTATCATCCCACTTTAATCTCTTTTTTTCCTTATTTTTATGAACATTACTATTAATCAGCTCTCCATTTATTAAACTCTTCAGGCAATTTCCTCCTTTTCTACTTCTCTTCCGCACCAGGTCACCATGGTTAATGTCCATTACAATATGCTGTGTGGCCTCAATAACAACATGCTCTTCATACTCAAACTCCCATGGCCCACAATTCAATTTTCCTGCTACTTCTTCATGTTTGAATTCATATCTGCTCCATCTCCTAAAACACTTCCATTTCTCAGCTAAATAATCAGTTCAAAAGTTTCACCCTTGGTCTCCTCCTATTCATTGCTTGCCTATTACTTCCTTATCTGTAGTTTTATCGTCAATTTACTCTCTGTCTCCACTTTCGACTTCACAATTTATACTTTACTGAGTGCCTGCCTCTGATAGAGATAGGAAGAAATGAGGACTGCAGATGATGGAGATCAGAGTCATGATGAAGGGCTTTTGCCCGAAATGTCAATTCTCCTGCTCCTCCGATGTTACCTGACCCATCTAAGAAATTGTAATGAGTTAGATTTTGATCTGGCTCTATATTTGGCGAATGGAGGCTACAGGATTGAAGGAGTTTGGTTGCTTGTGATATTTCATGCTAGATGTTGGCTCTGGTCATGTCTCCCCAACAACACACCCAAGTGAAACAATCAATGTTGAAATAGTTCTCATATTTTAACTCTTTAAAGTTCAAATATTACAACACATTACTCCCAGGGAGACAATCTGCTGTATCTCTAATTTATTTGCCTTCTTTCTGGTAAATGTATTTTTCTTACTGTTACACTATCTTCCACTGTGTGCTGAACAGAATAAACTGTCAGTGCAGGGAGTGCCCTTCAAAATAACCATCAACTCAGCACAGCATAACAAAACCTATTCAGAGGTGGCTTCAGGGTCATGCATTAGTGATAGATCAATCACCTTTGTTCTTCTACAAGGTTCGAGCAAGGAGCCAGTTGGAGGGGTGGAGAGGAGCCAGCTGGATAGCAGGGCCCCCTGTGACCCTGCTGGAGGCCTTGACAATCCAAAGGACAATTCCAGATGTTAATATGACTGAGGAAAATAGAAGCACACACTGTAGTGGCCGTCGTACTACAAAGGAACAGACAGGCAAAAAGAGAATGCAACAAAGAGACTGATTTTTCCATGTGGGTTAAGTACCCAATAAGTTAATGTTATAATTAAAATTAAAAATGTTTCTACATTACCTCATGGCAAAGACATTCATTACATACTCTGCAAAATGAATAAGCAGCTCCACCATCAGGAAATCTTTAAAAGAGGAAATTTCTCCACCAGGACCTCCTACAAATATGAAACGTTTACAAAGAATTGTGACTATTCCAACCATTCTTTCGGTTGACACATTTTATGACTCAGTTAATTCAACAATTATAATGAAATTATGAAATTTATCAGTGCAAATTGTATGCCTTCTCAGTCAGCTAGGCAGAACATTACTCATTTGCATCTTATGCTATCACAAGATTGTGTCATTGAAGATTATAACAGCTTGTACACAAGGTGTGAGTGGATTTCTATAGAAACACATCGCTCCTTTGTGGACTGTGAATAAATGAGGTGGTGTGAAGAATGATTGATTAGACTTGTCTATTCTCACATGTTCCAAACTTCAGTAGATGGCCAGATTTTTAAAAATCACTTTCTAAAAATAAAGTAAGGTAAAAGGAAAATAAGTCGAACTTCTCACATGATTCTCAAGGTGGAACATCAATGGCTAAATGCCAGGCTAAGGAGAAGACTTAACAGTCACTTTGTGAGAGAAAGAGAGAAACTCTTCCTTTTCTTTATGTTTACAAGATCAAGATGAAGTGCATTGAAATCTTTGTGTGGTACAAGAGAGATTGTTTCAGCTGCAATTTTCTGCTTAAAAGCCTTCCCAGCTGAAGTCAGTGCCAGGACGGAAACAAACTGGGAGTGTAAACAGAAAGCAAACTGTGCAGTCTCATACCATGCACATTCTTGAAAAATACAATTCCAGTTTTCTTTTTATCCCAGAACTGGGATTATTTACAAGGAAAACAAGCTGAGCAAAAATTAAAATATTTTGATATCATTCTATATGCTGGCTTTTCTTTTGGAAAGAGCAAGACATTCTATGCTCATCAAATGAAGAATTTAGGAAAGGAATGTTTTTTCAACGTTTGCATATTGTTCCCAAATCCAAAATTTCCAATGCAGATTCAGCATGGGTTAGATGTGGAGTAAAGCTTTCTGTGTACTTTCTGTTAAAGCAGTCCAAATTCACATTCTGTGCTCACTCTATTTTACCTTGACTACATACCTGCCACCCTGAGTAGGATGATAGTTGCATACCTGCCACCTTGTGATTTTTCTAAGTGAGATTGCCAAATAATGTCAATTTAATAACTTGGTGCTAATTTAGAATCAAATTATGAGCAATTTTGTACTGTGGACTACTCCCAATGAAAACATGCTTGGAATCAGCTCATTTTACATTAGATCCTATAAGCCAAGGGAGAGTAAGGAGACTTTTATCCCATCATTTTGAGCTGCTTTCAAAGTCAACATCCAACAGTGAAAGGTCAGTACGCTAAATGAACAGTTTCTAAATTCTTTTTAGAAATTGAAATTATATTGCTGAGTAAACGTTTCTAGGATTTTTACATTATCTGAAAAGAGAAATGGCTTGCACATAACTAGTGGAAGTGAAACCATAAAACCATAAGAATTTACAACATACCAAAACATTTTAAGCCATTTTGTCCATGCCAGTTCCTTCTGAAAACAATCAAATTCTAATCTCATTGTCTTGCTCCTTACCAATCACCCAGCATCCTGCTTTGCTTCAAGTACTCTTTTGATTAAATTAGATTAGATTTCCTACAGTATGGAAACAGGCCCTTCAGCCCTACAAGTCAACACTGCCCCTCCCAAGCAGTAACCCACTCAGACCCCTTCCCCTACCTTATTTTTACCCCTAACTAATGTATCTAATACTATGGGCAATTTAGCATGGCCACTTCACCTGACCTGCACATCTTTAGATTGTGGGAGGAAACCAGAAAACCTGGAGGAAACTGGCGCAGACAAGGGGAGAACATGCAAACTCCACACAGACAGTCCCCCAAGGATGGTATAGAACCTGGGTCCCTGGCATTGTAAGGCAGCAGTGCTAACCAATGAGCCATCGTGCGCCCACCTTTCTTTTTACGTTTGCTCTGTTTTTTTCCTTCCTCTTTTTTTGTCCTTTTTTTTCTTTAAAAGCCTTTATGGTGTCTTCAGCAGTGCGAGAATATGCCCAGCCTTCTGAACTTGTGCAGCAGTGACAGCAAGAGTCAGCTCCTTGGTGCGAGCGAGCACAGCTCGGAAGACAGTGAGCCCTTAGGTAGCTCACAACAACAGCGAGTGTGGGCACAGCAGTGAGACAGGGGCTCCAGAATGTTGCAACTTCGATGTTGGTGGGCCTACCAGCAGGATTCGAGACAGCAGCGGCAATGGAATCAGGATGTTTGGCTTCAGCTGCGGTGATACAGTAGGCCTGAATCGGTATTCCTGGTGGTTTGACAGCAGCAGCAGCAATTACATCGGTAGCAGCATGGTAGGCTCAGTGTGGTACTCCCGGAATGTAGTAGTGGTGATGGTGGCCATGGAGCAGCACTTCTGGAATTGACTGTGATGCTGGAAGGGCATCCCACCGAGATCAAGCAGAGCACAAGAAGGGAGGAAGAACTCTGTTTTTAATTATATTTTAGCTTTATCTTAACATCTTCTATAACACAAAATGGTGCCAACGGGGTGACATATTACACTTTTCACTGAACTTATTTGTTAAATACAAGTGACAACAATTCCGTCCAAGTTTCTCTTCTAAAAGTTTGAATAGCTGGGGTCTCTGCCTTAACCAAAGCATGAGGATGACTGAATGCTGGCAGTTAATGGGCAAGAGATACGTCATCCTTGTGCACAGATCCAATTTTAATTGAGGCTAACACAGAATTAAAATCTGTGGTAAAATTCTAAAACTGGCCACTTAAGGAGGGTTTTAATTGGGTTTTAAGCAACTTTCCATTTGAAGAGCGTTTGGGCTTTGTTAATCAAAGGAGCAGTTAAATTAGCTCCTCTGTAACTGGGACAGCTGGGTTTTTTTTTCTGTTAGGAACATATAAAAACCAGTCAACGCAAAGCAATTTAGTATTTGAGTGTGAATTACAATAGAGAACATGCAGCCATATGAAAAAGGGAAAGCAGTGCTCCTTTGTTTTTGTTTTGGCTTTCTCCAACTGTTTCAGCTTCCAAGAATTGGTTCTCACTCTGCTACCGGGAAAAAAGGTTGTATTTTGGGAAGTGACTAAATTTTATTTCATTTGTGACCTACAAAATAATGCAACAATGGGTGGTAAGGATAATAAAATAATTTTAAAATTTATCCAATAAAATAATCATGTAGTTCCTGAGAGCACATTATAAATAGCAGGACAGTTGATATGTCACATATGAGGTGTTTGAAAGGTCCTGAAAGTCTGTGTGATCCAGGGCAAACACATCTGCTCAAATTTAAGTGACTTCAACTTATGCACTTCAAGGTGAATTACAGACACTGTGTTGCTTCAAGGAGTGGAGGAAGATACCTATAATTTTTATATTTGTATCATGAGGCATTCTGACCTCTTAAGAAAGAGTCTAATGATGAACATGAATCTATTGTTGTAAAAACCCATTGGTTCACTAATCTCCTTTAGGGAATGAAACTGCTATCTGAACTGGTCTGGTCTACATGTGACTCCACACCCACAATACTGTCATAGAATCATAGAGATGTACAGCATGGAAACAGACCCTTCGGTCCAAAATCGTCCATGCCGACCAGATATCCCAACCCAATCTAGACCCACCTGCCAGCACCTGGCCCATATCCCTCCAAACCATTCCTATTCATATACCCATCCAGATGCCGTTTAAATGTTCCCATTGTACTAGCCTCCACCACTTCCTCTAGCAGCTCATTCCATATACGTACCACCCTCTGCGTAAAAATGTTGCCCCTTAGATCTCTTTTATATCTTTCCCCTCTCATCATAAACCTATGACCTCTAGTTCTGGACTCTTCCACTCCGGGGCACTGTGATTGACTCTTAAGTGTCCTCCTGCAATAAATGCTGGCCGAGCCAATAACACTCTCATCCAACCAGCAAAAATGAATATAAACAGCAACATTCAAGACTGTAGTCCCCCCCCCAAACAAATTCTGGCATTATTACCAAAGGATATTTGACATTGTACAACATCAACTGTACCTAGCTCACATTCTACTGGAACTGAGTATCAGGCAGGTCCTGTTTGGTCTGTTGTGACTAATGCAGCAGAGCTCTGTAATGCACAGAGAACTTCTTCCTCAATGTCCTCATCTTCATCCTCTCCAGGGTTCAGGTCCTCTTTCTTTGAAGATTTCTCCTGTTTCCTCAATTCTTCAGCATCTATCACATCACCTCATTGCCTACTCCAATTGTGCTGAACACAGCATGCCAGAATGATATTGCTGGACTACACTGGTCAAAGCAGCCAAACTGCATTTTCAGCATCCGTATCATCTGCTCCACATGGCCCTGGTCACAGGGTGTGCACCAACTTGGTGAAAGTGCGTGCTGCCCAGCAACGCAGTACATTCAGTTACACTCCAACCCCCTTCCCATCCCAGATCCACATCAACCATGATGCTTATCATTGAAATTAATAGACTCCATCCTCATGCTTTAATGACAATGATGCAGTTTTGATCCCCACATTCTACAGCACCCTTGGGAGTTTCACAAGTAACGAGGCACTTCTGCCCAGCACTTGACACCTAAACATTGCATGCAATATAAATATATGAGGAATTGATTGGAAATTAAATGTAGCTTCAGTATCACAGATTTGCTACTTCAATGCTTGAGTGTCTGGCAAATGTGGATCCCAAACGTTCTCCCATCAAACTGATTGACTTCACCTTGGCATTGTCCCAGCCATTTTCTAGTTGAATTTCACATCCAGAGAACAGCAAGCACAGCAGGGAATATAGCTCATGGTGCTCACTGTCAGTACTAGTTTCTGCTTGGTCCTAAGTACCCTCTGAGAGTCTTCATGCTCCCTTTTACCTTGTACCATCCCAACAGCCCATTTCTTTCCATTCCCTCTTGTACAGACCTATCATATTGAACTTTCCATCCATCTGTCCTCACTGCCTTGTGAACCCCAGCAGTATATCTTAAGGATGCTCACTCTGCTCCACTATATTCCCTCGGTGGAGAATCTGTTCGTGGGTCACTGCCAACATTAGAACCCAATTCGTAACATGCCCTTCCAATGTTGTTCCACTGACATCACATTCACATTGAGAGATCATCATATTCTTCCCCCACCTCTACAAATCTCTCTACCTTCTCTTCCAGCATTGACTAGTCCACCACTTTTGCAGTGAACACCTCATGCCCCACATGTTCACCAATGTGCCTTCAGGCGCCCTCCTCAGCAATCAACAGATGGACTCACCAGAACTGTTTTTCCCTAAAGTTCTGATTGATTTCAATGTGCCTATACATGACTGACCAGATCCTTGACATTGTGCTCGCAGTTCCGTGACTGATGATACACAATTCCCTCACTGGTGCTATCCCAACAGGATGGACTATTATCTATTGCTTGGAATGAACTCAGACAAATCCCCTTACTATTACCAGCCCAAGCAGATGGCTGACCAAGGCTACGTCTCTGGATTGCATACACATTATATCAGTGGCTCACCATACTGACACCCCCGACTGACAGTGCCCTCACCCCACTCTTGACTGGACTGAGGACTAGCCCCACCCATTTTCCAGCTTGACCTTTTGGTTGATTGATCATACAGTGTGTTTGCAAATGGTAAATGCTGTACATGTTAGATTGACATCTTGGTATGCTATTCGTAAAGCCATCCCCCTCACCCCTAATTGACAATTATAACAAGCAGTCCATCTGTGTATCTGCTCTAAGAGCATATCAGTATGGCCGAGCTGATATCCTATAGCTCTGGCTGAGGTGCAACATGCTAGCAAGCACAGCAAGACAACAATACTGCAAAGGTGAGGCAGATGCTAAGTGAGTCAGCGCTAAGAGTGCAAGTGAACAGCCCTGTGATCCAGCCTGGTCCGATTCATGAATTCAGTGCTCATTTGTGAACATAAACAGTCCTTGCAGTGGCCTTACAATGTTAGTTGTGATGTGCTCTGCAATGCACCAGCAGAGTAAATCCTGTGCTGCCCACGTGGATCAGAGAGGTGCCATGGTGGTCAAGGGGGTTTGGCAAATGTCCATGTCAATGGTTGTGAATAAGGGGTATGTGTTACTAGTGCTCATTGGTAATACCCTGAGATGTTGTTTGGTACTAGACAATGTGGAAGCTCTTTGTGGTCATTGATGAGCTTATGTCGTCAGATACCCACTCTGAATTGCTGGCAGGAATTCTCAATATCTAGCTTGTTCAGCGTGTTTGCTAAGATAGGAATTTGAATGAGGTGAATTATGGTGTTAAAGTGTTTAGCAGACTATAATCACTCTTTAGATTGGCAAATCACTGCTGCAACTTGGCACAAAGATGCAAAGAATTGCACTTGATGTTGAGATAGGCCTTGCTGGACTTTTCAGGCGTCCTGCCGTAAATCTCACCATAGTTCACATCACTCACACCCTTATAAGATTCTACGCTCTGTATCTGAATGTACGAAGCATTTGAAACAAATCAGATGAACTGACAGCACAAATAGAAGTAAGTACAATGTGGTAACCATTACAGAGATGTGGCTACAGGAGTGCACAGAGCAGGAAATGCATATTGAAGGATATAGGATACTTTAGAAGGATAGGAAGCTAGGAAAAGGTGGAGGCATGGCTCTGGTACTTAATGATGGTATTAGCACTATAGAGAGGGATGATCAAAGTTCAGGTAATCAGGATATGGAGTAGAGACAAGACATGATAAAAGTCGGAAAACATTTGTGGCATTTACGTTAACATGAAGCCCAAAGAAACAAATAATGGATGCTGATAGGAATATGCAACAATAATCATAGAAGATTTTAATCTACATATAGAATTTTTAAAAATCAAATGGATAAATATAGCCTAAATGAAATGATCATGAAATGTTTTCAAGATAGCTTCTTAGAATAGTATATCTGGAGTCAGAGAGGAAGCTATACTGGGCATGGCATTGTGCCTTGAGATAGGATGAACTAATGATCTCATAGTGAAAACACACCTAGGTAACAGTGACCTCTATGATTGAACTTTAGAGGGAGAGAGTAGAGGGTCTGAGTCTCTTTTTTCAAATAAAAATCTTAAATAAGGGCAATTATGAGGGCATGAAAGCACAGCTGGATAAAATGAATTGGCGAATTATGTTTAAAGGATAGGTTATGAGAAACAAAATGGCAATCATTTAATGGTATATTTCAGGATATACAAAGTAGCCACATCTCAATGAATAGGAAAAAGAGATAGATACCTCATCTATCATTTATTGTCATGGCTAAAAAAAGACAGTATCAACATTAAAGAAAATGCACATAATTGTGCAAAGGCAGGAGGTGGAGTAGAAGATTGCACAGGATATATAATAACAACAAGGTATTACCATTAATTAATAAGGAAACTGCATGACAGAAAGATTACAAGAAACATAAAAACAGAAAGCAAATGTTCCTATCCTTTTTTAAAAAAAACTAACAAAGTGAGCATTAGTCCTTTAAGGGAAGTATTGATAATGAAAAATAAAGAGACAGCAGACAATTGAGCAGGTATTTTTGCATCAATCTTCATTAAGAGAAAACAATTACCGTCCCAAAAATAGTTATATATCAGGAAAGAGAAGTTATAAAGGATCAAAGGAAAATTACAATTACAACTGAGTAAATTGTTGCAATTGAGGGTTGAAAAATGCCTTGGTCCTGATGAACTTCATTCTAGGTTCTTCAAAAAAAATGACCAGTTGATGCATTCTTTTAAGTTTGCAAATGTGCCTTGAGCTGGAGAAAGTCCTATTAGATTGGAAGTTAGCAAATTTAACTTCTGTATTCAGAAAGTAAGGGTTTTTGGAACCAGGGAACCACAAGCCAGTAGGTTTAATGTTTGTCATAGGGAAATGTTGAAAGCTCTTATTAAAGGAGTTATAATAGGGACTTGGATAAGATCAAGATTATCAAGCAGAGTCAACATGATTTTGTAACAAGGAAATAATTTTAACCAACTTAGTGGAGTTCTCTGAGGAAGTAACACATGCTATGGATAAAGGGCACGTATACTGGATATACTGTACTTAGATATCCCAATGACATTTGGTAAAGTGCCACATCAAACGTTATTGCAATGAGTAAAAACTCATGGTGTAGGGGCAGTATATTGACTTGAATAGAAGATGGCCTAGCTAACATACATCAGAGAGGAGACATACTGGAACATTTTGGGTTGGAAAGAGGTAGTGTATGTCACAAGGTTTGGTCTTGGCATTCCAAATGATTATAATTTATATTAATAACTTGGATGAAGGAACATAAAACATGGGAGTCAGATTATCTAATGACACAAAGATAAGTAGGAAAGTAATTTGAGAAGAAGGCATAAGGAGGTTACAAAAAGTTATTGAAGGAAAAGATCTGCTAACCCACGATAGGCCCACAAAAGCAAAATTGGCCAAACTGTACCAAAAGCGCCCAGAATTCCCAAGCAGGCTCACAAGCCAAATCAGGCAGCCCACGCAGACAAGAGGATACATTTTAAGCTCATTAACAATGACAGAGCACTACAGATACCTCAAAACCCCAAGGGCAGTTTCACAACCCAGCAATACCAAAGCCACTCTAAGAGCAGGTCAGACAGAGAGGCACCAGCAAGGACATGTCCAGAAACAGGACAATGCAAGCACCTCACCACTTCAGAGGAGACATTAACACCTACCTGTGAAGAGGAAAGGAACCATCGATACTGTCAGGATGTTGCATTGTGTGAAGGAACAGGACATTCATCTGATATTTGTTTTCCAATTAGCATCCTTGTAACTAAATTACTCCATTTCCAGATACATTATAGTTTCCCATTTCTTAATCAGCCTCATTGTGCGCATTACTATAAAACTGGTCTCATCCTCAGCTCTGGGAAGAGAAATCTGATCTACCTGTGCAGACTGTCAGTTCTGTGTCAGCCTAGTCAGTTTCTCTTCCAACGATATCTTGCGTTTTGTGATCTCTAACTTATTGGGCAAATTTCTCCAACAGTTTGACGTTCGTCAGCAGGCCCTTTTTTTTCTCTGTCACCAGGGTAAGCGAACATCACATTTTAAATTTAACCCAATTGGTACCTGGCGGCCAGCCCTTCCCAGGGGGGTCAGACCAGAGAAAGGCTGGACGACTGTGGAGGGTGACCCCATTCTGATCTGCGCCAAACTGGCTTCTGCTGCTGCAATTTGGAATTTGAGTAGTGGCTGTGGCCTGTGGAGGTGGGCACTTGGCTCCTGAATTGTTAACTAACTTTTAAGCCGCCATGTCTGGGCCTGAAGAGGTTGTCTGGGCCTGAAGAGGTTGTCTGGTGGGAAAGTAGTTTAAACTGGCAGCCGGTAATTCGGTACTAAACAGTGTGAACTGGGCTTGTGGAAGTTGTCACCTGTGCTAAATTAATTACCCGAAATTTTTGCAACAAACCTTAATTTGGTCCATGCATGTATAAACTGTCAATTTCACTTCAAGCTGTGTTTTGTGATCTCTAACCTATTGGGCAAATTCCTCTGACAGATATTGACAGGTTAAGTGAGCAGGGAAAGATATGGCAAATTGAATATATGAATAAATGCAGAATTGTTCATTTTACAGGAAGAATAAAATTAAAATTTAAAAAACCTAAAAGATGAGAGATTGTAGAGCCCTGATATGCAAGGGGGTCAAGTGTCCCAGTGCATGAATCACAAAAATCCAATATGCAGAGACAGCTAGTACTTTCGTTATTGAATGAAAATAATCAAGTATGAATTATATTCATTAAAAACACTAATTCTGAGGAGATCTGTGGATATATGCCTGCATGCCATGAGTTCAGAAGATGGTCTGCTTTGTCCTCACCCAGGCAAGTATGACATCATCAGATTGGTGGATCTTAAAGCAGTCCTCAATAGTAACCCGTTCAGAGCTCAAACTTTATAAAGTATTACCTTCTGAAGATGTAAAGTGCTTACAATTTTCTTCCTCTTGCAGCTCCAATCTTCTCTGCTGTATTAGGATGTTGAAAACATAGCAGTTGATTTCTTTGTCTCTTGTTGGGAAAACTGTAGGTCTATCCATCAATTTAAATCTTAATGACTAGTTGAATGGCTAATTCTTGTGTTCATGCACCATCTATTTTATCCTTCTTGGATGTCAATGGTAGAACTCCATGTGGACGTCACATCCTAGAGTATAGCCCTTGTTTCAAAGGAGCCATCAGCTGCTTCTCAGAGATGTGAATATCTGCGGAAGACTTGACTGCTGCAAAATGAAAGCACCTCCCTGGGAATTTTGCAGCGGCATGCATGGAAATCTTTTGTTGCTTACAAATCAGTCGGACATTAATAGCATAGCATCTTTTCTAATTGATGATTATTGCAGATTGATCTCGGGGCATTTTTGATTGTAACATGGGGCAATCTATGATTTCCTGTACCCATGGGAATCAGACAAAACAGTAAATTCAAGAGCTCTGTCATGCTGACTGGCTTCCCTCATAGTGAAGGTAAAGAAACTCAGGGCTATTCTGAAGGGCAGCACAGTGGCTCGGTGGTTGGCCAGGGACCTGGGTTCAATTCCAGCCTAGGACGACTATCTGTGTGGAGTTTGCACATTCTCCCCGTGTTTGTGCGGGTTTCCTCCGAGTACTCTGGTTTCCTCCCACAATCCAAAGATGTGCAGGTCAGGTGAATTGGCCATGCTAAATTGCCCATAGTGTTCAGGAATAGTGTTAGGTGCATTTGTCAGGGGTAAACGTAGGGTATGGAAGGGTCTAGGTGGTTTACTCTTCTGAGGGTTGGTATGGACTTGTTGGGCCAAATGGCCTGCTTCCACACAGTAGGGGTTCTATGATAGTAACTGACTGGCAATGAGAATGGGTGCTCATATGGTCTACCTGGTAGGAAGTATTCCTCTTAGTGGCGGTAACACCAGAACCCACCTATTGTAAAAGCGTCAGTCATATGAGGCACTGGTATTCAGTCAAGTCAGAAAACTCACATTCTCTGCCTGTATTTTCTGTGTAGTGGGTTTCATTTCCTGTGAGATGGAGTCCTGTATTTAGTCTCTGTGTCCTGTGCAGATGCTGGGGCGAAAGCTGCTCCTGATCTAATTGTCACTCCTGCTGCAATTGCAGCTGCTGCTTTAAGTGTTGCTGTTATTGTTGCTGACATTGCTCATCTGTAGCCCAGGGTACAGCTGCATAAACGGTCACCCTTTCAGTGATAAAGCTGATAGTAGAAAGTGCAGCTCAAAGTCAAAATAACTCCAGGGTGGTAGAAATAACCACCAAGGCAGTAAGAGCCCACTGTCTGAAAATGTTCTTGGAACAAAAATCTATACAAAGAAGCAGCTGCTGTGTCTCTGTATATAAAGGTTTTTCAGCTTGTCAATTGCTCAGCACTGTCAATTCCTGCTGTCCATTGTTTTGTTCAGCATCGTGAGCTCCATGAATTACTTGGAACGCTTGCTCTGGATACTTCAGTCAGAATCAATGAATAGAAATGCAGTCAATTGACTTTTAGCATATGCTAATTGCTTGTTCCAAGGGAGTTTCTGCATGTACACTAATTCCAATCAGACGTCAGTGAATTCCTGTTGATTTGCCGACACACTGGAATTTCTGGCATGTTTTCATGTTTTAACTTTTCACATGTACTGAAAACCACAAACTTTCCAGATTAAAAATCTGTTCCTCCTCACACTTCTCATCAATCCACTTTTAAATTATGAATTGTATTTTCCTACCCTTCCTCCTAAAACGTTTGACCTAGTATTTATCGATGATAAATTTTATCCAACTATCCAACTACTCAATTGATTAACTTGTCCACCCTGAAGCTATTCTTCTCTAGTTTTCTATGTTTCCTCTTACTGAGTCTTCAAAACATTTATACGACATCTAAGTTAAAATCATGTGTATCTCGGAGAAAGCAGGAATTCCAAAACTAACACTTATTTGGGACTCTACTACTTTATTTTGGGTGTCCATGTGCACAAATCATGAAAAGCTATTAAACAAGCTCAGCAAGTAATAGAGAAGTTAAATGGAACATGGGCCTTTAAAGGGAATTTCAAAGAGAATGGAGTATGACAACAGGGAAGTCTTGCAGAAACTATACAAAGTCCTTGTTAGACCACACCTGCAATACTATGAACAGTTTTGGTCTTCTTACAATCATAGAATCATGGAATCATACAGTACAGAAGAGGCCATTCAGCCTTATCAACTCTACTGCCAAAAATATACTACTTACACTCGTCCCACTTCCTCACACTGCGCCCAGAGCCTTGAAAGTTTTGATATTCCAAGTTAAAAATCACACAACACCAGGTTATAGTCCAACAGGTTTAATTGGAAGCACACTAGCTTTCGGAGCGACGCTCCTTCATCAGGTGATCTCCGAATCATTATATTCCAAGTGCTCATCCAAGTACTTTTTAAAGGTTGTAAGGTTCCCTGCTTCAACTACCCCCCCAAGCACAGCACTCTGGGTGGAAAAGTCCCCTCTAAACCTCCTACCTTTCACTTTAAAATTATGCCCCCCACCTCAACATTGACCTTTTGACTAACGGAACAGCTGTTTTCTATTCACACTGTCTTTGCACCACAATCTTATATACCTTTATCGAATCAGCGCTCATTTTGGTGCTCCAAAGAAAACAACCTGAACTTATCCACACTCTCTTCATAGCTGAACTGTTCCATCCTGCTGAATCTAAAAAATGATCTACTGGCACTGGGGACAGAGAAGTTTCGCTCAGTTGATCCAGAGCATGGAGGGATGGTCTTATGAGAAAAAAGGTTGAGTAGGTAGGGATTGTACTCACTGGAGTAATAAAAAAATGAGATGACCTTATTGAAACACTGAAGATTCTTAGGGAACTTGACAGGGTAGATGTGGAAAGGTTGACAAGGTAGATGTGGGAGAGTCTAGCACCAGAAGATCTCACCTCAGAGTAAGGACTTGACCGTTTAAGATAAAGATCAGGAGGAATTTCTTCTCTCAGAGGGTAATGAATCTGCACAATTCTTTACCGCAAAGGGCTGCAGAGGCGGTGTTCTATAACTATATTCATGGCTGCTAGACGAATGTTTGATCGGTGGAGGAATCAGGGATTATGGGGGAAAGATAAGATACTCATCTTCTGCTGAATGTGAATCAAGGATTATGGGTAAAAACAGGAAAAGTCACCTTCTACTGAATTAAGATGCATTTCTTGTGGACTGCATCAAGACTCCAAGGAAAATGAAGTTGAGTATAATCACAGGTAAAGTGCACAAGCTGAATTAAAATTCACCAGCTCCTCAAATTTAGCATCAAGAACTCCTTTAATTGCCACAGCTGCCCACTAACCTGCACCATTCTGAGTTCAATTTTCTGTGATCCCATTCAATGGCGGAGAACATTCAACGTGCTGGGTGTTCTATTCCACTTCTGTATCTTCTTGTCTTATGGTATGAAGTCATGGTGTAAACGATACAGGGGTCTTTTCTTTATGCAGTGTATGGTAATCTCCTAGAACTCATTGCCTATAAGAAGTAAAGACAGTCAAAGATTGCACTTTGATTAAGATTGATTCAATTATTACAAAGAGAGCGAGCATATATTCAACAGGGCGAATTGTCCCTTTTTGTGAACTGGACTCTATGATCTGGAGTTTAATTTCCAGGGGATTTAGAAATGGAGATGGGTGCAAAATGGAAATCTGAAACATGATGTGCTTTTTCAAGAAACTGCTGGGGAAGTGAGGGGAGCAGGGAACCCACTTGCATTCAATTAATGAGCCATTAAATTCATTGAGGAGCTTGTTAATGTTTGGAGATACAATTTTCAAAACTGAACTCAGAATGGTGCAGGTTAGTGGGCAGCTGTGGCAATTAAAGGAGTTCTTGATGCGAAATTTGAGGAGCTGGTGAATTTTAATTCAGCTTGTGCACTTTACCTGTCAGTTGGCAGTTTGGCTGCATTGAGCTAGCTGGCTTTCTGACATGCTGCCTCCTTTCATCTGCGAGGCAATAATAGGCTTCACTGTGGCTGCTGTCGGCTTTGCCATTTGTGTTCTGCAAACAAATTCCTTATGGAGCTCAGCACCACTAAACAAATTGGGTAGCAAGCTCACCTTCTACTTGAATTAGGGCATATATATTGTGGTTTGGGGTCAAGACCTGGAAATTATCCAAACATGGGGTTCTCAACTCCAAGTTGAAAATTCAGCCCAATGACTTACCTTGTGGATAAGATGAGTACTAATGGATTTGACAATCCTTTCCCACACAATTTTTGTATGGTCATAAGAGCCACACATTCCATACCATTTATCAGTTATGTTTTTGTTTAATTTGCAATTCTCCTTGTAACGACTCAGCAATCAAAGCAAGAGAAAGGTAAACATTGGCAGATATATTTTGTGAACACTCCAGGTTGCAGCTTTCTTAAGAAAAAAAAATTTGTGAAAAGGATTCAAGTGAGTTTATGAGAGACATATGTTAATTTTAATTGGGAACAAGGAAGGAAGAAATCTTAACCAACAAGAGAACTTCAAAATGAACCCCTCATAAACCTAACAAATCGAGGCCAGTACTTTGGCTAAGAATACTCAGAACAATGGCTTGGGTGCGGCATCCAAAGATGACAAATGAAAATTGCCTTCTTCCTTTGTAGCTGCTTTTTAGATATAAATCAACAATGACTTATACTTGTTCATTGTCAACTGTTGCAGTTCAATGACCAGTAAACTGACTATTCATAATTGAGATTTGCCGAGGTTTTACTTATTATTAATGTGAGCCATATCTTGTCATTGATTTACAGAATGATTGTACATTTTCAAACAATGGCCTTTACTTTTGTTGTTTGTTATTGTAGTTTAAAAAAAAAATCAGAGGATGTTAGTATCCCTGGCAAAGCCAGCATTTATTGTCCATCCCTAATTGTCCTTGAGAAGGTGGTCATGTCACCTTCCTACTATGATAGGATTTGAATTTGTGTTTTTTAATTACTCATCCAGTAACAAAACCATTATGCTGCCTTATCTCTGTTACAAGATGAACTCTTCCTGTTTGGAAAGTATATTCACAAGCAGAAACTTTGCTGTAGCAGAATTTCCAAATTTTATTTTGGCCAATTTTACTTTCCTTTCTTTGTTAATTATGTGGTCAGCAAGCTGGGAGTGGAATACTTTTCATTGTAGGCAACCAAACGATTAGGAGTATTTTAATTCCAACAGCCTAGGTTGCACTTCAAACCATGTGACACATCTAACAAGTTAATGCTCTTCCATCTAAATGTTACTTGCCACTTATTAACACAAGCTTGGTTTTATTGCATACTCACATGGACTGTGAAGCATCTGAGAAACTGCAAATAGTACTGAACACAGTGTAATCATCAGTGAACATTCCCACTGCTGACATTAGGATGGAAGAAAGTTCAATGATGAAGCAGCAAACAAAATGACTAGGATACTAGCCTGAGGAACTTCAAGATCTTGTGGTGCACCGGTTGTATTCCTGCCTATGAGCCAGGAGGCTAGGTTCAAGTCCTGCCTGCTCCAGAGCTATGTAATAATTATTATGAAGCGGTTGATTTGAAATCTACCCTGAGGAACTTCAACAGTGATTTTTCTAGGACAATGATGATTGACCTAATACGCTTGATATATCTCCAACCACTGGAGAGATTTCTTCCTGATTCTCACTGCCTTCAGTTTTGTTAAGGCTCCATGATGCTACAATGTGTGAAAATTGCTTTGATGTCAGTGGTGGTCACTCCCACCTCACCTCTTAAGGAACGGAAGTAGGGGCAATTAATCCATTGAACTTGCTGCACTATTCAATTAGACATCTTTATTCCTGTACCAAATCCCCTTGCAAAGAAGGCCAAAATATAATTTGCTCACTCCAGTTGCATATTAATTTTAATGAGTCTTGAACAAGAACAGCAGGTCCCTTTGGGCACCTACACTTCCTAGCATTTCACCATTTAAGAAATATTCTGCCTGTCTGTTTTTTTTTCTACCAAAGCAGGTAACTGCATATTCATTCACATGATATTGCATCTTCCATATTCTAGCCCAGTTATTTACATTACCAACTGCTCTTGAAAGGATCTGAGAAAAGTGGACTAGAAGCAGCTACTTTTCAAAAAATTGACATAGAGCAGTGGGAGCCATTTACAAAGTGGAATGTGAGAGTGCAGAATCAACGTGTTCCTGTAAAGGTAAAGGTTGGTGGGAGGAGAAACCTATCTGGGAAGCCCTGCATGTTGAGGAATGTAGAGGATTGTATAAAGATAAAAAGGGGAGTTTATGGTAGACAATGAGGATTAAAAATAGTAGAAGCCTAAGAGGAGTGTAGAAAATGTGAAGGGTTACTTAAGAGAAAAACTAGGAGAGTGAAGAGGGGACCTGATAGACTATAAGTATATTACTGTATTAGAGGCAAGAGAAGAATCAGGGAAAGAGTAAGACCGGTTAGAGTCTAGAGTGGTAATCTGTATGTGGAACTGGAAGACATTTGTGAAATTTTAAATTATAACTTTCGATATATATTCACTTTTGAAAAGAACAATGTAGGTGTGGAAATCAGGGAGGGCAACTGTGATAAATCTAAACACATCAACATTGAGAGGGAGGAGAAAATAATACCTTCGGTAAGTTTAATATAGTACAAATTCCTAGGCCCTAGACTGCTGTAGGAGGCAAGGGAGACAATTGCATTAAATCTCAAATCCCCTCTGAACGCAGGAAAGGACATCAACTATGGTACTATTAGTTTAAAAAGGTGGTATGGATAAACCCGGGAATTATAGGGCAGTGTGTCTAACAAAAGTGATAGGGAAACATTTGGAAAAAATTCTGAGGGAAAAAATTAATCTCCATATGTAGAGACAAGGATTAATCAAGGTTAGTCTGCATGACTTTGTTAGAGGAAGATCATGTCTAACAAATGAGGTGCTGCAGTTTGGAAAGGCAAATTAGGGCAGGACTTATACACTCTGTGGTAAGGTCCTGGGGAATGTTGCTGAACAAAGAGACCTTTGAGTGCAGATTCATAGCTCCTTGAAAGTGGAGTCACAGGTAGATAGGATAGTGAAGAAGGCATTTGTTATGCTTTCCTTTATTAGTCAGAGTGCTGAGTATAGGAGTTGGGAGGTCATGTTGTGGCTGTACAGGACATTGGTTAGTCCACTTTTGGAATGTTATGTAAAATTGTAGTCTCCCTCCTGTAGAAAAGATCTTGTGAAACTTGAAAGGGTTCAGAAAAGATTTACAAGGATGTGACCAGGATTGGAGGGTTTGAGCTATAGGGAGAGGCTGATAGGTAGGGGCTGTTTTCCCTGGAGCGTCGGAGGCTGAGTGGTGACCTTATAGAGATTTATACAATCATAAGGGGTATGGATAGGGTAAATAGACAAGGCCTTTTCCCTGGGTTGGGGGAGTCCAGAACTAGAGGGCATAGGTTTAAGGTGAGAGGGGAAAGATCTAAAAGGGACCTTGGGGCAACATTTTTATGCAGAGGGTAGTTGAGTGTATGGAATGAGCTGCCTGAGGAAGTGGTGGAGGCTGGTACAATTATACCATTTAAAAGGCATCTGGATGAGTATATGAATAGGAAGGGTTTAGAGGGATATGGGCCAAATGCTGGAAAATTGAACTAGATTAGATTAGGATATCTGGTCGGCATAGACAAGTTGGACTGAAGGGTCTATTTCTGTGCTGTACATCTCTATGACTCTGAATCTGATTGAAGTTTTTGAGACTGAATTGATGTTTAGATTAGTGTAGTGCAGTTGATGTAGTCTATTTTCACTTCACAAAGGTTTTTGACAAGGTCTAGAACAGCAAATAGTTTAGGAAGGTAAGAGCCCAAGAGATTCAGGGTACTTTAATAAGTTGAATTTTAAATTGGCTTAGGGGAAGGAGCCAGTGCGTGCTAGTCTAAGATTGTCTTGAGATTGGAAACAAGGTTCAATGTTGAATCATTTGTGTACATTGATGATTTATACGTGAATATAGGATGTTTTATCAGTAAGTTCATAAATGACATAATCATTTGTGTGTAAGTAGGAAGGATGAAAGACAATATAGATTGGCTGAACAATGGCGAACAAGGGTTAATCCTGATGAGTGTAAAGTGATGCAGTTTGGGATGACTAACAAGGCAAGATAATGCACAATAAGTAGTGGGACCCTGGGTAATACTGAGAATCAATAGGATAGTTAGATATGGTGGTTATGAAATCATGTGGGTTACATGGCTTTATTTGTTAAAGCATTGAGTACAAGAATTGAGAGTTATGATGAATCAATACATAACATTAGTTTGGCCACAGTTGGAGTGCTTTGTGCAGTTCTGGTCACCACACTATAGGAAGGATACGATTGTACTAGCAAGGCTGTACAGGAAATTCACCAGGGTGTTACCAAGGCTGGAGCTTTTCAGCTATGAGGAAAGATTGCAGAATAAGGGTTGTTTTCCTCAAAGGCTGAGTGGAGAATTACATGGGGCAGGATTCTTGTTTTGCCTTAGTAAAGGAATCAATAACCAGGGAGCACAGTTTTAGGGTAAGAGCTTCAGAGGTGACTTAAGGAGAAGATTTTTCACCAAGAAAGTGGTGGGTGTCTGAAACTCATTGCTTGCAAGAGTGTTTGAGGCAGAAACCTTTACAAAGTTGAAGAAGTATTTAGAAGAATACTTGAATCACCATAGTGGAAAAGACTTTTGGCCAAATGAAGGGAAATGGGATTAAAATTGTTGGGTGCTCAATGACCTGTGGGGCAAAGGGCCTCTTTCGGTGCTGTAATACTCTATGTTTTTTTTTTTGTCCATGTTGGACCAAAGCAGTTGTGAGATCAGGAGCTGAGAAGCCCTGGTTGTTGTCAAACTGAACATCAGTGAGAAGATTATTGCTGAGTAAGTGCTGCTTGTTGACATTCTTCTTCTACCATTTGCTGATAATTAAGAGTAGACTGGTAGGGTTGGATTGAATTGATCTGTTTTGTTTTGTGAACAGGGCATATCTGGGCAATTTTCCACAAAGCAGGGTAGATGCCAGTGTTGTAGCCGTACTGAAACAGCTAGGGCATGTGGTTAGTTTTAGATCAATATGGCAAAGAGAACAAATAGTGGGGCAAAATCCATTTCTAATGCGTCTCCAATGGAATAATCAACTGCAAGTATAGATAGAGAACCCAATTAGACTTCCTTTTGGAGATTAAGTCTGTAAATAATACCAGGGTCAACTGAGGCCTTTACAATATATTTGTACTGAATGGCCTAATGGCACAATGCTTGCAAGAGCAGACATAGGTATCCAATCAATTATCAGTAACTATATAGATCCCATAAAGCTCAGTTCCAAAGCAAACCAATTGCCAATAAAATTGGAAGGTGAACATCAACACAATCGAACTGAATAGCTGACTAATCTGTGGCTGCTTCTCTGGGAATAACAGTTTGGTAATCTTGTATTGTGGCAGTTTCTCTGATTGTGTCCCTCTTGTAAGTTAGTTCAGGCTTGGGAAACCTTGAATATGAAAATTACCGTTTTCCAGAATTTTCGAATCTGCCGTCTGAGTTTATGTGATAGCAAGGCCACATTTATTGTCTTCCTAGTTGGCTTGAGAAAATGGTGGTAAGCCTTCTCCTCAGTGCTACAGTCTTCGGTCTAATGGCGCTTGCATATTAGTGCTGGGAAAGGAATTCCAGATCCTTAATTAGAATAAGATAAAGGAACAATGATGTATGTCCAAGTCAGGATGCTGTGTGATATACAGTGGAAATTTGAAGGTGATTCCCATGATCTTGTGCTTTTGCTTTTCAGTAGTAGACATCACAAAGCTCGGAAATGCTGTCAAACAAAGCTTGGTGAGTTACTGTGCAGTACATCCTGTAAATAAATCATACTGCCTAGTCTGTGTGAAAGCATGGGAGGGAGTAGATATTAAATTCATGGTGAATGCTATCATACAGGCAGACCTGGATGCGTCATGCTTCTGGCTATATTATTCAAGCAAGCAGTGAGTATTCCAATATTCTGTCATCCTAAGACTTGTAGGTATCAAAACATTGTTCTGAAATTAGGAGGTAAGCCTCTTGTTACAGAACACCTGACCTCTACTCTTTTCTTGGAGACATTATATGCCCAGATATTCCGAAGACCAAATAGTTGTTGGAACACCGTAGACTGGAGTTGTGCCTTGGGACCTTGCACATTTCCAGACCCAACAGAGTTCTGTGCTGAGAAAATGAAGGTTCTGATGGGCAGTTCCTTAAACCTGGAACATCTGAACTAAATCATTGAAGTCAAAGAATTTGGGCAAGTTAGCTTTAGTTAAGTTAATAGTTACCCATGTAAAAAGGTTAGAGGATTAAAAACTTAGTTAATTTACTGGGTAACTATTAAATTAATCTCATTCACCATTCACACCACCAACTAGATCTTCTCACGCACATTGGATCATCAGGCACCTATCCCCCTACCAGATTCCCCAACTTGACACGATTCCATTGCTCCAACCCTGGGACCTGACGTGATCCCTGTTGTACTTGAACCCCACTCTTCCTGATGGATCCCAAAATTCTCCACCCAACCCCAACCATTTGCATCTGACAAATCTCTCCCAGAACCGATAATGTCCCTCCCCATTGGACCCACTAATCCACCTCACTGGACCTCTTGTTAAACCCAACGATCCTCATTTTCTCACTGGATCTGATATCTCAATTTCCAGACTCAATGACATCTCCTCTCTCACCTGGATCCCTGCATTTCCTCTCAGACCTGACACCACCCCTACAATGTGACTTCATACTTGTTCCCGCACTTCCCCTCATTGGACCCAATACCCATAACCCACCCAACCAGCCATACCCACTTCCCCGCCATCAGATATATTACCCATTACCGCTCCCTAACTGTCTGAACACTATCCCAGATGAAAACACCTCACCCTGGTGACAACTCCTTTGCCCTGATGCTAGACCTGATTCCCCTCCCACATCCCCAGTCCTGATACCTCTCAGCTGCCAGTAGCCTGACATGACTCCAGATGACAGCCAGGTTGATGACAATCCACCCCCTATCCTGCAACTGAATCTGACTACCTCCTCTGTTGCCAGACTCAATGCCTGATCTACCGTAAGCACTACATCATTTACCTGGCACCCTACCTACCTGGCTCTCTTTTCACACATTACCCTGACATCCTATCAATTGCAATCTTTCCCACCTGATACCCAACTCACCTGGCATCTGACCTACTTGGCTTCCCAGCAATGTACCCAGCTGGCACCCTGCTGCTTTTTCCAAGAACCAATATAACCCCATACTTACCTACGCAGCTACCTTTTTACAGGAGTTACCAAAATGTTTGGTCGTGCAGCTAGATGTTTAAATCACAGAACACAGCACACTGACTGATGCAAAGGGCAGTGTGGTTTGACATTGTCTGACTTTCTTGTACTACAAGGTAACTGTATTGATTTTAGATGTGATCAGGTTGGTTGGCATATTGGGTCTGGCAGAGGGGAGGAGGTCAGAATCAGTTGCAGGATAGGGGTGGATCAAGGTGGCTGTCATCTGGAGTCATGTCAGGCTACTGACAGTTGAGTGGTGTCAGGACTGGGAATGTGGGAGGGGAGCCAAGTCCAGCATCAGGTATTGTAATTGCTGGCTAGGCATGCAGAGTTCAGTCCTAATGAAGAAAGGAGTGGAATGGTAATCTGACTGTGATTGCCACTCCTTGGCATATTAATCCCAATGTGCATTTACAGCATTCTTGAATGATGCAATATTGTTCCCTTCCTGGCAATTATGTTGAACTTGAGTCTTGCAGATCCATTGAAATGTCAAGATATAAATCATTCATCTTATACTCTGCTTTGCTTTTGGAGTTATGGTCTTAATTTGGTTGATCCAGTTAGTTTTCTGTTCAATAATGTTCTCTAAGATATTTATGGTAAGAATTTCAGTCATGATGATTTGGAAAATTGTGGACAGGAAAGGTGGGTTTGGAAAGGAATTGACTTTTATTCCTTGAACATCAAAATTTTCTACTTCTAATGTACTATTTGCTAGCCCAACAATGGATATATCCAAGTACAACTGGACACGTTCATGGGCTGTATCTTTATCAGAGATATGAATACTGCTGAAAAGCAAGGATTTTGTTTGTTATTCCTTTATGCACTGTTGTTACTGAGAAAGCCAGAACTTGTTACCTTTTCCTAATTGCACTTGAACTGCCCACTCAACCATTTCAGAGGGCACTTATGAGTCAACCACATTGCTGTGGGTCTGGAGTCACCTGTTAGGCAGACCATGTAAAGATAGAAGATTTTCTTCCCTAAAATACATTACCAAACACGATTGTTTTTTACAAATATTAATGATAACTTCATGACATAGGACTGAGAGTAGCTATCAATTCCAGATATTCTATCAATCAATTGAGTGTAAATCTTACCAGCTCCCAGGTGGGAATTTATCACAAGGATGATTCAGTTGTCTGGATTATGCTGACATTATCATTCTGTCACCATCTCCATTTTACAGGGCCAACAATTATGTCAACATTACCAGAAATGTTACAAGTTAGAATGAGCAGGTACTTGACATTCTGACTTTGGCTGGATTCCTACACATGCAAGGTACTACTGAGTGCACACATATGCCAATATTGAGGCCCCTAGAACAATGAAGAGTGTGAACTACAAGGATTTCCTCTCCATCAACATGTTGCTGACGTGCAACAAAAATTAATGTTTATTGCAAACTTGTGCAAGATATTTGGGCAACTGCCATGATGTTTCTGACTTCTGCAATCCAAATTCTCTGATCACTTTCCAGCTGGAAAAAGGTTTAAAGGTCATTGCTTGATGTTATGGATAACTAACTCTAATCCTGGCTCATAATTATCGTCAGAAACACTAACACCGAAACCCAACGGCATGACCATGAATATCAGCATCAAGTGTGCGATTAAACAGACCAATGATAGAATGTAGATGTGCTTCAGGTCCTTTAGTTTACACCAACCAGTGGTCTGCTATAATCTGCTAACCATGTGTTTCCATTTATTCAGTGAACATAAATTAACACAGTTAACTCTGAGGTGGCACAGTGATTCGGTGTCTAGCACTGCTGCCTCACAGCATCAGGAACCCGGATTCAATCCCTGCCTTGGACAACTGTCTGTGTGGAGTTTGTACATTCTCCCTGTGTCTGCCTGGGTTTCCTCCCACAGTCCAAAGATGTGCAGGTTAGGTGAATTGACCATGCTAAATTGCCTGTAGTGTTAGGTGCATTAGTCAGGGTGGGTTGCTCTTTGGAGGGTCAGTGTGGACTTGTTGGGCCAAAGGGCCTGTTTCCACACTGTCCTTTTTTGGTGTTTTGTACCACAATTATGGATGAAATTATTGCTCCTGAGTTTTTTGATCTTGACTTTTTAACAGGCCCTCCATTCAGATTTCAACTACCTGCTGTTGTGAACAATTTGATTGAATTAGTCTGCTGATTCTTATAAATGGCACCAACACCCAGCTCTAATTCAAAGAGTAAAACCATATCAAATAGATTCGCGTCAATCAATGGATTCTTATCCTCATTAGGGTGGAAACCAAGAATGATTACTTGATGACAACAGGAAGCATAACGGGTAGAGTAAATTAATTTGTTAAGATCCAAAATGTTATGATGCAGAAATCTCCTTCAAATTTAGAGATCAATTCAGTGACTTGTTTGTAGCAGGTCAGGCCTCATTCTGTCCCATGCTGAGTTCCTACTCATAATCTATTTGCATGCACTGAATATGTATTGAACTAAAAGCTTTATATAATTACACAATACCTCAAGACTAAGTCAGAAGCACATGGGAATCTCATAGTACTCAGTTCATGTTTATTTAAAAGAGGCACGAGCCAGCTTTATGTATTTGTGTGTGAGTTCAACAATATTCAACGTTGAATTGTATGACTCAAGGGAGAGAGGGCAGGAGAATGGTGCTTGCATCATGGCTCAGGATTGGCAAGGGTGAGTCAGGGGTAAGGGAGAGTGTGGAGTAGTGTCAGGTACTGGAGGAGTGAAGTAGGAAGGGCCTGGTAACCGACGTATAGTGAGGAGAGTGGGGATGTGGGCTTGTCAATTAAGGTAAGGGAATAAGGAGCTTAAAGGTTGGTGTCAATACTGTCCACATCTAGATCTATTTCAGTGTGTTATCTGGCAGAGTCCTTACAGGCTTGAACTCACCCACAGCAAATTTAAATAGCTCTGTTGAGAGTGATGTCAGTCAACATTCTTTTGCAGGGTTTAGAAGAGGGTATCAGCTGATTTAACAAGTTCACAATGACCCAGAGGAGCAAGTACAACATTGAACACCAACATGATTATTCAATATAAATTGAATTTAAAAAAAACGTTGTTTCTTCAGCAAGAAAGGAAATGTCCCTAACTCCACTGTAATTACTAATGTGTGTCAGTTACCAAGTTGTCAGTACATATAGTTCTTTGACAAGGTCAGTCTCAGCAAATAATGATGATACATACATGAATAAAGTGAATGAAACGATTGTAATATCAGGAAAGCACCTGTGCACCTTTGTGCCCTTGAGTACCTGTATAAAGTTATTGGAAATATAGTTGAGAAGTGAAATTCTGGCGATAATGCAGTGTCTCCTTGTTTGACCAGGAGTATCCTTTACAGTTCCCCTAGGTACTGCTGCATTATCAGCTTATGATGAGTTTCAGCACTGAAAAAGCTTCACCTACAGCAATTTTCTCATGCCCACTGATGACAATTTAAATTTTAATTATAATCATGCAGGAACCAGCAAAAAGCAAAGGAACAGCAATGCTGTACTGTTCCGATTACAGCATCGAAAATGGTGTCCCACGGTTCAAATCCACATTAGGTCAACAGAACTGAATGCCCTATCACATACATTGCTCAATAGTGTCACCAGGTAGTTGGATGCTCCCATTTCCCATTGCTGACAGTCAGGGATACCATGACTCTATTTCTTGTACCTTTTCCTCTCTGGTTGTGAGCTGCATGAATTGTGGAGAGGTCCAACCAGTTCTCTTTCTTCCTAGCACTCAGTGCATTCTAGGCTTTAAAAAAGAAAGGAGGAACATTATGAATTAGCATAATGGTACACTTTTAATCTATTGAGTGGAGTGTATTTGGTGACGGTCACTTTGAGTGAGAGACATTAACATTGCAGAAGGATAAGTGAGTGGATGTTTGAGTATATTACAAATTGTAGAGAAAGAGATGTGGGTGGAACTTCAAGACAAGTATAGGTGATAAGATTAAGTTTGAGGAAGCAGGGTGACAGGGTGGTGTACAACAGGATGTCGGCAATTTTGCCATTGTACTTACCTTTCCTGACTAGCCTAGATCATGAAACAATTTCTGCACTTAATCCAAGGCCATGCAAGATGACCTCACTCCCAACTCCAATCATGCTTACTTTCTTTCAGCAACAAGTTTCTTCCTGTACTTGCTAATGGTGAGTATTTTTCTACCACATTTTACAGCCCAAACCAGCACATCCATGGCAGAGTGACTGAGATGGGGCAGAGTGTTTGCCCATCTGGACTTAATTCAGACGCATGCAGTTCTGTGATAGCCATCTCCCACTCCTTCAACCTGTACATTTGAAATGTACTTTAAATGTTTACAGGCATCACCTATTTTATATCACTAACATTTTCTTCAAAGATTATAAAGCCGTTTCATAAATTCAAGTAGTAATCAATGTTAACATTCTTCATTGTGTTGTATGGCATGAGATATCAATTTTGAAATGATATAATCCAGTCATCCGATTCTACTTTACTCCATTGATGAGTCCATATTCAAGATTTAATCAGCTTCTTTGATGCCTTTTTCACTGATCCATATTGAACTACTTCTGCTGAATTAGGAATTGATCCAATTCTTTTTCAGCCATTTTTCACTGGACCAATTAAAGTCAGAGGCTCACAATGAAGTTCTTTTTCACTTAAGCTTGCCATTTCTTCAGCTTATAACTACATGCTCTGCTTTTATTGTTCCTGCTGTTCACCAAAAAAAAAATCCTTGACATCTATCTTGTGATTTCTCATCTTTTTCAATTATTTCAGATTCTATCCTTCAATGTTCTAAAATGACGGTATGGTTCTATTTTCATCAGAAACAATAATGGCAGCATGTGTAAATATTTCATCCATCAGGAGCAGGATGTTTGGTGGTTACGTTGCTGCTGCAGAGTCTGAATATACTCTTGAGGCAGGACCAAATGACACCACATGGTTAGCAATTGTGAGGACGCTAATCTAAGGATGTTTATGCATGTTGCTTTAAACTGCAAGCTATCTGTTTGCCTGTTATCTAAATCTGTTTGAGATTTTTAAGTGAATTGAACATACACCACTTACCAAGCTGGTATGAGAGCGGTAATTTTGAGTTTAGGAAAACTCCACAAGAATAACTTTTCCTGAAAACAAAGCCAATTATATGAACTTAAAGACCATGATGATGATGATGATGACAATATCTGGGACATTATCTGTAAAGATATGATTCTGTGAGTATGACTATGTAAGGGTGTTGTTTGACAGCTTTTCCAGTTTTGGCCCTAACCCCCAGATGTTAGTAAGAAGGACTTTGCAGGGTTGTGAGGGCTGTTTCTGGCATTAGTAATGCCTTTGAATATCAGGTGAATGCCACCACCTCCAGGCCACTCACCATTCTGATTTGTACATGCATTGCTGTCCAATCAGTGTCACTGGGTCAAAATTCTAGAATTCCCTCCCGAAGGGCATTGTGTGTCAACCTATGGACTGCAGAAGTTCCAGAAGGCAGCTCACCACCACCTTCTCAAAGGCAACCAGGCAAGAATTGGAGCTGTGCAGAAGCTATTTATGCTAGAAATCTAGAAGGTTATTACACCAAAATTGGAGGAGTAGTGGACAGCGAAGAGGGTTACCTCAGATTACAACAGGACCTTGACCAGATTGGCCAATGGGCTGAGAAATGGCAGATGGAATTTAATTCCAATAAATGCGAGTGCTGCATTTTGGGAAAGCAAATCTTAGCAGGATTTATACACTTAACGGTAAGGTCCTAGGGAGTGTTGCCGAACAAGGAGACCTTGGAATGCAGGTTCATTGCTCCTTGAAAGTGGAGTCGCAGGTAGGTAGGATAATAAGGTATGCTTTCCTTTATTGGTCAGAGTATTGAGTACAGGAGTTGGGAGGTCATGTTGCGGCTGTACAGGACATTGGTTAGGCCACTGTTGGAATATTGTGTGCAATTCTGGTCTCTTTCCTATCAGAAAGATGTTGTGAAACTTGAAATGGTTCAGAAAAGATTTACAAGGATGTTGCCAGGGTTGGAGGATTTGAGCTACAGGGAGAGGCTGAACAGGCTGGGGCTGTTTTCCCTGGAGTGTTGGAGGCTGAGGGGTGACCTTATAGAGGTTCACAAAATTATGAGGGGCATGGATAGGGCGAACTCTTTTCCCTGGGGTCGGGGAGTCCAGAACTAGAGGGCATAGGTTTAGGGTGAGAGGGGAAAGATATAAAAGAGACCTAAGGGGCAACGTTTTCACACAGAGGGCGGTACATGTATGAAATGAGCTGCCAGAGGAAGTGGTGGAGGCTGGTTCAATTGCAACATTTAAGAGGCATTTGGATGGGTATATGAATAGGAAGTGTTTGGAGGGATATGGGCCGGGTGCTGGCAGGTGGGACTAGATTGGGTTGTGATATCTGGTCAGCATGGACGGGTTGGACAGAAGGGTCTGTTTCCATGCTGTACATCTCTATGACTCTATGAAATCACAAGAGAAATGGTGCTGGTTAAGCAGTAAGTACTTGCTTTTGAGTTGGCCAGATTGCAAATTGATTCTAATTTGGATTACAGAAACTACAAATAATTCAAGAAAATCTTAAAAGCAGCTTATGCACAAACATAAAAAAATGCAGTAGAGCTTGGCAGAGAACGAAATAACACTGATGAATTAAACTGCTTTTACTTCAGTGTAAGAGGCCTGACCAGTAAGGCAGATTAACTTAGGGCATGGCGAGAAAGATGGTACTGAGATAACAGAGCTATTACAGAAACATGGCTCAGGGATGGACAGGACTGGCAGCTTAATGTTCTGTGTTAGAAGTGCCATAGGAAGGATATTAAGGTAGGCAAGACAGGAGGGGAGGTGGTGTTTTTGGTTAGGGTTAACATTACAGCTATACTTAGGGAGGATATTCCTGGGAGATGGCCCAATGAAGTTATACAGTGAAGTTAGAACTGAGAATTAGGAAAGGAATGTTCACCTTTTTGGGATTGCATTATAGGCCCTGAATACTCAGCAAGAGATTGAGAAGCAAACATGTAAGAAGATATCAATATCTGTAAGAATAATAGGGTTATAATGGTAGGGGATTTTAAAAATAAATTGGGATTGTCATTGTGTTATTTGGTAAGTGTGTACAAGAAAACTTTCTTATTCAATATGTGGATGTACCTACTTCAGAAAGAGAACAACTTGATCTTCTGTTGGGAAATACAGCAGGACAAATTATGGAGGTTTCAGAGGGGGAGCACTTTGGGCAAGTGATCACAATTCTATTAGTTTTAAACAGTAATGGAAAACCAAAGAACTGATCGAAAAATTGGAGTAAGGCCAATTTTGATGGTATTGGACAGGAACTTTCAAATATTGATTGGGGGAAGTTATTCACAGATAAATGAACAGTTGGAAGTGGGAGATCTTTAAAATGAGATAATGAGACTTCAGAGACAGCATGTTCCTGTTAGTGTGAAGGGCAAGGCTGTTAGGGAATACTTAGATTATGAGAAAAATTGAAGGTCTGGTCAAGGAAAAGAAGGAGGCATATATCAGGTTTTTTTTTAGATTAGATTACTTACAGTGTGGAAACAGGCCCTTCGGCCCAACAAGTCCACACCGACCCGCCGAAGCGCAACCCACCCAGACCCATTCCCCTACATTTACCTCTTCACCTAACACTACGGCAATTTAGCATGGCCAATTCACCTAACCTGCACATTTTTGGATTGTGGGAGGAAACCGGAGCACCCGGAGGAAACCCACGCAGACACGGGGAGAATGTGCAAACTCCACACAGAGAGTCGCCAGAGGCGGGAATTGAACCCGGGTCTCTGGGGTTGTGAGGCAGCAGTGCTAACCACTGTGCCACCGTGCCGCCCATAACCGTGTAGACAGTTAGGTTTGAGTGAATCCCTAGAGGAGTATAAGGAAGTAGAAACATACTTAAGAGGGAAATGAGGAGGACAAAAAGGGAACATGGGATAAATTTGGCAAATAAACTTATGGAGAATCCAAAGAGATTCAATAGATACATTAAGGGCAAAAGAGTAACTAGGAAGAGAATATGTCCCATTAAAGATAAATGTGGCCATCTACATGTGGACCCACAGGAGATGGGTGAGAGATTAATTGAATGTTTTACATGCGTATTTGCTGTGGTGAAGGATATAGAAACAAGTGAACTTGGGAAAACAAATGGTGATGTCCTGAAAATGTCCATGTTACAGAAGAGGAGGTACTCGAGGGCCTAAGATACATAAAGGTAGCTAAATCCCTGACATCTGATTAAGGTTTCCCCAGAACTTTGGGGGAAGCAAAGGAAGAGATTGCTGGGCTCCTTACTGAGACATTTGTATCATCGACAACCACGGGTGAAGTGTCAAAAGACTAAAGCTTGGCTAATGTGGTGCCATTATTTTTTAAAGACTGAAAGGAAAAGCCAGGAAACTGTAGACTGGTGAGTCTTATGTCAACGGTGAGTGAATTGTTGGAGGGTATTCTGAAGAACAGGATTTACATGCATTTGGAAAGGCAAGGACCGGTGAGGGATGGTCAGCATTGATTTGTGTGTGGGAAATCATGTCTCACTAACTTGATTGAGTTTTTTGAAGAGATGACAAAGAAGATTGATGAAGGTAGACTGATAGATGTTGTCTCTGTGGACTTCAGCAAGTGTTCGGCATGATAGACTGGTTAGAAAGTTAGATCACATGGGATCCGGGGGAGCTAGCCAATTGGATACAAAATTGGTTTGAAGGCAGGAAATAGAGAATAGTGGTAGAGAATTACTTTTCAGACTGGAAGCCTGTGACCAGTGGTGTGCCACAAGGATTGGTGCTGGGTCCACTGCTTTTCATAATTTATTTAAATGATTTGGATATAAATATAAGAAATGTGGTTAGTAAGTTTGCAGATGACACCAAAATACCATATATACTCATGTATAGGTTAAATTTTGAAGACAGTTTTTAAAAGCTGAAATGAGGAGGTCGACTAATACATGACACAAGTTTTGAGCCATAGTAAACCAAGTGCGGTAAGTAGGGATATGAATGAATGAGTAGAGATGTGATATAGTAAACAAAGAACGATGAACAGAGCTACCGGTATGAATGAATGTGATTTAATGTGATATATTAGGGTTGACATACTCAAGATATATGGAAAATACAAGATTTTTTGGCCAAAAATAAGGGGTCGACTTATACATGAGATTGACTTATACTGGAGCATATATGGCATGTGGTATAGTGGACAGTGAAGAAGATTAATTCAGAATACAATGGGACCTTGACCAGATGGGCCAATGGGCTGAGGAGTGGCGATGGAGTTTAATTTAGATAATATGAAGTGTTGCATTTTGGGAAGGCAAACTAGGGCAAGACTTGTAGAGTTAATAGTAGGGCCCTGGGGAGTGTTGCCGAACAAAGAGATATTGCGGTGCAGATCCTTAGTTCCTGAAAAGTAAAGTCACACATAGACAGGGTGTTGAAGGAGGTGTTTTGCTTGCTTGCCTTCATTGGTCAGAATATTGAGTATTGGAGTTAGGATGTCAGGTTATGGCTGTATAGTAAATTGGTGAGGCCACTTTTAGAATACAGCATATGATTCTGGTCACCTTTCTACAGGAAGGATGTTGTTAAACTTGAAACAGTGCAGGAAAGCGTTACAAGGATGTTGCTTGGACTGGAGCATTTGAATTATAGGGAGAGGCTGAATAGGTTGGGACCTTTTTTCTCTACAGCATCAGAGACTGAAGTGTGATTGTATAAAAGTTTATGAAATCATGAGCAGCATGGATAGGGTGAATAGCCAAGGTCTTTAGGTGGGGAAGTTCAAAATTAAGGTGAGAGAGGAAAGATTTTAAAATGACCTGAGGGGAACATTTTCATATAGAAGGTGGTGGATGTCTGGAATGACTGTCAGAAGAAGTAGTGGGGCAGTTAAAATTATAACATTTAAAAGGGATCTGGATGGGTATATGATTAGGAAAGGGTTAGAAGGATATGGGCCAAATACTGGCAAATGGGAATAGGTCAGATTAAAATGTCTGGTCAACACAGACAGGTTGGACTGAAGAGTCTGTTTCTGTGCTGCATGACTCTATAAACCTATAACAGAAAAGCTTCAGACACAGCCAAAAACAGCACAAGGAAGAATGAAAAGAAAGAAGAAAAGAAACATAGTAGAATCTCCAGAGGGAATAACCTTATGGTCTTGGTTCTATAAATGTCCAACACATTGATAACATCTGCAGAAGACAAGAACACCAGATGCATAACTACCAAATTCTCTAGCATGAATTGAAAGGCCACAGATATTCTTTCAAGCTTTTTAAACAAAGAATGAAGCTACTCTTCTCAGATCTGGCCATTGCAGAACTAAATAAGCAAGCAGTGAAAATAAAGATAGTATTGTGACCAAGTGAAGACGGGGAATCTGTTCACTCTTTGTAACTTGCTCTCAGTTAATCATAACAAATATGTTTATTTCAGAATGTTCTGAAGAAGGATCTGAAGTATTAACTCTGCTTTCTCTCCACAGATGCTATCAGACCAGCTGAGTTATTCCAACAATTTTGGTTTTGGCATCTGATTTCCAGCATCTGCACTTCTTGGGGCTTTTTTGGACTCAAATCCTGCTTTGAAGGAACATCTAAACTTGTTCTGAGGGCTGTGCCTTCATCCTCTGTCTTCAGCCTGCACTGTCCATTTCTATAGTCAATATAATATGTTCAGATATTTGTTTTTACAAATTTGATTGCCAGGAGTTTCGGGAATGTGTTGGATCTGAGATGTGCCTGCTGTAGAATTGCAGAAATTGTATCCTGCACTTCGGTCTCATTTGTCTTTACATCAAACTGATAGGCTGTTTCAGATTTGAAATTGGTTACTTTCTTTGCATTTCCCAATAGACAGCTACTTTTTTTTTTACCTCATTGGTATGCTCCTGGTATCATCCACCTGTTGTCTGCTATTTCCTTCCATTTTGCCTTTCTTTTGGGAATAGGTTCTCCCCTAACCTGTTCCATATTCTTAGAAGCACCACTGCTAACAGGTGGATATTCAGCTTTTGCTATACACCATACAGCTTTTCCACTAAGTGAGTCTATATCATCACCTTCTACTGGCCTGTCTATGAACTTAACTGGTTCCACTATAACTTTACCATCAAGGCACCTGTAACCCAGATCTTTGGATTTGTTTGCAATCTTTCTGTCACCTTTTCAAGCCCTTTCTTGCCTTCTTTTATGGCTAATAGTCTCACTCTAAACTTGACCCATTCTGATAAAGTTTACCCATCCTCAGTTCATTTAATTCAAGTGGCTTTTCCTGAGACATCTTTTGCACTCTCTCCCCATGTGTGCATGGATTTTCTCCGGGTGCTCTGCTTTCCTCCCACAGTCCGAAGATGTGCTGGTTAGGTAAATTGGCCATGCTACGTTGCCCATAATATTAGGTGCACTAGTCAGAGGGAAATTGGTCTGGGTGGGTTACTCTTCGGAGGGTCGCTGTGGACTTGTTGGGCCGAAGGGCCTGTTTCCATACTGTAGGGAATCTAATCTTAAAAAACTTCACAGATGTTACTATGTGATGTAGGGTTTCTGAGCCTCTTTCAGCACTCAGCCTTTTTGCCACTTCTGCTGTTTTTTTCCAACCTCTCTGGATTGTCCCTTTCTGTGTGAATGGTATATCGTGCTACCATTGAGTCCAAGAATGAGTAAAAACTGAAAGATATGCATATGAGGCTCTCGGGAAGGCTCGTGAAAAGAAGATGGTGGAATGTTAATCATTGAACAATCAATTTGAGGATTTCTGGTTTTTGCAGGTGAGTTAAAATCTTGTTGTCCTTTTAAACACCTGGAAGCATTAATATGGTGGTTTGTTGGAAGTACCAAGGGGGTATTAGTCCTTTTTCCTTTTTACTAGCTTGTTAGCTAGCTGGATTCTCGCACTCAGCTAGGAATGGAGATTATCTGACACTGTATGATATGAAAGGTTGCCAGTTGTTAGCCCAAGCCTACATACGATCCAAGTCTTGTTGCAATTTCACCGCCAAAAACAAATACAGGATGTGCAGGTAACTTAAATGCGCTAATAGGGTTTTTTTTATTTGCTCATGGGACATGGGAGTTGTTGCCTGGCCAACATTCATTGTCTATCCTGGTTGCCTTTGAGAAGGTGGTGGTGAGCTGCCTTCTGGAACTTCTGCAGTCCATAGGTTGACACACAATGCCCTTCGGGAGGGAATTCTAGAATTTTGACCCAGTGACACTGATTGGACAGCAATGCATATACAAATCAGAATGGTGAGTGGCCTGGAGGTGGTGGCATTCACCTGATATTCAAAGGCATTACCAATGCCAGAAACAGCCCTCTCAACCCTGCAAAGTCCTTCTTACTAACATCTGGGGGTTAGGGCCAAAACTGGAAAAGCTGTCAAACAACACCCTTACATAGTCATACTCACAGAATCATATCTTTACAGATAATGTCCCAGACATTGTCATCATCATCATCATCCCTAAATATGTCCTATCCCACTGACAGGACAGACCCAGCAGAGGTGATGGCATGGTGACATACAGTCAGGACGGAGTTCCCCTGGGAGTGCTCAACATCGACTCAGGACTCCTGGCATCAGGATAAATATGGACAAGGAAACCTCCAATATCACTGGCTCAAAACCCTGCAACTTCCTTCTTAGCAACATTGTAGGTGTACCAACATAAAAACAACTAGGGATAGGAACAAAATATTGGTCCAACCAGAAAAGCACAGAACAACTCTTAAAGCTCTGAAAAAACAGGAGAGAATGAAGATGGCAAATAGAGTCATAGAGTCATAAGAATGTACAGCACGGAAACAGACTCTTTTGTCCAATCCATCCATGCCGACCATTTATCCCAATCCAATCTAGTCCCACCTACCAGCACCCGGCCCATATCCCTCCAAACACTTCCTATTCATATACCCATCCAAATGCCTTTTAAATGTTGCAATTGTACTAGCCTCCACTTTTTCTGGTAGCTCATTCCATACACGTACTAACTACCCTCTGAGTGAAAAGGTTGCCCCTTAGTTCTCGTTTATATCTTTTCCCTCTCACCCTAAACCTATGCTTTCTAGTTCTGGACTCCCCCACCCAGGGAAAAGACTTTGTCTTTTTATCCTATCCATGCCCCTCATGATTTTATAAACATTAATAAGGTCACCCCTCAGCCTCCGACACTCCAGGGAAAACAGCCCTAGCTTATTCAGCCTCTCCCTATAGCTCAAATCCTCCAACCCTGGAAATGTCCTTGTAAATCTTTTCTGAACTCTTTCAAGTTTCACAACATCTTTCCAATAGGAAGGAGACCAGAATTGCACGCAATATTCCAACAGTGGCCTAACCAATGTCCTGTACAGCCGCAACATGAACTCCCAACTCCTGTACTCAATACTCTGACCAATAAAGGAAAGCATACCAAACGCCTTCTTCACTATCCTATCTACCTGTGACTCCACTTTCAAGGAACTATGAACCTGCACTCCAAGGTCTCTTTGTTCAGCAACACTCTCTAGTACCATAACATTAAGTGTATAAATCCTGCTAAGATTTGCTTTCCCAAAATACTACACCTCCAATTTTGGTGTCATCAGCAAACTTACTAACTATATCTCTTGAGCTCACATCCAAATTGTTTATATAAACCACGAAAAGTAGTGGACCCAGCACCATTCCTTGTGGCATTCCACTGGTCACAGGCCTCCAGGATGAAAAACAACACTCTACCACCAGTTCTGCCAGTTCTGTATCCAAGTGGTGAGTTCTCCCTGTATTCCATGAATCAGCCTTACTGACAGATTTTGCTTCCAGTTGGGATAAATCACTAGAGAAAGTGGCAGAGGACCAGAGAGCTGCTAATGCTAACTGCAAATAGGAGTTCCAACCCAAAGATGGTGAAGGTCTTATTTTGAGTGGTGTCTGATCCATTTGGGGTACAATCTTGGAATGATGGTGACAAATCTTGGAAAAGGGATCCAGCCCATGACCCTGGGGTAAGGTGGGTTGGAATGTCTGATTCCCAACTGTCGTACAGCAGTCTTCTCCAGAGAAAGGGTCTGACCCCAGAAGGAAATCTAATTCAATGTCCTGTTGAAGATGATATGTTAGAGAAGGGAGAAAGCTGTTGATCAAAAATTGGAGGCCGAAAGAATTGGAAACAAGAGGTCAATAGGTTTGGAGGGCTCCTGGGAGAAATTTGAGGCCTAGGTGGGTGTCATGTCAGAGGCTTTAGAGTAGATTTGGAGGCTTTGGATTAATGGTTCAAGGTTAATGGGGGATCAGAAGAATGGGAGAAGTTTCTGATCATTGTGAGGTTGACAAGACAGGTATACTGGATCCATTTAGGCAAGGGGATAGACAATTTCCTTCTGGATCCAACACTCCCTTAACTAGGCATTTTTATGAGCCCATGAAAACCTAGTGGTCAGATTTAAATTTGAAATAATACACAAATTCCAGACACAATATCTCAGTATAATAGTTTAATTGCTAAGCTGCCTCTGGGTGCAAGAGTTTTGCACACCTCTCCCCTAGCTCCCCTAGTTTCAACTTTGATAGAATTGAGAGTGGCTAGGTTGGTGGTAGGCTGGGCGAAAGGGAGGACTGCAGATGCTGGAGATCAGAGTCTAGATTAGAGTTGTGCTGGAAAAGCACAGCAGGTCAGGCAGTATCCGAGGAGCAGGAAAATCAACATTTCGGGCAAAAGCCCTTCATCAGGAAGGTATGTAGGATGGGCTGGAAATCAATTCTTTAACTATAATACTCCCACACAACTTTTTTTTGGGACTATTTCCCAACAATACCTCTGAAGCTAGAACCTTCAGCAAGTCCATTGGGGCTGAATGTACATTTTTGGGCTAACTGCAAGTTATATCAAGTCTTCTGGAAGGTTTTTTTTGCTCTGAGGCTTATTGAAATTTATCACTATTTCTTACCAAACTCGACTCATTAATTACCTACTTCATTTGTATGGCAGACTCTGCATCTGATCATCGCCTTATCTTACTGTGAATAATTTCCAAAGAAACTCGCCATTGCTGGATATCCCCAAATTAATCATCATTCCTGGTCTTGGTGCTGTCTGTAAAAATCCATTGTGTACCTGGATATGTGCTGTCAGTCTGGACCTTCCCTCCATGGTTTCCTACATTTGCCCCAGACCAGGCAGACAGAGAGAAATCGGTGTCTTACTTTGCAGCAGAAACCTGGAAGTCCAGCTGGACATGTTGATATACAGGTAGGACATCCTCTTCCCCTAGGACTGGCTACACCAAACCATGCCAGCCTGGTCTGAGCTAACTACCAGTCTCAGCTATCTGGAGGAATGCCCAGCACTGTCAGAAGATAACCACTCTATCAGCATATGTGCCACCATCTTCTATCCAAAACTTGCCAGTCATGTTACCTCTGTTACAGTACACAATAAAATTTAAAATAGTCAGTTGAGAGTACAGAACCCAAGTATTACTGAGAAAAAGACACATTTTATTGAAGCTTTCCAACTTCCAATCATTGGGACAATTTTCAAGAGCATAAATTTAAGAGCAAAACCAATAATTATACTGTATGAGTGGACAATGCTGTTTGGTTGGCAAATTGAGTGTCATTGGTGGAGGCGTAGCCATAGAGAGAGTCAGTTAATGATGATTGACAGTTAACTGTCAGCCTTTGTTTAAATTTTAAATGAGGATGATACTAACTGATCAAGGCATTGTACTGAGAAATGAGCTAGTGAATGGCTGTCACCTATTTTGTTGTGTTGTGTTGAAGCTGGCATTGGGTATATGCAATTCTTTCTGTCTCAAAAACAGGGCCTTGTATATTAACTTATGTAGCTTCCAATACAAGTGCACCACACTATGAGCACCAACTAAAAATCTTAAATTGTTTGTTAGCATATTTCATTGCAGACAGATGACTATCCAATAAAGCTGTCCAGTTGTGGAATTACATCTAATGTTGGACAATTTGTTACAAGTTTTACAAGTGTGAGCTGGGTGGAATAAGTCAGTACCTTACTGGTTGCAAATGGTTGAAGAAGCATCCACCAAACTTTGCTGTGTAAATTCTGTATAACTTGACAACACACCAAAATCTCTTCTCATGCAGTATAAGTGTTGGTTTTCATCTTAAGCTGATATTCTGACAAATTGTTCTCATGAGTACAAAGCAAAAAAGTTTAGAGTCATCGAGTCATACAGCAGAGAACAGACCCTTCAGTCAAACCAGTCCATACCAATCATGGATTAGCCATGGGAAATGCAGGGTTATAGTGATAGGGAAGGGGTCTGGGTCTGGGTCTGGATGTGGTGCTCTTCAGAGGGTTGCTGTGAACTCAATGGACTGAATGGCCTGCTTCCACACTGTAGGGATGTATGATAAAAGACAAGTGTGCCTTCTTAACCAGTCTATCTATATATGAAGCAAACTTCAAAGAATTATGCACCAGAACCTTTAGGTCTCTCTGTTTTACAACACTACCCAAAACCCGACTGTTAACTGCACAGGTCTTGCCTTTGTTTTATCAAAATACAATACCTCATAGCTATCTAAGTTAAACTCCATTTCCAATCTTCAGTTCATTGATCTAATTGACCAAGATCTTTCTAATCTTAGAGAACTTTCTTCACTGTCCACTATACCACAAATCTTGGTGTCATCTGCAAACTCTCTAATCATGTTTTTGTACTCTCATCTAAATAATTTATATAACTGACAAACAAAGCTGGAGCCAGCACCATTCCCTGTGGAATACCGCTGGTAACAGGCCTCCAGTCTGAAAAACGACTCTCTACCATCACTCTCTGTCACTTGCCGTTAAACCAAGTTAATGACCAATTGGCAAGCTCTCCCTGACTCCCACGTGATCTACTTTACTAATTAGTCTACCATACAGAAGTCTGGCTCTTTCTTCAGCAAAATAGAAAGAAAGTATAAGAAATTAGCTAACACGCTATTTAACTCCTGAATTGCCACCTTTTCTGGTTGCTGACTCTCCCATTCCTGATACCTTCCCATGTCAACCTTCCGGATCACTGCATTTGCCACTACCAGTTGCCAGTACTCGCAATCATTGAATCATCAACTCACAACCTCTCTCATTCCCTCACCTTCCTCTCATCACATCTCTCACTCACCAGCCCTGCCGCTCGTCATACCTCTGGTATATTACATCTGCCACTCATCAACCCTCCCGCTCATTGCTTTTCCCATTTGCTGTCTCTCCCACTCTGGATCCTCCCATTCATTGCCTCGCCCATTCATCTACCCTCCTGCTCCCTGATGACCCCAATTAGTAATTGCCTTTCTCACCAACTTTCCCAATTACCAAACCTTCTGCTCACTAATCTTGTCACTTGCTAACTCTTCCGCTCGCTATCTCTCCCACTTGTCAATCTACTCACACACTGTTTATCTCAGTCACTGCCTTTCCTTCTCATTGATTTTCTTTCTCATCAAATCTCTGACTGCCTCAATTGCTTATTGACCATCCTGGTACCAAATACAAAGATGCACACAACACTGTCTGTAGCTGTGAGGGTAACCTCATCATAATGATTTATTCCATGGGAAAACAGCTGCTATCAACAGTACCACTCAGTCTTCAGTTCATACTATTGTAGGCAAGTATAAATGTTCCCCTTGGATAGATCAACACTGATGGTTACCAATATAAGCTCTTAGATCCACATAGAACATTACATTTCTCCAACGTTATAACTGATTATAAAAATGTTGTTCAATATTCAACCCAGTATGTCTCAGCCAAGATTTTGACAGGAAGAGTTTCCACTTTCTGAATGTAAAACACATGTAAGATCACAAGCAGGATAATGAAAATGGGTACTATGATATATAAATGTGGCAATTCCTAATCCCGTATATTCCACACAGACCAACCAGTGTTCAGCCATTCCTACACAGTAGTACTTTGCGTGTTCTCCAGTGCATGGCCATCCACCTTATCCTGTTAGCAATACATGTGCCAGATTCTGAATTAATGTCACTATGACAAAGTCAAGTGATGCTTGAATTTAGCTTTTTTCCTGTTTCCCAACATCTGGTACTCCAAATTTGCTTTACTTTAAGTCAAGGATAAATAGAGACAGATGATGGGTATCCTTCACCATGTGTTACATGATGAGATTGCAATTAGAAATGAAAGAGTGTAAGATGGTAAAGAAGATTGTAGCTTTGACAATCATCAAACAGTGAGGCTACTGCAATTTCCTTTTCCTTTTGTCCTCAAGACCTGTCTTTCAAAAAAGCAATGCAAAGCATTTTTGTTTTGTTGATGCATATATCAAGTAGGAATCGTGTTTGTAGTTTCAGAAAAGAGGAAGGAGAAGAAGAAGTCAAGAGTTTTAGCAATGAGAGGAGTGCAGTATGTGGTACTAGGACCAGTGGGGCAGAGAGTAAAATGTGCTCCAGTAATTGGAATAAGTTGTTTGCAATTGAAGAAGTGAAGATTCATGAGTGCTAGAACTACCAGCATTGCAGATCTAAGCAGACAGTAACATAAAATTTGGGTTTAGAGTCATATCATAGCAACATTGATCAGGTCACTCCCAGCATTACACTCATCGCTGCAGGCTCTGCTCACTGCTGCTGAACAGTTTGTCTGAAGACCTTCCTGTCGCTTAATTGGTAAGAAACAAAAGTGCTTCCTTGTGCCAACCTGCACTGCCAATACCTCCAACGTAGTATCTAAGAACTAGGCAATCCTTGCAATTTGCCTTTTATCTGCAATCATGAAAATGCTCTGTGACAGGAGCTTACAGTTCAAACGTGCCTCCAGTTTAGGAAGTGCAGGCTACCTTTAAATAGCATCAGGGATGTTGAGGATATTCATACCCTCTATTAGGAATGCTGCCAATGATTAGAGCTAGTAGTGTTGGCAGCTTGCCAACTGAATTAAAATAAAGGATCCTGACCAATTTTGCTTCTGATTATGCATGTTTGATTGGTCACATGCTGTTGCATTTTGCTGTACTAATTTGTACCCCAATATTTTTTGTGTTACATGTATTCCCCAAGCAACAAAATTCCTTATATAAAATCTTCTTTATTATTTGATGAAAATAGTGTAAAAGAATTGGACTTTATACAGGAAATGGCTGTTCTTAATTATGTCAGTAACCTGGCAAGATATAGTATGGGAACCTATGCTCTAATAGTCAATATCTGCACAGTCTGGCTAATGGTTGCTGGAATGTGGAAACAAGCAGAAGCTGACAATACTGGAAGGGACACTGATTCTTTATTCAATCAACTTCTTTGATGGTAAATAAATGGACTCATGAAAAGATTACCACTGGGTAGTGTTCAGAGAGTTTGAAAATAATTAAAGGTTTTCCTGTTACAAATTCTCAACTGAAATGAAAGGTTGTAATTTAGTTTAACACTTGTCACAGAGAAACTTATTTCCATCCATTTGACCTAATCGCTTAAGTTGACCTCCTACTAAATGGTTGGCCTTTCCCACTGAATTAGAAATGCTCTAAAATTAGACTGTAAACATTAATGCACAGAAAAAAATGTAGCCTTACAAAAGAGTAAGACTTGATATTTTTGGCAACTTTCCAATAGCGAAGCAATCTGTTTGACTTACTGAAAGCTTTTGTCTTCACATTCCTGCATCAGACTTGTTATTGGAAATGACCTCAGCCTCCACCCTCATTTCCTAAATCTTGGGTTCTGCAGCTGCAGGAAGAGGTCCTAAAGCAAACATTTTGTGCTGTAATTAAAACAAAGCAGCCAGAATTCAACAAAACTACCAGGCCTCTAATAGCAATAATCGTCTTGTCTCTTGTTTTAAATCTTGAATGTCTTGTAGGAGATGAATTGATGTTAGTTCTTAACCAGGAGAAAATTATATTAAAGTTTGTACAGAATGTCTCCCAGGCAGTCATTACCCTACTTATTTAAAAAAGCTTTACTGTTACATGTTGGTGGAGTCCGTGAGTTTTTTTTTTGCCGCATCTGAATGTAATTTTGTGAATAGTGCACAGACCATGTCTCATTCAGCAATACCATGAAGAAAGTTAAATTTCCTTTTCATCTCTTCCTAGAAATCTACTACCATTTTTTTCAGGGCCGTTAGGTTATGAAACCTTTTATCTTCCTCAATCTTCCCTCTTTTTGTAAACCAAAGACTTTTAAAATCCAGGCTTGGTGTTAACTATTGGATTTGGTACAAATCCAGATCTGTTGTGGATAGCTTCTCAGGTTCAGTGACTTAAGTCACCCCTACTTTAGCAGGTCTGAATGTTTTATTTTTATGAGATTTTATAATACTCCATATACGTGTGTGAATTATAGAATCATAGAATGGTACAGCATGGGAAGAGGCTATTCGGCTTTGTTGTTTACATGTTGGCCCTTTGAAGGAGAATTCAGCTAGTGTAACTCCCTGTCTTTTCCTCATGTAACAATATTCTTGTTATCTAAAGTGTATCACAAATAATGTATGCTTTACTTGGAGATCAGTGGTGTATACATTTTCAGTTATATGCAATATAATCTCCAAACACTGTCTGTGCCTTAAATGCTACATTGCAGAAATCATCTGGTCAAGTGACAATATCTAGCTGCTTGATTTTTTTGTAAGTTCTTTAAGGGACACCATAATAATACAACATTTGTGGCCTTGCAAATGTTTCGTTTTCAGTTAATTATCCAATTCCTTTTTGAAACCTCAATTGATATGATCTTCACCACACATTCAGGCACTGAATTCCAGATACTAACCATTCACTGTCCTCATATCACCATTACTTCATTTGTCAATTACTTTAAATTAGTATCTTTTCTTTCACAATCCTTCTCTCAGTGAGAAAGGGTTTTCCTTATCTATCAAGATCTCTTATGATTTTGAACGCTTCTTTCAAAACACCTTGTAAATTTGTCTTTCAACAAACAAAACACTCACAACTTCTACACTTTATATAACTAAAGCTTTTTGGCCCTGGAACCATGCTTGTGAATCATTTCTGCACTATCCCTAAGACCATTATCCCTAAGACCTCCATGCTTTCCTACAATATCCTCTCATTGAGAGTGAATTATACATGTTACTGATATTTGGGAGACTTTCAGTTTGCAAACTATTCAAGTGATTCAGGTCACTTAGAATCATAAAGTCATTCAGCCCAGAAACAGACCCTTCAGTCCAACCCCTCCATGCCAACCAAGTTTCCCAAATTAATCTAGTCCCATTTGTCTGCATTTGGCCGATATCTCGTTAAACCTTTCCTTTTCATGTACCTGTCCAAATGTCTTTTAAATGCTGTAACTATTCCCGCTTCTCCTACTTCTTCTGGCAGTTCATACCACATACTAACTACCCTCTGTGTGAAGAAGTTGTCCCTCAGGTCCCTTTTAAACCTTTCGCTTCTCACCTTAAAAATACGGCCCCTACCCGGGGGAAAACACCTATAGGGTCACCTCAATCTCCTACTTTGCACTAAAAAATTACTTATAACTCAATTTCTGGTGACATTCTCATAAATCTTTTCCACACCCTCTCCAATTTAATAATATCCTTCCTGTAGCATTTGTACAGAATTTAGTGCAAACCCAGTTATAGACCAAAATCTAATTGGCCAGTTTCAGGGTTTATAAAGACAAATATACATACAAATGAATTGCAGTCTGGAATACATGCAAATAATTTGTTGTTACTATGAACAGCAATAACTACCTAGCAGTCAGTTAGATGCTACATTTTGTTTAATTAATATAATGGTTCCCATCCTTAAGTGAGCAATAGCCTGGAATCTAACTGAGGAGTTCAAAGTGGAGTTGCACAGAGTCATAGAGTTATTCAACACGGAAACTGACCCTTCAGTCTGACATCCACGCTGAGCAGAAATCTCAATCTGACCTAACCCCATTTGCCAATATTTGGCCCATATCCCTTTATATCTTTCCTATTCATATACCTATCATGATGCTTTTTAAGTGTTGTAATTGTACCAACCTCCACCACTTCCTCTGGCAACTCATTCCACATATGCACCACCCGAGTAACGCTAGCAAATTTCCCCGCAAGTATATTGGTCCCCTTCCAATTTAGCTGGAACCCATCCATCTTATACATGTCATTTCTACCCCTGAAGAGATCCAAATGGTCTAAAAATGTGAAGCCCTGCCCCTACACTAGCTCCTCAGCCATTCATTCATCTGCTCTATCCTCCTATTGCTACTATCGCTAGCATGTAGCACAGTTGTAATCCAGATATTACTACCCTTGAGAACTGGTATTTTAACATCCTGCCTAGTTTCCTATACTCTCTCTGCAGAACCTCATCCCTTTCCTTAAATATGTTTTATGGTACTAATGTACACAATGACCTCCTGCTGGTCACTTTTCCCTTTCAAGACATTCTTGCCCCTGACACCAGGGAGGCAAAACACCATCCTAATGCCTTGCCAATGGCTGCAGAAACTCTGTCTAGGCCCCATACAAGAGAGTCCCTTATCACAATCGATCGTTTGGAACCTGACATACCAGTCATGATACCAGAAATGTGGCTGTCAGTGCTGTACTCTCCTGAGAGGCCATCCCCCATAGCATCCAAAACAGCATATCTATTTGAGATAGGACTCTCCTGCACTACCTGGCTACCTCTCTACCATTCCTAGTGGTTGTAACATACTATAGAATTACAGATACCTGGATATGACATTGAAAGTGATTTACATGCTGAAGTTTATTTGAGAGGTTTAGGTGTTTTAAAGATATTGCACTGGATACCTGGGGTTGCGTTACAGGCTAGAATTCAATCGGCAAGGTCTGTGCATTCATATATATGATAATATTTTCTAGGAGTGAATTACTGTCTGAAATCTAATTGAGGAGTCAAGGGGTTAGTGGAGTTTATAAATGGCATTCAAAAAATATAATGAAGGATAACAAGTTTACTGCAAGAAGGTTTCATATATGTTTGATGACACTTCCTTGCTTCTGTACAGAACATCTTTATAAATGAAGCCCAGGATGACTTATGTTTTATTAAACACACTGTAATCCTGTTTTGCCACCTTCGATAATTTATGCTTGTATAAAACCAGATCCATCTCCTCCAGGTCCTCTTTCGATTTGTACTCTTTATTTTATACCTTCCTACCAAATTGCCACTTGCTGCTCATTCCCAGCCTATCAATGTACTTTTGAAGCTCTATGCCATTCATAGTTAACAAAACTGCCAAATTTAGTTTATCTGCAAATTTTGAAATTGGACACTAGGGTCTTGACCATTAATAAATTTTAGACAGAGCAGGAGTCTTAATAATGACACCTCGGCATCTCCACTAAAACCTTTTCCAGTCCAAAAAATATCACTACCATCACTCTGTTTCCTGTCACTCATCTAATTTCATATCTATATTGCTACTGTTTCTCTAAGCCCATGGATTATAATTTTGTCACAAATGCATCATGTGGCACTTATATGCTTTTTGTAAGTCCATGTGCACAATATTGTTATAAAGATGTGGGTGTACTGTACCTTTAAGGGAGTTAAATACTAGCAGAACTACCTGAGAGCACCAAGTTTTTTGAACAAGATATAATGTAACATGTGGCTCGGTAGCTAGGGTGGCTGGTTGCCTGGAAACGACAAAACAGATTCAAATTAGGCCAATCAGATTAAATTATACCCCCCAAAAATACCAAGCTCCAATCAAGTTTGAATTTAGTATATTGACAATACTAAAAGCCAATGAAACAACCCAATGCTTTTGGGGGTATAAGACTGAGGACAATTGAACAGGAGGAGAACTGCCAAGCCACCAGAATCTGCAGGCTGCTGGAGAAGAGCTCTCTTAAAGCTACCTTCGTCGATCACTGACATGTGAAGCAGAAATCCTCAAGAAGAAGGAAAGAAGACAGAGGAAGACATAACTAGGACAAAATGAGGACTGCTGATGCTGGAGATCCTAGTCGAGAGTGTGCTGTTGGAAAAGCACAGCAGGTCAGGCAGCATCCAAGGAGCAGGAGAATCAACATTTTGGGCATTAGCACTTCATCAGGAATGAGGCTTGTGGGTCGGGGCTGAGAGATAAATGGGAGGGGTTGGGGGAGGTAGCTGAGAAAGCAATAGGTAGATGAAGGTGAGGGAGAAGGTGATAGGTCAGGGGGGCAGAGATGGAGGGGTTCGGAGGGCAGTGCCAAGTTGGAGGCTTGGGACTGGGATAATGTGGGGGGAGGGGAAATTAGGAAGCTGTTGAAATTCACATTTATCCCATGTGGTTGCAGGGTCCCAAGGTAGACTAAGAGGTGTTCCTCCTCCAGGCATCAAGTGGTGGAGGAGGCCCAGGACCTGCATGCTCTTGACAGAGGGGAGGGGGAGTTGAAGTGTTCAGCCCCGGGGCGGTAGGGTTGGTGGGTGTGGGTGTCCCAGAGATGTTCTCTGAAACGATGCACAAGAAGGCGTTCTGTCTCTCCGATGTAGAGGAGACTACACCGGGTCCAACGGATGCAGTAGATGACATTGGTAGAGATACAGGTGAATTTATGATGGATGGTGAAGGATCCCTTGGTACCTTGGACAGAGGTGAGGGGAGTGGTGTGGACGCAGGTTTTGCATTTCCTGCGGTGGCAAGGAAAGGTGGTGGGAGTGATGTGGAGGCTGGTGGGGTGTGGACTTGGCAAGGGAGTTGTGGAAGGAATGATCTTTTCGGAACACTGATAGGGATGGGGAGGGAAATCTATCTTTGGTGGTGGGGTCCATTTGGAGGTGGCAGAAGATGATGTGTTGTATGCGGAGGTTGGTGGGGTGGAAGGTGAGGACCAGGGGGGTTCTGTCCTTGTTGCATTGGGAGGGGTGTGGTTCTAGGGTGGTGGTGCGTGAAGTGGAGGAGATACTCTGGAGGGCATCATCAACCACGTGGGAAGGAAAGTTGCGATCGTGGAAGAAGGAGACCATCTGGGACTTTCTGAGGTGGAATTGGTCATCCTGGGAACAGATGCGGCAGAGGCAGAGGAATTGGGAATAAGGGATGGCGTTTTTACAGGAGAAAGGATGGGAGGAGGTGTAGTCTAGGTAGCTGTGAAAGGGGAGGGAGATTGCCAAGATGATCCAGGTGAATTTGAGGTCAAAATTGAAGGTGTTGTTAAGTTGATGAACTGTTCAACCTCCTTGTGGGAGCACGAGGTGGTGCCGCTACAGTCATTGATGCACCTGCAGAATAGGTGGGGGATGGTGCCAGTATAACTGCGGAAGATGGACTGTTCCACATATCTGTCAAATAGGCAAGCATAGCTGGTGCCCATGCGAGTGCCCTTGGCTACTTTCGTTTAGAGGAAGTGGGAGGATTGGAAGGAGAAGTTGTTGAGAGTGAGGACCAGTTCAGCCAGGTGGATGACAGTGTCAGTGGAAGGGTACTTGTTGGGATGGTGTGAGAGAAAGAAACGGAGGGCTTGGAGACCTTCATCGTGGCTGATCGATATGTGCAGGGACTGGACGTCCTTAGTGAAGATGAGGCTTTGGGGGCCGGGGAAATGAAAATATTGGAGGAGATGAAGGGCATGGGTGGTGTCAGGAATGTAGTTAGGGAGTTCCTGGACTAAGGGGGACAGGATGGTTTCGAGGTAGGAAGAGATGAGTTCGGTGAGACAGGCACAGGCTGAGACAATGGGTCGACCGGGGCAGACAGGTTTATGATTTTTAGGAAGGAGGTAGAATCGGGCAGTGCGGGGGTTCATGAACAATGAAGTTGGTGGTTGTGGATGGGAGATCTCCAGAGGTGATAAGGCTGTGCATGGCCTGGGCGATGATGGTTTGGTGATATGAGGTGAGGTCATAATCAAGGGGGCAGTAGGAGGAGGTGTCCATGAGGTGGCGCCTTGTTTCAGCAGGTTAGAGGTCAGTGCACCATGCTACTGCTGCACCCCCTCTGTTTGCAGGTTTGATGGTGAGATTGGGGTTGGGGTGGAGGGAGTGGAGGGCTGCGCATTGTGAGGGCGAGAGGTTGGAATGTGGTGAGAGGAGTGGACAGGTTGAGGCGGTTCATGTCTTGGCAGCAGTTTGAAATGAAGAGGTCAAGGCCAGATAGCAGACTAGCACAGGGTGTCCAGGTGGATGTGGTGTATTGGAGGCAGGAGAAGGGGTCCTTGGTGGGTGGGTGAGTGTCTTGGTTAAAAACGTAGGCACGGAGGTGGTGGAAGAAACGTTCAAGATCGCAGCATGTGTCAAACTCATTAATCTGGGACCATAGAGGGATGAAGGTGAGGCCTTTACTGAGCACTAAACTTTTGTCCTCAGTGAGGGAGAGGTCTGGGGGAATGATGAAGACACGGCAGGAATGGGAGCTAAGACCTGGATTGGGGCTGGAGTTTGAGGTGGGGGTGGAGATAGTTGTTTGAGTGGGCATGGTTATGAGGTCAGTAGTGATGTCACCAATGGAAGTGACGCTCACAGAGGAGGTGGATGTAGTGCTTATAGCTGTATTAATGAGAGCGGAAGTGACATCACGGGCAGCGAGGGCAATGTTACTGTTGGGTACTCAGCTGGTGACGTCACTGGCGCCGGAAGTGACATCAAAGATAGAGCCTTCCAGCGGGCAGAGGTGACTACCAAGACGGCAACTGTGGGGGGGTGGTGATGTTCAAGGTAGGAATCGTGTCTATGCTGGTAAATCGAACGGTGCCAGTGGATCCTGCGGCGGTAATCTTCTCGGCAGTTGCGGAGGTGGTTGGATGGACGGCAATCACAGAGGTGGTGTGTCTGGCAGTGGCTGCGAGCCATGCGATGGTGTCGGGGGCAGAGGTGACATCATCGATTGCCCCAGCAATCATGGAAGGAGCAGCCACGTGGCTAATGGCATCTGGGTGGTTCCAGAGGCCAGGAGAAGGTTCTGGAAGGTTCGAAGAAACCCTTGTATAGAGGGAAGTACATGAAAGTTTGTTTAGCTTACGTTCTTTTATGTCCAGTGCAGTAGAGAAATACCGTTGGTTGAGCGCAAGTATCCTTCTGAGGATATAGAAGTACAGAGGACTGCTGCAGGTCTGGGAAAGTGTAGCTCTGAGCTGGGAGAGAGGGGGGGAGAGAGGGGGGGAGAGAGGGGGGGAGCTGACTGCAGTGGAATAGATGGCGGTAAAGAGAAGAAGATTCGACATCTGGCTGGTTTTGAGAAGTTGAATTCTGATAAATCTTAATTGAGGATTTTCTCAGACTAGCATTGTAGAAGAGGAAGGTAAACAATATATTCAAGGAAGGAGTTGTAAATAGTTGTTAGATAATTATTCTCTGTTATTCTTTAAGAATTGGAGTTGTTAATTTTTACTTTAACTAGTTCTTGGCCTCTCAAATTTTCACAGATTACTGCATGGGATAAATCTTTCTGTGTTGATGGTTTAAATTAAGCAGGAGGGTTTACCCCATGTCGTAACAGTTTGGGGGCTCATTGTTGGGATTTGAACTGGTTTAGACAGATTTGAATAGATTTGAGGGTACGAAAAATCCCAGCACATTTAAACACTTGTTAGCGTCCTAGATTTTCACATAAAATGTATGTGAGACAATTTGTTTAATTTTGGTGACTTGTGGTTGATTAAATTAAGTGAGAGAAATGGCTCTTAAAATTGCTGGGATTTCTAGGATTTGAAGATGATTTTCAAATTTTCCAAGAAAGTTTAGAAGGAAAGGAAAAGGCCAGATGTTTAGAATTAGCAAATAAGTTAGATTTGGTTTAAACAAGGACAAAAGTATAGCTGAAATTGTAAGGGAGTTACTCAAACACTTAGGTATGTCAGAGAAACAGACAAGTGCAGTAGAGGTAGAAAAACTTAAATTACAATTGAGCAAAATGGAGTTAGAAGATAAATAAAGGAAAAGAGAAAGAGAGAGAGAGAGGAAAAAAGAGAGACAGAGAGGACGTTCTTGGCTGAGCAAAGAGAGAGAGGAGAAAGGGAGAAAAAAAACAAGAGAAAGGAAAGGCAGAGAGAACGAGTGAGAGGGAAAAGAAAGAGAGAGAAGGTTCTTAGCTGAGTAAAAAGAGAGAGAACTTGAACTTGAGAAGTTGCGACTTTGTCAGCCAAGTCAAGTTAGGTAAAAACAATGACTGCAGATGCTGGAAACCGGATTCTGGATTAGTGGTGCTAGAAGAGCACAGCAGTTCAGGCAGCATCCGAGCAGCAGTAAAATCGACGTTTCGAGCAAAAGCCCTTCATCAGGAATACAGGCAGAGAGCCTGAAGGGTGGAGAGATAAGTGAGAGGAGGGTGGGGGTGGGGAGAAAGTAGCATAGAGTACAATAGGTGAGTGGGGGAGGGGATGAAGGTGATAGGTCAGGGAGGAGGGTGGAGTGGATAGGTGGAAAAGAAGATTGGCAGGTAGGACCAGTCATGGGGACAGTGCTGAGCTGGAAGTTTGGAACTGGGGTGAGGTGGGGGAAGGGAAAATGAGGAAACTGTTCAGGAAGCGGGAAGGGCAGCAGAATTAGCAGATGAACACACGTTGGTGCATAAGACAAGCGTCCAGCCTGAATTTCATCCTATGAGGACTAGAAGTTGGGAGAAGGTGAAATCCTACTCTTTGAAACCAAGAATAGAGAACACTGGTAAGATTTTACAACAGGTTAAAGAAGCCCAAGAGGGTGAAAAGGAGGTGAAAAGCCTCAGGTGTTTTCACTGTAATGGAGTGGGACACAGGAAATTACAGTGCCGGTGCTTTCAGAAGGGCACTGGGAAAAGGTGTTTTCACTGGCAGAAGGTGGGACACATAAAGTCATAGTGCTGGTCATTAAAGAAAGGTGCTGTGGGAATGATGTGGTAAAAGAAGCTAAGCCAGTGGCATTAATGAAGGTAGTAAAGGAGACCCCAAGAAGAGCTATCGAACTGCAGGAGAGTATACTGCCTAGGCAGGGGCTGGGTATGGAGTAAGTACCTGATCTCTACAAAGAATTCACCTCTGTGGGTAAAGTTTACTCAGAAAGAACAGGGGGAGAATGACAAGAAGTTATAATTTTGAGAGATAGAGGATCTAACCAGTTGGCTGATAATAAGGGAGGGTGAATATGCACTCTTTCTGATCTGTTACCTGAGAGCGTAGTTATGGGATAGATGAACAGAAATTTAGTGTTCATCTCTGTAAGATCAGGTTGGAGTGCCAACTCAAAACTGGGGAAGTTACCAGGAATGATTAACAGAGTTAAACAATGTGGTGCTGGAAAAACACAGCAGGCCAGGAGCATCCGAGGAGCAGGAGAATCAATGTTTCGGGCATAAGCCCTTCTTCAGGAATCTGGTAGCACCAATACAATCATTGATGTAGCAGAGGAAAAGGTGGAGGATGGTGCCAGTGTATCTGCGGAAGATGAACTGTTCCACATATCCTACGAAGAGGCAGGCATAGTTGGGGCCCATGCGGGTGCCCATGGCTAATCCTTTGGTTTGGAGGAAGTGGGAGGATTGGAAGGAGAAGTTTTTAAGAGTGAGGACCAGTTCAGTCAGTCGATGGAGGGTGTCAGTGGAAGGGTACTGGTTGATATGGCGGGAAAGGAAGAAGCGGAGGGCTTGGAGGCCTTCGTGATGGGGGATGGAAGTGTATAGGGACTGGATGTCCATCGTGAAGATAAGGCGTTGGGGGCTGGGGAAGTGAAAATCATGGAGGAGGTGGAGAGCGTGGGTAGTGTCCCTAACGTAGGTGGAGAGTTCTTGGACTAAGGGGGACAGGACAGTGTCAAGGTATGCAGAGATATGTTTGGTGGGGCAGGAGCAAGCTGAGACAATGGGTCGGCTGGGGCAGTCAGGTTTGTGGATTTTGGGCAGGAGGTAGAAATGGGCGGTGTGGGGTTGATGGACTACGAGGTTGGAGGTGATGGATGGGAGATCTCCTGAGGTGATGAGGTTACGGATGGTCTGGGAGATGATGATTTGGTGGTGGGAGGTGGGGTCATGGTCAAGGGGGCAGTAGGAGGAGGTGTCCGCGAGTTGGCGTCTAGCTTCCGCGGTTTAAAGATCGGTGCGCCAAACTACCACTGCGCCTCCCTTGTCTGCCGGTTTGATGGTGAGGTTGGGGTTGGAGCGGAGGGAGTGGAGGGCTGTGCGTTGTGAGGGTGAGAGGGGTGGACAGGTTGAAGTTGTCAATGTCGCGGTGGCAGTTAGATATGAAGAGATCAAGGGGGGTAAGAGGCCAGCACGGGGTGTCCAGGTAGATGAGGTGTGTTGGAAGCGGGATAAGGGGTCGTCAGAGGGTGGGCGAGAGTCCTGGTTGAAGAAGTAGGCGCGGAGGCGAAGGCAGCGCAAGAAATGCTCAATATCTAGCCGCGTGTCGAACTCATTGATCCGGGAGCGTAGGGGGATGAAGGTGAGGCCTCTGCTGAGGACTGATCGTTGATCCTCAGAGAGGGGGAGGTCTGGAGGGATGGTGAAAATACGGGCAGGGCTGGGAGCTAGGACCTGGTGTGGGGCTGGAGCTGGGAGTGGGGGCGGAGTTGGTTGTGGGGGCAGAAATTAATGTGGGAGTGGCGTAGCGTGCCATGTGGTCCTTGAGCAGGTGAGTGACATCACTGGGGGCGGAGGTGGCTGCGGCGATGGCAGCTCCAAGGGCGGAAGTGGCACGCCGGGCAGAAACGGTGCTGGTCCCGGTGTCCGTGGATCCCACGGCGGCTATGTATCTGTCGGCGATGGTCTTCCTGGCGATCGTGATTAACAGAATGTCAGTTCCAGGAATTCAGTTTGTTCTTGGGGATGCTTTGGCAGGGTCCAAGATGGGAGTGACAACCCCTGTTGTGGAGAAGCCCAAAAAAGACCAAGAAACTGTGGAGTTAAAATAGAAATATCCTGGTATTTTCCCAGACTATGTGGTAACCAGATCACACTGTTATAAGTCACAACACAAAGTGAAAAGTGAAAAGAAAGATGGAGTTGAGCTTCAGTTAGCAGACACCCTGTTTGACATAATGGTACAGGAAAAACCTGAACAGGCAGAGGGTCAGACAGAAGTGGTTAGTCCTGAAAACTGAGGGACTTACAACAGCGAAACAAGATGGTAAAAGATACGTATGTGGTTTTGTACTCCGAAAAAGAGACAGAAAATATTCTGGAGGGTTATTATCTGAAAGGTAGAATCCTAAGACTGAAATGGAGACCACGGTAGGTTAGTGTAGAGGAGAAATGGACCAAAGTGCACCAGATTATGTTGCCGGTCGCGTACAGACAGGAGGTGTTACAGCATATGAACTACCTGTAGAAGGACACCTAAGGGTATGAAAGACTCAGGTTAAGGTACAAAAATATTTTTATTGACCTGGAATGCACCAGGATGTGGTTAACTTTTGCCGAAGTGTCATATGTGCCAAATGGTAGATAAGCTACAGGCAGTAATTAAACCTGCACCATTGTTGCCAATTCCCACATTTGAAGAACTTTTCATGTCGGTTAGAATTGATTGTGTAGGTCCCTCCTAAAAACTAAAAGTGGGAACCAGTATTTGTTAATCATAATGGATGTGTCTACCAGATTTCTGGAAGCAATTCCATTATGGAGTATCAAAGCAAAAAAGGTGTTCGAGAAGTTAATAGCTTTCTTCACACAATATGAGCTACCCAGAGACATTCAGTCAAACCAAGGGTCGAATTTCACTGTTAGGCTGTTTAAGGAGGCTATGGATAGCTCAGGTATATTGCACTTTGAATTCAGTGTGTATCATCCTGGATCCCAGGGAGCTTTAGAAAGGTGGTATCAGACCTTCTGTACATGTTGAGAGCATACTGTCAGGACTATCAGAATGTTTGGGATAATGATATCCCATTCGCATTGTTTGCCATTAGAGATGCCCCAAATTAATCTACTCAGTTCACTTCCTGCGAGTTAATATTCAGTAATGAAGTGAGAGGCTCTTTGAAATTAATTAAAGAAAAATTGACAGGACCAAAGTCAGAAATCACACACTTAGATTATGTATCAGAGGTGAGAGAGAGACTAAATTGAGTAGGTGAGTTAGCTAAATAGCACCTGTAGAGGACACAGGGTAGAATGAAACAGGTGTCAGATAACAGCTCTGAGACTCAGACATTTTCCTGAGGGGATGACGTGTTAGTACTGTAACCAGTGATAGGAGATTCATTCAAAGCCAGGTTTAATGGTCCCTATCAAATTGAGAAAAAGTTAAGTCAGGTGAACTATCTAGTAAAAATGCCAGATAGAACAAAAAGGTATCAGATATGTCATGTGAACTTGTTGAAACTGTATTATACTAGAGAGAAAGAAATAGAGAGGCAGGTGTTAGTTACTGCCCCACAGAGTGAGGAATCAAATCCAGATGATGTGGATTTTGGTGTGCCTCAAAATATATTAAAAAATGAAGAAGTCCTTGAGGACTGGGATAGGTTAGTAAGCTATCTGTCTCAGGGCATAGAACACAGTTGAAAGATTTGTTACTGCAGTATATGGACATCTGTAAGAATCAGACGGGGAGGCCGAACATTATAGTACATGAAGTAGATGTAGGGAATACTGCTCCGATAAAACAACACCCCTATTGGCTTAATCCTTTCAAAATCAGACAGGTCCAGATGGAGGTGGAGGCCATGCACAATGAGGACATTATGGAACCAAGCCAGAGCAAGTGGAATTCGCCGATTGTCTTAGTTCCCAACCGGACAGGACTCAATGATTCTGCTGAGATTATAGGAAGGTCAACTCCATTACAAAATCAGACTCCTATCCAATTTGTAGATTGGAGGACTGTATCAAGAAAGTCGGACAAGCCAGTTACATCACCAAGTTGGACTTAATGCATGGTTATTGGTAGGTATCTTTATCGGAGATGGCAAAAGAAATTTCTGCGTTTGTAACCCTAAATGGGCTATATCAGTTTAAAGTGATGCCCTTTAGAATGAAGAATGCACCCACCACATTCCAAAGACTCATGAGCAGAGTTGTGGCTGGGTTAACAAACTGTGCAGTCTATTTGGACGATGTAGTGGTCTTTAGTAAGTCCTGGAAAGATCACATAATACAGTTGGCAGAGCTCTTTGAATGACTAGGAGAAGCAAAGCTGGCGATAAACTTAAATAAAACTGAATTCACAAAAGCAGAGGTGACGTTCTTGGGACATAACATCAGTCATGGAAGGTTGACCCGACAAAGGCAAAGACAAAGGCCATCAAGGAAATTCCACGACCAACCTCGAAGAATGAGGGGCTTCAATTCTTAGGACTCAGCAGATTCCATCCGAAGTTTGTTTCAAACTTCAGCAGTGTAGTGGCACCATCAACTGATTTGCTGAAGAAGAACACAATGTTTCAGTGGAAATGCCAGGAGGCACTCAACCATTTGAAAGTCATATTAACCACTAAACCAGTTTTAGCTACACCAAACTTCTCAAAACCTTTTAAAGTCACCATCGGTGCTGGTGACATTGGAGTTGGAGCTGTACTTCCTACCGGAAGATGAGGATGGAATTGAACTACCAGTTGGTTACTTTTCGAAGAAGACCAACATCTACCAGAGGAAATACTCCACAATCGAAAAAGAACTATTGAATTTGGTACTGGCCTTATGTGTATGTCACGAATGGTTGTGTACACAGATCACAATCTGCTTATATTCTTCGAATGCTTTAAAGACAAGAATATGAGAATATTTCATTGGAGTCTTATGTTACAGATTTTTAATTTAAAAATCATACATATTGTGGATCGTAAGAATGTAATCACAGATGCGTTATCATGGATTTAACTGATAAAGTTTAGATAAGATTTGTATTTATTTAATGTTACATATATATACAAGTATATGTGAAGAAGTTAAGGTGAAGTTATATTAAAATTATCCCTATGTTAGGGTAATGTGTTTAAAAACAGAAAAAAATGAAGCCATCTTTTCATTTTGATGGTTCATTTTTTCTTAAGGTGGGAGGTGTTATGAAGATGTTGGGTATACTGTACCTTTAAGAGAGTTAAAAGCTAACAGAACTACTTGAGCGCACCAAGTGTTCTGAACAAGATATAATGTAACATGTGGCTCAGTAGCTAGGGTAGTTGGTTGCCTGGAAATGACGAAACAGATTTGAATTAGGCCAATCAGTTTAAATTATACTCCAAAAAATACCAAGCTCCAATCAAGTTTGAGTTTAATATATTGACAATCTTAAAAGCCAATGACACAATCCAATGCTTTGAGGGTATAAGGCTGGGGAAAATTGAACAGTTGGGAGGAAAACTGTGAAGCCATCCGCATCTGCAAACTGCCTCTTACAGGTACCTTTATCAATCAGTAACCTGGGAAGCAGAAATCCCTAAGAAGAAGAAATGAAGACAGAGGAAGACAAAATGAGAAGATTCGACATTTGGCTGGTTTTGAAAAGTCGAATTTTGGTAAATCTTAATTGAGGGTTTTATTGGACTAGTATTGTAGAAGAGGAAGGTAAAAGATAGGGTTGAGTAAAGAGTTGTAAATAGTTGATGGTTAATTATTCTCTGTTATACCTTAAGAAATAAAGTTGCTAATTTTTACTTTAAATCATTCTTGGCCTCTCGAAGTTTCACAGATTACTGCATGAGATAAACCTTTTCTGTGTTATTGGTTTAAATTAAGCAGGAGGGTTTACCCCATATTGTAACAATATCAATAGCATTAACCCCATTAACACGAACTATTACCTCACCCAATAACTTGCACAAGTTATCTAAATATGATTTCTGTTTTAGAAAATGCATGTTGGTTCTTTCTAATTAACCTGTTATTTGCCCAAGTAACTATTATTTTGGACCAAATTGTCATTTTTAAAAAAGTTTTCCAAGCACCAAGGAATTCTGAACTGATCTTTGCACCAGTTTATGAACAAGGTTATGACATTTCTGATTTCTCAGTCACCTGAAACCACCCTGAGTCTTAGGAAGACTGAAAAATGATGGTTGTTTCATCTATAATTATTAGTTTCACTTCCATTGATTCCCTAGATGCATCTCATCTCATCCTGATCAACTTTATGCATAAACAACTTACCAATATTCCCTTCTTATCAGTTTTATATGTTGTAAATGTCATAACTATTTCTTCTTTCACCAAAAGTTGGGTAGCATTCTGTTCTTTGGTAAAGACAGATGCAAAATATTCATCTAATTCACCAATCACTATTTCTCTGCGTAAATTCCTTTTGTGGACCTAAATTGGCATCATTTATCTCTTTCTGTCCTTTTGTTATGTGCATTTTTTACAGAGTGGCGAGAAGAGAATGTGGAGAGAAGAGAGAGCTGCCGGAAAGGTAAATTTTCCCACTTAAAAAGGCACTTCTCGCGATAAGGAGCACAAGGAGAGAGGATTTAGTCCTGTGTGGGCTTTCAGATTAGCAGGGTATGGCTGATAAGGCAGTTGCATGTTCCTCCTGCAGAAGGTGGCAGGTGAGAGACATGACATATGTCTCCGCTGTCCACATCTGCGGAAAATGCACCCAACTCCAGATCCTTGAAAACCAAGTTAGGGAACTGGAGCTCGAGTCGGATGAACAGCGGATCATCCAGGAGGCGAAGGGGGAAATTGAGAGGATGTACAGGGAGGTGGTCACTCCTCAGACACAGGATAAAGACAGATGGATTGCAGTCGAGGGAGAAAAGAGAACTGACAGACAGAACAGAGATACCCTCTGGCCATCCCCCTCAGCAATAAGCATACCATTTTGGATACTGCCGGTGGGGACAGCCTACCGGGGAAAGCCATAGTTGTCAGGTCTCTGGCTCTGAGCCTGGCACTGTGGCTCAGAAGGGAAGGGGGGAGAATAGAAAAGCATTAGTTGTAGAGGACTCAATAGTTAGACAGTTTGCAGGAGATTTTGTGGTCAACCCTGCAAGAGACTTCTGCAAGCTATGTTGCCTCCACAGTGCCAGAGTCTGGGATGTCGCCGATCGGGTTTACAAGATTCTGAAGGGGGAGGGTGAGCACCAGAAATCATGGTACATATTGGCACCAATGACAGAAAGGGATTCAGGATCGGAAAAGTGACTACAGATAGCTAGGTTGGAATCTGCAGAGCAGGACAACTGGAGTAGTGTTCTTTGGTTTGCTACCAGTGTCACAAGATAGTGACGTGAGGAACAGGCAGCAATTACAGCTTAATACATGGCTGCAAGGCTGGTGCAGGAGGGAGGGATTCAGATACCTAGGCCATTGGGATGTCTTCTGGGGAAGGTGGGATCTGTACATGAAGGACTGATTGCACCTAAACTGGAGGGGCACAAATGTCCTGGGTCGGATCTGGGAACCAGAGCTACATATCTGTGAGGGGGGTAGTTGTAGATGGGGCAGTGACAGGATGTAGTGAATTTATCGGGAAATTTTTCACGTGATGAAACAAAGGGATCAGTTAAAGTGTGTCTGCTTTAATGCAAGGAGTGTCAGAAATAAGAGTAATGCACTTGGAGCATGGATCAGTACTTGGAGCTATGATGTCGTGGCCATGATGGAGAAGTGGGCTTCACAGGGGCAGGATTGGTTGCTAGATGTTCCAGGGTTTAGAACATTTAAAAAGAGCAGAGAGGGACGAAAAAGAGAAGGGGTGTAGCATTGCTAATCAGAGAGTGTATCACAGCTACAGAAATGAAGGTTGTTGAGGAAGGTTTGTCTACTGGGTCAGTATGGGTGGAAGTTAGGATGAGCAAGGGAGCAGCAAACCTCATTGGGGGTTTTCTACAGACACCCTAATAGCAGTAGGGAGATCTAAGAACTCATAGTCCAGCAGACTTTGGAAAAATGCATATGTAGCAGGGTTGTTGTTATGGGTGACCTCAACTTTCCCAATATTGACTAGAACCTCCTTATTGCAGATAGTTTGGATGGAGCCGCATTTGTCAGGTGTGTTCAGGAGGGTTTCCTTAGTCAGTATGGAGATGAGGTTGACGAGAGGAGAGGCCATTTTGGATTTGGTGTTTGGCAATGAGCCAGGACAGGTGGGAAACACTTTGGTGACAGTGACCACAACTGCCTCACATTTATCGTAGTCATGGAGAGGGAAAAGAGCAGTTACCATGGGAAGATATTTAATTTGGGAAAAGGAAATTATGACGCTATCAGACAGGAGTTGGGAAGTACAGATTGGGAGCAATTGTTCCACAGAATGGGCACAGCAGACATGTGGAGACTGTTTAAGGAGCAGTTGTTGTGAGTGGTGCATAAATTTGTTCCTCTAAGACAGACAAGAAGGGTTAAGATTAAAGAGCCTTGGAGGAGCTTCTCATTAAAAGGAAGACGGCAGCTTACGCAAGGTGGAGGAAACAAGGATCTAGCACAGCTTTAGACAATTACAAACTTACTAGAAAGGAGCTCAAACATGGACTGAGAAGAGCCAGGAGGGGGCACGAAAAAGGCTTGGCGGGAAGGATTAAGGAGAACACAGAGGCATTTTACTCATACGTGAGGAATAAGAGAATGATCAGGGAGAAGGTAGGGCTGGTCAGGGATAGCGTAGGGAACTTGTGCATGGAGTCTGAGCAGATAGGGGAAGCCCTAAATGAGTTTCTTTCTTCAGTTCTCATGAAGGAAAGGGACCTTGTTGTGAATGAGCACTCTGAGGAGCCAGGAAACAGGCCTAAACAGATCAAGATTGCGGAAGTTGATGTGCTGGAAATGTTGGAAAACATTATGATTGATAAGTTCCCAGGGCCAGACCAGACTTATCCTAGGCTGCTCCGGGAAGCGAGAAAGGAGGTTGCTAAGCTGCTGACGAAGATCTTTGCTTCCTCACTCTCCACAGGAGTCATACCGGAGGATTGGAGGGAGGTGAATGTTGTTCCTCTTTTCAAGAAGGGTAATAGGGAGATCCCTGGCAATTACAGATCAGTCAGTCTTATGTCTGTGGTCAGCAAGGTTTTGGAAAGAATTCTGAGGGATAGGATTTATGACTACTTGGAAAAGCATAGCATGATTAAAAGCAGTCAGCATGGCTTTGTGAGGGGCATGACATGCCTCACAAATCTCATTGAGTTCTTTTGAGGAGGTACCAAGGCAGGTTGACAAAGCTCAGGCAGTGGATGTGGTATATGTGGACTTCAGCAAGGCACTTGCTAAGGTTCCCCATGATAGGCTCATTCATAAAGTCGGGCGGTATAGGATACAGGGAGATTTGGCTCTCTGGATTCAGAATTGGTTGGCTGACAGAGGCAGAGAGTAGTTGCAGATGAAAAATATTCTGCCTGGAGGTGAGAGGTGAGTGGGTCCCACAAAGCTCTGTACTTGGGCCTCTGCTCTTTGTAGCTTTTATAAATGACTCGGATGAGGAGGGTGACGGGTGGGTTAGTAAATCTGCTGATGACACAAAGGTTGGAGGTGCCATTGATAGTATTGAGGGCTGTTGCAGGCTGCAGTGCGACATAGACAGGATGCAGAGCTGGGCCGAGAAATGGTAGATGGAGTTCAACCTGGATAAATGCGAAGTGATGCATTTTCGAAGGTCAAATTTGATTGCTGAATATAGGGTTAAAGGCAGGATTTTTGGCATTGTGGAGGAACAGAGGGATCTTGGTGTTCAGGTGCATAGATCCCTCAAAGTTGCTATCCAAGTAGATAAGGTTGTTAAGAAAGCATATGGTGTTTTGGCTTTCATTAACAGGGGGATCGCGTTTAAGTTGCGAGGTTTCGTTGCAGCTCTACAACTCCCTAGTGAGACCACACTTGGAATATTGTGTCCAGTTCTGGTCGTCCTACTATGGGAAAGATACGGAGGCTTTGGAGAGGGTGGAACGAAGGTTTATCAGGATGCTGCCTGGACTGGAGAGCTTGTCTTATGAAGAGAGGTTGACTAAGCTCAGACTTTTCTCTCTGGAGAGAAGGAGGAAGAGACGTGACCTGATTGAGGTATACAGGGTAATGAGAGGCATTGATAGCGTCGATAGCCAGAGACTTTTCCCCAGGGCAGGACTGACTGCCACAAGGGGTCATAGTTTTCAAGTGTTAGGAGGAAGATATAAAAGAGACATCAGAGGAAGGTTCTTTACGCAGAGAGTTGTGAACGCATGGAATGCGTTGCCAGCGGTGGTGGTGGAAGCAGAGATATTAAGGACGTTTAAGTGACTGCTGGACATGCACATGGACAGCAGTGAATTGAGGGGTGTGGAGATTAGGTTATTTTATTTTAGATTAGGATTAATCCTCAGCACAACATCGTGGGCTGAAGGGCCTGTTTTGTGTTGTACTTTTCCATGTTGTGCCTGTAGAAGACATTTGAATTCCTTTTTATGTTAGCTGCCAGGCTCTTTTCATACTTCATCTTTTCTGTTCTTATTTTCTTTTTCAATTCCTCTCTGATCCTTCTATCTTCAGCCTGGTTCTTAGTTGCATTATTCACCTATGTTGTCGGCATACTTTTTCTGCTTCAGCTGAATCTCTACCTTTCTCATGCAGAACTCTAGATTTGTTTACTCTATGCTTCCCTTTCATGGGGAAATACATTGACAGTACCTAAACTCTTCTTTGAAGACAACATATTGTTCAGGTACAATTTTGCTTGCTAATGCTTGATTTTAATTTATCTGGAACAGGACCATTTGTACTCATTGAAGTTCGCTTTCCCCCAGTTATGTATTCTTACTTTGAACTGTTCTATGTCCTTGTCCAATACTAACATGAACCTTGCGATGCAATAATCATAGTCCCTTAAATGTTTTCCTGCTGCTACTTGACCAGTTGGCATACCTTATTCCCAAAAGCCAGGTCAAGCAGTGCTCCCTTTCTTGTTGGACTGAAAACATATTGCTGTAGAAACTTCTCCTGACTACACTCTAGGTATACTTACCCTGTCTGTCACAACGATGGAAGATATGGATTCCTGGTCTTTTGGGCTCCATGGGCTGATTTAATACCTGGGAATTTCATGGACTGAAATGGTTTTAAAAGAGACCAATGCACTGTCATAAAATGGCCACATGAATTATCTGACCCCTTCAGCTGGACTATGTTTTATGAAGGCAACCTGGATTCGGTAAAAATAAAACCTTTCCCAAGGGGAACATAGTCATTCAGTCATGTTCCACCTCCCCTCCCCCTACCCCCTCCAAACCATTGGAAGTGTGAAATGTTCCTCTCCCTTATCTGGTTTATGCCATTATAGGAATCTTCACATATTGGAGATGAAACATCACCTAGAATTTTTCAAAGTTAGGTACAATAATGGGGTAGGGTGAACAGGCAGTAGTTCTGGTCCACATCAGTGCCAACAACATAGTTAGAAAGACTGAGGTGGCCATGCATGCACCTATTCTGTCTTCCTAATAGTACGTACAACCAGCTGCTACTTCAAGTAACAGAAAAAAGGTTTATAATTACAGAACTGAACACAAAAGAGAAAGATCTCTCATTTTAAAGTTAAAGCATTGATTAGAAAGGAACCTCCAAAAGCTGTGAATTTAAAAGCTAACAGCAAAGGTTGCTTCTGCTGATGATGTAAGAAGCCAAACATAATCTCAGATCAAAATCTTATGCATCAAGGGCACTCAAAGTAGTGTAACCTGTGTATTTTAAAGATTTCCTTTTATATTGAATACTATCCGCTTTTAGCTTCCTGCCTATGTATATAAGGGCCCAAGTGATTGCATGAAGGCAGCATCCTTGCTGTGGCTTCTGTTACTGCTCACCTGCTGTACCTGTACTTCATTGACTTATAGATCAGAATCTGCACATTCATAATCATAAACCATAATCTAAAATTTTGACTTGATTACTGTCACTTTTAAATCAAACCTAACAAAGACCAACCTATTTCCCGACCTAGTCCAATTAAACTCTTCTGATATTTCTGAGCTTTTGTATCCTTCTCTTGTATTATCTCCTAGTTCTCACATCCCAGATTATTTTACATCATCCCAACAACCCTAATAAATCTCTCTGCAAAGAAATTTGTTTTAGCTCTCTTAAGGTGCAACCTCTTCTGCCTTTGCAGGTTCTATCTACTCCATAATTAATCCCAATATCTCAAGACTTTAAAGATCTCCTTCTGTACCATCATTTCATTTATACATCTACTCTATCTTCCTATTTTAATACACAGTTGGTATCAAAATTAAACCAGAAATTATGACTGCTTAGTTCCTATCTCGCTCCTTAAATTCTAACTGTAGGACAACATTTGTCTTCCTAACTATATTGGTGGCAGCAATGTGGACCAAAATTACTATTGGTTCACTTTACCTCTTAGGCTGCCCTGCAGCTGATCAGTGACATTCTGGCACTAGGGAGGCAACATACCATTCTAATTCACATCTGTCCTTTGGTGAAATACCTATCCATTTGCTCAACAATTGAATCTCTTATCACCATTGTTCTTGCATTCTTTTTGTGCTCTCTCCCACTTCCTCATCCTCCAAAACTCCACCTAACCTTCTCCATATAGCTGAGGCAATCATGTTGCTTTGGACTTGGCTTTGACTGCATTCTCCAGATAATCTATTGCTTTCAAAATTCAGAACTGATTACTGGTTAGAGAATGAGACACATTTCAGGGACCTCTTGCACTAACTGCCTATTTTTTTTCTTGATTGTCTGGTGATCACTCATTCCCAATCATTCTGCAGAATCTTAAGCTGTGGAGTGACTACACATGTAAATGTGTTATCCATGAAGCTCTCAAATTCACAAATGTGCTGCAAGTTTGTGCTCAAGACCCTCAACTCAGAGTTTAAATTCCTGCAGTGGAGGCAACTTCTTACACACGTTTGTCTCATACACAGGAAATGTCCATAACACGATAAGATATTGGAACAGAATTAGGCCATTTGGCCCATTGAGTTTACTTCACTGTTTGACTGTGGCTGATATGTTTCACAACCTGCGATGTCTTGGAGTTCCTGTATAGAACAGGATGTATGTGCTCCAGGGGTCATAGCTGCTTCACCATTGCTCAGGCCAACAAATAATAAAACCTATGATTTAGAAAAAAAAAATACACCAGCTCCTGACTTCTCTTCTTTTGTTACTGCTTAAATGTAAAAGGTTAATTAAAATGTTTTACTAAAGCTTATTATCACAATAAGTTGAAAACATTAATTGCCCAGGCCATTAGGCTAGTTCTTACATAGAACATAGAAGAATACAGCGCAGTACAGGCCCTTGGGCCCTCGATGTTGCGCCGATCCAAGCCCACCTAAACTACACTAACCCACTATCCTCCATATACCTATCCAATGCCCTCTTAAATGCCCATAAAGAGGGAGAGTCCACCACTGTTACTGGCAGGGCATTCCATGAACTAACGACTCGCTGAGTGAAGAACCTACCCCTAACATCAGTCCTATATCTACCCCCCCTTAATTTAAAGCTATGCCCCCTTGTAATACCCGACTCAATACGCGGGAAAAGGTTCATACTGTCGACCCTATCTAACCCCCTAATCATCTTGTACACCTCAATCAAGTCACCCCTAAACCTTCTTTTCTCTAGTGAAAACAGCCCCAAGTGCCTCAGTCTTTCTTCATACGATTTTCCTTCCATACCAGGCAACATCCTGGTAAACCTCCTCTGCACCCGTTCCAATGCCTCCACATCCTTCCTATAGTATGGCGACCAAAACTGCACACAATATTCCAGATGCGGCCGTACCAGAGTCTTATACAACTGCATCATGACCTCAGGACTCCGGAACTCAATTCCTCTACCAATAAAAGCCAGTACGCCATATGCCTTCCTCACCGCACTATTTACCTGGGTGGCAACTTTCAGAGATCTGTGTACATGGACACCAAGATCCCTCTGCTCATCCAAAATTCTCAAATTTTAAAGAAAAAAAACTAAAATAATCCTTAACCCATCAGCTCCTCGTCTTCTTGTGATTTTACTGTCTCTCTCACAGTTCAGAGATACAATAGTATAACCCAAGAATGTAATAATAGTAACCACCTCATGATCCAACCTGGAGCTTCTTGTCTTTTATGGTGCATTTCATCAATCTGCCGAAAGACCATAGAAGGTAATATGTGACGAAGTGAGGTTCAGCTGGAATTGTTAAATTACTTGATTCGAGCCAGGTCAGTGTAAGGCAGGATTTATGTTTGGATTTATACATTTATATCAATACAATTTAAACATGTTTGATAAATTATTTTTCTTTATTCTTCCTTGGGGTGTTGGCAAGCTCTACATTAGCCGTCTATCCTAAACTGACCTTGAACTGCTTGGCTTTTGTTAGCCATTTCAGAGGACAGTAAAGACATAACCATATTGCTGTAGGTCTGGAATTACATGTAGGACAGACAGATCATAGAATCCCTACAGTCTGGAAAAAAAGACCCTTCAGCCCAACAAGTCCACGCCGACCAAAGACTAACCCACCCAGACCCATTCCCCTACCCTATGTTTACTCCTGACTAATGCACCTAACTTACACATCCCTGAACACTATGGGCAATTTAGCATGGCCAATTCACCTAATCTGCACATCTTTGGATTGTGGGAGGAAACCTGCACAGACACGGGAGAATAAGCAAACTCCACACAGACTGTCACCTGAGGCTGGAATCAAACGCAGGTCCCTGGCACTATGAGGCAACAGTGCTAACCACTGAGCCACTGCGCTGCCCCTGCAAGTCCATACCAACACTCCGAAGAGTATCCCACCCAGACCTATTCCCCTACCCTATCACTGTACATTTCCCTGACTAATGCACCTAACCTACACATCCCTGAACACTATGGGCAATTTAGCATTGCCAATATTACCTAACCTGCACAACTATGGACTGTCAAAGGAAACCAGAGGGCTTGGAGAAAACCCATGCAGACACAGGGAGAATTTACAAACTCCATGTAGATAGTTGCCCGAGGCTTAAATCGAACCCAGATCCTTGGCACTATGAGGCAGCAATGCTAACCATTGAGTCACCGTGCCACCCTTATCAGGTATCATTCCTTAAAGGACATTAATTAACCATCAACCAAGCGGAATTTTGCAACAACTGATGCTAGTTTCATAGTCATCATTACTGAGCGAATAGCCTTCAATTCCAGATTTTTTAATTAACTGAATTTAAATTCCACTAGTTGCTGTAGTAGGATTTGAACTCACATCCCTAGTATTATTAATCTAGGCCTCTGGATTATTACTCCAATTACATTATTACTACACCACTATCTTCCCCCTCTAAAATGTAATAATAACGAACCTGTTAAAATACACTACTCTATTTCATTGAATCATCTTACCTGATCAAAACAGATTCAGGCTCAGTGAGAATGTATTTCCTGGTCCCTTTCGACCTCAGTAGTTTCATTATTACAAAAGCTAGGTTGCCTTTTGGTTATTTCCTTTTATTCTTGATTTTTACAGTCAGAAAATAATCAAATGTTTTTAATAATAATAGACATATGATTTACATCAGTTATGGAAGTCAGCTAGCAAATATAAACTTGTAGATTATTGAGAAACTATATAAAACTTGGCTTGTTATCACTATAACTATTGACCAGCTAAGGTTTTTTTTTTATTTGTAGTGACTCCAAAAATCCAAAGGGGTTTTCGCAGTCTCCTGCTGTAATTTTGGCTAGAGACCAGTAGAGCCCGAGAGAGATGGAAAAAATAGCCATTATGACAGAAGCCCAGAGTAACTCCCTACTCAATATCAGAACTCCCTACTCAACATAATATTTTATTTAGCTTTACTGGTTACAAGTCCTTTCTGTGAAATAGAAACTAAGATAAACCAAACTGTAATAGACTCTTTCTAATTTGCCTTTGTCTTCTTTTCTCCTTGTTTTAACTGTGACAAATAGTTTCTCAAAAATAACAAAATATCTTTCTCACTCAATTGAACTTTTTTTTAGGCTATCTCAGCAAAGGATTTCCTGACTAAGGCATCCAGAATGCACCTTACTCTCCACTGCTAAATACTTAATAAAGGTAGTATAAGAGCAACCAGCAATTACTATTATTTTGGATGTTTTTACGAAAACCTTGACCCAGAGGTAATCAAATTACAGGCTCTTTAAAGTAGATGGATATTTTATATGCTAACCATGCAAGCAACACACAGCAAAGGTGTTATTTCCAACTAATTTATTAAATAATACTCGTGACAGGATCTATCACTTCCTTTGTTTCTCAGGATGTAATCACTTTCATTAGGTGCTGAGAACAAGTGCAAGTGGAAAGTGTGAATTCCACCAAGAAAAGATTTATTTCCTGGACCATTAATGCACTATTTGCAGTGATATGTGTTCATTAAAACACAGTCGCCAAAGGGTGTTGTTTTGCATTGAAGAAAGATTAGTCTATTTACCTTCTTGGAATTTTCAGTCCTTTATTTTACCATGCTACTGTTCCATTAAGGACACTAAATAAACTTCATGGGAATAATCTTAGGTAATTGATCATCAAAGAATGGTGTTACAATTACTTGCAGCAAAAAGCTGCATCCTTTTCTTGTATTTAATCAGTTATTTCATACATAATCAAGTTTTAGTTATCATTCTTTATTGATGCTTGTGTCTTCTGGCGTCTATCTATTGCATCATCAGTAAATAAATCTGACTTTGATTGATAGGTGAAAAGTAATATTTATGCCACACAATCAATGACCATTTCAAACAAGAGTGAATCTAATCATTGCCCCTTGTAATTCAATAACAGTACCATTGCTGAATCCCCCACAATCAACTTCCTGGGGGTTATGATTGTGGCTACAAGAACAGATCGGATACTAAGAGAAGTAACTTGCCTCCTGTCTCCCCAGTGTCTGCGATGGAATACTCTCCACTCACCTGGATGCATGCAACTCCAACAACATTCAAGAAGCTTGACTTCATCAAGTCACTTGACTTCCACTCCATCCAATACCTTCAACATTCACTTCTTTCACCACTGCAGCACAGAGGCAGCAGTGGGTATAGTCCACAAAATGCATTGCAGTAACCTACCGAATCCCCTCAGACAGCACCTTCTCAGTTCATGACCTCTATCATCTAGAAGAACAAGGGCAGCCAATGAATGAGAATACTATCTTTTTTTTTCTGTCCAAGTTCTAACTTGAAACCAAATTGTCTCTTCTTCACTGTGGCTCAGTTAAAATCCTGAAACTCCCATCCTAACCACACTGTGAGCATCGCTACACCTCAAGAACGGCAGTAGTTTAAAATGGAAGCTCACCACCAATTTCTCCAGAGCAATTTGAAAGGAGAAATAAATATTGGTCTGGCCAGTGTCAACACATTCCATGAAGGAATAAAAATCTCCATTTTATAAACAAACATTGACATTTAGGCAGGGATGACAAGGGTCTTTGATTATCAATTTGATTAATCCTCTTTCAAATTCTATTTTTTTATATCTAGTCATTCAACAGTGATGACTTTACATGGTCACCATGGTAACAATAGTATCTCTGTTTCCCTGTGTTATAATCCCAATCAATCCTTATCGACTTCCGAATTGCAAACACTACTCCAACCATTCATACCCTGGATCTGCTCTAATCCACTTAGAGCACTGTGGCTTTGATAAGGATTCAGTGAAGAGGTTGAGAGAAAGCTTACATGGGTGATCAGGGAGCATTGTGATTTAATGCATAGTCCTTTCGCCTCAGGGTTTCAACCCAGTAAAAATATCGGATGACGTTCTCTTCTCTCTGTTGGTGGTAAGGAAATTTGTGTGAAGTGAATTTGAGGCACTCTCATTCCAGGTTTTAATTGGTAACATTACAGAGAGAAGTCATAAGGATGATTGACTTGGTACACAGCTGTGAGTCAGCAAAGCTGAAAACACATGAAGTGGCCTTTGAGACATTTTTCCCCCTTTAGATTTACTTAGTGTAGTGTTCTCATACCTACATGAAATTACCCACTGTCTCACTGTGCAGAAAACATGCTATTTCACAAAATTTCTCCAGCGTTTCAAAATTGTAAAATTATATATTCCTCCTCTGCTGCCTTATATAACTAAAGTCTGATGTTAATAACACTGATTTTACTTCTTGTTTCTTCAAACTTGGGGTGTGTTGCTTCTTGCACTTTGGATCTTTACTTCCTAAAGATATTGGGGATCAAAATCAAAAGTACAAAACGATCTCGATATAAAAATTCCTGCAACTGCAAAACTTAAACATTACTGATGTTGCAAGGTTTGAAGCCACCCAGTGACTTAAAGGGACAAGCACATTGCTTTCTGAAATATGGGACTCAATTAGTTTGATTCACTCTCATCTTTTGAGTGCAACAAAAAGATTCATTGTCAAGATCCTAAGAAGGCAGTTTACAACTTGGAAAGAAAATCGACGTTTCGGGCATGAGCCCTCATGCCCGAAACGTTGATTCTCCTGTTCCTTGGATGCTGCCTGACTTGCTGCGCTTTTCCAGCAACACATTTTCAGCTCTGATCTCCAGCATCTGCAGTCCTCACTTTCTCCTACAACTTGGAAAGGTAAAGTTGTTATAGTCCCAGGGGCCTTAGGATTGCTCTCTCATTAGAGAGAGATGGCTAATGGTGAGTTTAATCTGAGTGTCACCACATCTCAAGTGAGGGGTAAGATTGAGAAAGTAGGATCTTCACGTTGACCTCAACTGGTACAGGAATTGAACCCTTGCGACTGGTGTCACTCTGCATTGCAAACCAACTGTCTTGCCAACTGAGCAAACCAAACAAATAGATGAATTGTGCTTCCAATATCCACGGTGTCCTCACCTTCACCTGGTCCATCACTGACTCCTCTCTTCCCTTCCTTGACATCTCTGTTTCCATTTATGGGGATAGGTTGGCACTAAAATTCATTACAAACCCACCAATTTCCAGTTATCTTCACTGAACATCCTCACACCCTGCCTCCTGTAGGACTCAATTTCATTCTCCCAGTTTCTCTATCTCTATCGCATCTGCTTTGATGATGCCATGTTCTACAGAAGGGCCTTAGAAATGTCCACCTTTCTCATCAGTCAAGGATTTCCCAAGGCCCTTAGCTGTATCTGACCCATTTCCTGTACATCTGTACTTATTCCTTCCCTCTTGTTGTCACTTTCTATCTCACCAGCATCCATATCCAAAGAATCATTAGCCACTATATCCACAACCTCCAGTGAGATGCCACCACCGGACACATAGTTCCTTGTCAGCATTCTGCAGGAACCATTACCTCTGGGACAGCATGGCCCAGTCCGGCTCCACTACCAATGTTTCCCCATATCCCCTACCCCTGCATTCACAAAAGGTGCAACACCTGCCCACTTACTTCCTCCCTTTTCAAGATACAGGGTCTCAGACCCACCTTCCAGGTAAAACAGCGATTTATCCACCCTTCGTTCAATCTAGTCTACTATAATTGCTGTTCATAATGTGGCATTCTGTATATTAGGAAAGTGAAATGCTCCCAGCACAGCCAACACATTTGCACTTCTTGTTTGCACCTTACCCAGCATTTATCTCTTTCTAGGCTTATCATCAGCAATCCCTTTATTCACCTCTCTCTTTCTCTCTATCTCTTGCTCTGGGTCCTGTCTCCATGTACACTACATGTCTCCATTCCACCCAATGCCTCATCCTAATAATATCATCCTTTCCTAGCTGTTTAATAAAAATGAGAAAAGGTTCTCAGGAAAAGTCACTGGAGTCAAAATGTTAACTCTGTTTTTCTCTTTACAGATGCTGCCAGAATTGCTGAGTTTTTCCAGCACTTTCTATTTTATAATTGCAGATATTGCTTTTCATCTTCAATTTGTGAAACTTATCATACAAAAACAAATCAAAATATGATATGAAGGCCTTTTTTCACCCAACAGGATAAACTAGAATCAGTTTCTTTAAGAAAACATGTTAATTTCAGTTGTGATTGTTTTGATTAGCTTAAATTAGTGTCATGCATATTGTGTTGTCTGTGTGGTCAGATATTTGCTGTGGCCATTTTAAATCAGAGTTTTTAATCCATTTCAGAACATGAAAGTCCCAGAAGTTAAAAGCTAATTATGAAATTTGAAAACCAATAATTCGTATTTTATATCTTCATTACAAATAGAAAAGGGATCCAATTTGATGAGTTTCTGATTTGTACAGCCTTTATTTTCATTACCTTAATTGTTAAATGGTCCCAGTGGCTTCTGCAGTGTTTCTTCTTTCTTCCTGAACAACAGATTAACGAGTTACCTTATCTCCAATTAAGTTGAAACTTTATACTTTGTCAGTGGCTCTATTTCCACATATCTTGTGTATATCTGCTACCCAGGTAGAAGTTTTGCAGAGCACCAAATTAGGCTGCCAAGTACAGAAATTATAAACTCTCAACGGAGACTCATTCATTAAAAATCTGCTACTACTGATGTTGACACGTGCAGAGAATTTCTGCTAAGATTTGCCACTTGACTCAACAGTTTTGAATGGAGGATTTGTGAGCTGTGTGAAAAATGTAAACCAGTGTAGCTGAAGGCAGATACACAGATACGGGGCGGTACAAACAGATCTATGAATACACATTTACAGACGAGGACATGTTCTCAATGAAAGTTGATGTTAGTTAATGTTCTGCATACTCTTGTTTTGGGCCACGTTGATGCGCGTGGAATAATTTCTGCTCTGGGTTTACATGATTATATCTCTTTAGAACAAAGTTGTAAAAAATGCAGCACAGCATGAGCCTTGAAATCTGAGCACAACACTTCCAGCTCTATGCAGGCACCTGGAATTCTTCAATATGCCATCATTATCCTTGATGGCTACTGTGTTGAATGCTAATACCCGGTATAAATATAATATCTGATGACATGAGGTACCTAACCATTGTCCTAAACCATGGTAGAGTAGTAAGTTAAATTGACAACTTAACCTTATTTTTGTGGGTCATATATTGATGGGACAGAAGAATGTCCCAACAGATATTATGATAATAGGTGGTGAGTGAGTATTCACATATATATTCTTGTGCTGATGGCTGCAACGGAGGTGAGCATCAAGAAAGTAAGATCCTTTTCTATTCAAGTGAATGTGATATTACATAAGGGGGTGTGTAATTCACTTGACTGGATAGTAGAAACTCTTCACAAGATTTGGGAATCCTGCCATCTGTTGTCAATTGTCCACAGAGGAGATGAAATTGCTTTCTTGAAAAAAAGAAGTATAGTTCCTGCATTATATATTTTTTCTGATTTCCCCACTGATAGCCTGAAATGATCACAAAACATAAAGCACAAGACTTTTGTGATATTGATGGCTGATTGAAGTGGTGTTGCTGTAAAAGAGTTTGGCTACAGATAGTTTTGAGTACCTGACATAACCTTATCTCTTGTAAGTCACTGCTCTCACAGACTGTACTCCTCTGATCGGTGTAAGTAATCTGTCAATAGAATCTGATTTTGGGGTACCAGTTGGTAAATGTAGAGCCATAGAATATAATAATCTGGTTGACATCAGAATATTGGCATAGATTTTCTTTCTCTATATATGTCACAGAGTCTCAGAGTTGATGGTGCAAGCCAGGTTGGGCTGTTTTCTTCCTATTTAATTATTTCATTCCTCCTCTAACTCTCATGGAATGGTTAGTTTATGGGACAATAAGTCAAAATACTTCTAAGAATCATTTTACTCTGTTTTCTACCTCAATAGGGTCAGTAATTTGGACAAAGCTCCAAGCTGTCACTAATCTTCCGAAAAAAAATTTGATAATCAGCACCAGGCACCAATTTCCAAAAAAGGCAGGTGGTTCTTAATTCTTTGAAGAAATAGCAAGTAGAAAACAAACAGTGAATTTTGTTTAATTTGCTTTCATGTACAACATCAGAAAATAATGGTAGATGGAATTTGGCTAGAGGGAAAACAATGCAATTTTTTTGGCATGGAGAGCTGGGGCATACAGTCATCAGCAGAGGTGAGCCTAGAGGCTGTGTTTATTTACAATATGAATAAATTATCTGAATTCAGGAATTGAATAAACCATATTGAAATTTATCCATGAGATTAAATTTCATGGAGCAAGTATAGTGAATTCTAATGAGCATTATAAATGACTTATGTTGGAGATGGATAGGCAGATGGCTAGCAGAAGTTGAATGCTGAAACATGTGAAGCAATCCATTTTGGTACAGTGAAGGAAATGCACTTTAACTTGTAGGGTTTTCGATGGAATTCAAGAGCATGAAGAACTTGATATACATAGGTTACTAAACATTGGTACAACAAAAAATTAACTTCATAAAAATGCCAAACAGAATTGTATTTTGAGGAACAAAAAATACTGTTGAACTTTAGCAGTACAGCTGTGTTTCATATAGAATTACAGAATCCCTGCAGTGTGGAATAAGCCATTCGGCCCATCGAGTCCACATCCACCATCCTAAGAATATCATACCTAAACCCACCCAACCCCTGTAACCCTCCATTTTGCATGGTCAATCCACGTAACCTGCACATCTTTGGATCGTGGAGAAAGCCAGGGCACCTGGAGGAAACCTCTGTAGACACAGGAGAATGTGCGAACTCCACACAGGCAGTCAGTATTCTGATCCCTTGAATGGAAGGATATGAAGGTAATAATCCAGATGTGGTGTAGATTCTCTAGTTTGTTATCAGGAAAAATACATTAAAGCTCTGGGAAAAATTGGATAGTGCTTGGCATTTCCATGTGAATTCCCTTGAAGGAGGTGAATGGAGTCCTAAGTGAAATTATGTAAATTTATAAAAACTGTCTTTTCTCCAAGTTTTATATATTTAAGATGTTTCATCATTATTGATAAATATGATCCACTTAGATATGGCCTCACTTGTGTGGATTAACAACCTTAGTTGCACAACCATCAAAATGTTTCAAACTATTTAATTATGAAATTCACTGTTGGATTCTCATCCTTCTCTTGAAGATCAGTAAAAGGTTCTCAACTTTTGTTTTATGCAGAACAAATGTTGTATGAAATTCTGATCAAATCCTTACCTGTGTTATTTTTTTATTACGGTAAAAGCTGTAATATTGCAAAACAAAGTCTCTATTTAGACAACATGTGAAGGTATAATTCTGGAAGCTTTTGCCATCAGATTGCATCTTGACACTGGTAGTTTGTGTCTGCCCACTCCCAGTATTGACTAAATGGAATGCCATTTCAATTAAGACATTAGTGAGGGCATTGTAAATACTAACCAGAAGCATCCAGAGTAGACAACATGTGATTTCAGCCAAATCTAACTCAAATTTAAAACACCATTTTCACTTTGAGTTCCACCATTCTAATTACCCTCCTCTCTTAATCTTGTACAACTGTGTTTGCATTCAGCAGCAGGAAAGACCCCACCAGTGCAATTAAATTTAAGTCAACAACTTACTATTACTGACTGGAAATTCTGAGTGTTTGGTGGAGTTACTTTCAATTGGTAAAGACTACAAGAAATAATGCTCTGTAAGATGAAAATGGCTTCAGTAATGGGGGTGAGCACATGCAGTCCCTACATGCCTGCCCTCTATTATGGGCCATTTTGTCTTGCAAGTGTTAGCAAACTGTATTTCCAGTGTGTTTGGTGGATGTGCCTATTATATTTATGTAGCTGTCAATATGAGCAAGTTGTGAGATGCGCTATATGATTTACAGCAGTGCTAAGTGTGTGTGTGATGGTGAAGTGACGTTGATATGAGGTTTGACTCATTATTGACAGATATTGAAGGTAGGTAACTAAGTGATTTGTGATTAATGGAGTCACGTATAAGACTTGTGCTACCACTGATAGGTATAGTATATGAAAATATCATTCAGTGACCTTGCTCACTTACTCGCACAGTTACTATAACTTGTTTTGGTACTGCTTCCATGTTCTTGGGGCTAGACTGCTGGCACTGACTATAACAATTAAACATTTTCACTGCCTTTTCAATCTCTCAAGAGAATCTCCATGCCCCCTCAAGAAGCTTGGCTCATGCTCTCTGGCCTATTGTACCACTCTCATAGGCTTTTCTTCCTCTTCAACTCTGCTTTAATAATTTCCAGCCCATGTTGCAATCAGAATACATTTGCCATGGCTTGACGTTACAGTTGGCTTTCAGAGATACTAGTCTCATGCAAACGTTTGCTCCCTGTTGTGATGTGTAGCCATTCAGCAGTGAATTTCAAACTGGGCTGCATGTCACAAGCATTATAATTAGCAAATAGCATAAAGCTTGAGTGCTGTCTGCATCACTGTGAAAAGGTTTTGACATAAGTGTATATCACAATCCATGTGACCAGTTTTCAAGATCCTTTCTGTTTTATCTCAGGCAGGACAATGTACGTGGACGTTGAAGAGGATTTAGATAAATTTTGTTACATCGGGATACATTGTGATAACTCTGAAACCAGAGCAAACTTGCTGAAGCTTTTTAAAGTTTGGTAGATTTAACCTCTTGTCAACAGCAAAAATTTCCTTTATGTGCTCTTCCAATCATTTTTTAAACTCTTTATCCCAGGTCCATGTTCTGCCTCTCGTGGTAAGGCATGCACTGCAGTTTTCTGCTTAATTACTATGAAACTAATGAGAAATAAAAGTTTATCCAAATATTAACAGCTATCTTCTGATAACTCTAAAACCAAATGAGTGTAAAATGTAAAGTGGAGAAGCATGACTGCTGAAGTTAGCAACACTATGAAATAGTTAGTTGCAAGCCTTAGGACCGTAACATGCAGGCAGATCATAAATAGTTCAGGTATACCTCAAGACAAATATTAGAAACGAAAGTACAAGACAAGATAAACTCTTATTTCTCATTAGTTTTATAGTATTGTGTGATTCTTAAGATTGTGAGAGAATGTTTTGCCTCATGAAAGAATCTCAAACTAGTGCATCCAAGTTTAGCAACGAAGTGTTTCCCATTGAAGACAACATTTTGTTTGACAAGGGACTTGAAGGTTATTGGGATCAGGCAGAAAAGTGGGATTGAGGTTACAGTCAGATCAGTAATGGGTCTTATTATAAGAGGAAGCAGGCTCAAAGAGCTGACTGTTCTATTAATCTGAAGGGAGAGCAAAGAAACATGAGTAGTTCCTGAAAGAAAGAAAGTCAATGGTATTAAAAGCTGACATAGGAATATAACAACATAAGAATTAGGAACAGGAGTAGGCCATCAGATCCTCAAAGCATGATTGATTTACCTCAGACCTTAACTCCTCTTTCATGCTGATTTCCTCACAGCCCTCAACTCTTCAATATTCCAAAATCAGTCTACTTCCTCCTTGAATACTTTAAATGATCTAGCCTCCAAAACTCACTATGATAGAAAATTCCAGGCATTCACTACCCTTTGAGAGAAGAACTTCATATCTCAGTTTTAAGTGACTGTCATCTTATTCTATAACTACATTCAGTAGTTTGAGATTCCCCACTAGTGGAGACATCTTCTCAACATCTATTCTGTCAAGCACATCAGTTTTAAAAAGTTCTAGAATCCAGAGTCCAGGCTTGTGCAGCCAGTTCACTTCCCACAGTACGTTTACCTGGGTACATCGTATGTCCAAAGCTTCACACATCCTTTAGAATGTACAGTCCATTTTGCCCAGTTGACTTGCCATGATGTAACTGTAAACATTTTTGTTGTCCTCAAAGTAAATATAAACTTACTACAGGAACTTACTAAAGTAGTAACTTGACCGTAGTTACTTCACTTACATCATTGTTATTTTCCTTTGGTTTTGTTTCATCATTTCAGTTGACTTTTGTTTGATTTAATTTTACCTCCTTTTTGCTTGTGTGCCTTACTGAAAACCAAATAACCAGTTCCTCTTTAAAAATGACACTTTGTTTTAGGCTATTTAGACTCACTCCCTAACAACAGATCCTCACCAACCAATCAGCGCATAGATTTCTTTTCACATCAGTCTTGGATTTTTTTCTCACTCGACCATTCAATAGCATTGTGATCAGAATGAAGCCACTCTCTAATCTCCGTGCACTTTTTAAACTTGTTGCCTGCTCTCTCAGTGCTGTGTTTAGACAAAGTGTCTCACTGTTCTCTGTGCTATTTTTCAACAAGCTACTTCTTTTCTCAGTGCTGTGTTCACCATATTTTGCAGTATCTGTGGACTAATGCTTCTGCTATCTCTGCAGCCACTTTGTTTAAAACCCTTGGATGTAGGCCATCAGGTCCTGGCTATTTATCTGCCTTCAGTCCCATTAATTAGTCAAATACTTTGTCCCTCATGATACAAAATGTTACAAAATCTTTCCTCCTTTTGGCACCTAGCTTATCTGGGAGAAAGTGAGGACTGCAGATGCTGGAGATCAGAGCTTAAAAATGTGTTGCTGAAAAAGTGCAGCAGGTCCTGAAGAAGGGCTTATGCCCGAAACGTCGATTCTCCTGCTCCTTTGATGCTGCCTGACCTGCTGCGCCCTTCCAGCAACACATTTTTAAACCTTGCTTATCTGATATGTTTGCACTATTTAAAAGATCCTCTGCCACAAAGACTAATGGAAAATATAATGCTATCAGTTATCTGTCATTTCCTTGTTAGTTGTCATCAATTTCCAAGTTGTTATTCGCCAATGGTCCCACATTGCTCTCTCCTTGGTTGTTTTTATATTTCTTGCCAATTTACTTTCATAAACAATTTTCTAATTTTTATTAGCTTTTTAGTTATTTGTTGCTGGTTCCTGAAATAAGTTCTCAGTGTTCTGGCCTACCATTAGTTTTCACTACTTTGCATATCTTAATTTTTGTATGGATACTCTCCTTGACTGCCTTTGTTAAGAATAGGTGGTTTGTCCTTCGCATTGAGTCATTCTTTATCACTAGGATAAATGGTTTTTCCCTGAGCATTGTGAAATATTTGCTTAAATGCCTGCCACTGCTGATCCAATGCCCTTCCCATCGTCTACTTTTTAGTCCCACTTCAGGCAACTCTTTTTTCATGCCACTGTAATCGTCCTTATTTAAATTGAGGATACTGGTTGAAGACCTGAGTTACTCTTGCTCTAACAGTTTGAAATTCTACCATGTTGTGATTGTTTATCCCGAAGGATGCTTTACTACAAGATCTGTTATTGATTCTACCTCATTACACAAGATTGATCTAAAAAGCCTCTTGCTGGGTAGATTGTGAAACATACTGCTCGAAGAAACAATCTATCTCTACAATTTTAATTTCCCTGTTAGCCTTGCCATTTGGTTTGTCCAGTCAATATGCAGATTAAAATCACCCATTATAATTGCAGTGCCCTTCTTACATGCTGGCATTATTTCTGATTTGTATTTTGTCCCTCAGTGAGACAGTTCTTCAGGGACTTATGGATGAGTGCCACCCATGACATTTCCCCTTGTTATTATGTAGCTCTCCCTAAGTTGATTCTACATGACAATTGCACTTATATCAGTACTCACTACCGCACTAATGCATTCCTTTATGAAAATGCTTATCCCGCATCCTTTGCCCTTTCACCTATTTTTCAGAAAGTAGAATATCCTTGGATATTTTGTTCTGAGTGTTGATCACTCTGCAACCATTCCTCAAGGTTATATAATGGTTATCAAACCATATTTATTTATTTCTATTTATGCTGTTAGTTGATTTAACTTGTTACAGATGCTGCATGCATTCAAGTAAAGACATTTAGGCTTTGACATTTTACAATTATTCCTGCTCAATTTCTGATTTCTTTGCACTGATCTATTTATGTTTTCTGCCTCTTCCTGTAATACTTTGATTATTTCTCACTTCTTCCCTACCTTGCATCTCTGCTTTCTCATTTCTTTTGACTTTTTTCTATGCTTCAATTAATTTACCTTGAGCACTCTTAACAAATGCTTTTAAAAATTGCAGCAATCCTTCAACAATCCTTGACTTTGAAAACAGTTCTTTTCCAATTTCAGTCCACAATTTAAAATGCAGAAAGATAAAAAGAAACAATCTTCAAACAATATTCACAAGTCAGACTCCAACTCATCAATTCTGAGCCAAAGATCCTTGAGTGGCCAACACTTGCTGCCAATGTGGTCACTGTGGACTGCACTGACGTCCACTAGCTCCCACATATTACAGCTGCAACATTTCACCTGCCCAACTATTTCTATTCTATTTAATTAGTTACTTTTGAATGATCAGTGTTCTAATAGAGAATTTCTATGCTGTACTCTTCAACTGTAATAACCTCTCCTGATTTAAACCATTTCACAAACAATGCATAGAAGAAATAGCCACCAACTGCTTACCTGTTTTCCTGTAACATCACATTTTGGCTCTGACAGATAGAACAAGATTGAAGGGGCTCTCTGTTATTCATGCAAAGCTGCTGTCATACTTCCCTGGACCTGAAGGCGTGTATTCTAAAGGATTCTAAATGCAGTGGCTGCAAAAAAAGTGAATTCATTGACTTTATTCTTCCAAAATTTCCGAGATTCTGGAAGAATCCAAGCAGACTGGAGAACCTCAAACATGTAATATTACTTCAATAATGTAGGCAAGCAGAAAGTAGGAAGCTATAAGCCAGTGAATTGAACATTTGACTTCAGAAGAATGGTGGAATCCATTGTTAAGGAGGTAGTAAAAGTATATTTAGAAAATCATAGTGATATTCAGGCGGAGTAAACATGGTAATGTGAAAGAGGAATCATTGTGACAATTTTATTATGGTTCTTTTGAAGATAAACAAGCAGTATGGATACCAGTCAGTGCAGTGTATTTGGATTTTTAAAAGGCATTTGATAAGGCTTGGCACAAAAGATTACTGCAGAAGTCAAGAGTTTGTAGTTTTGTGGTTGATATATTAGTACAGATGGAGGACTGGCCAACTAACAGGAAACAGAGACTCAGGGTCCTTTAGATTCACAAACTAAAATAACAGATTGCTGCAGGGATCAGTGCTGAGGTCCCAACAATCTATGATCTGACATTATAGGGCTGACATTATACCCACATTTACTGATGATATAAAGATAGATTACAAAATCACAGAATGGTTACAGCACAGAAGGAGGCTGTGTCTTTGTTGGCTCTTAGGAGAAGCAGTTCACCCATTGCCACCTATTCTGCCACCTTCTCTATATAAACCAGTATAATTTTCCTTTTCAGATAATAATCGACTTCCCTCTTAAATTCCTTGATATAATCTACCTCCTCTGTCATGTCAGGAAATGCCATCCAGATCAACGTGCAACGTGAAAATGGTTATTTCTCTCATCTCACCATTGTTTCTTTGGCCAATTACCATCTTGTTCTCAATCCTTCTGTTAAGAGAACAGTTTTTGCTTAACTACTCCATCCCAGCCCTGCATAATGTTGAATACTTCTATAAAGCTCCTTTAAACCTATTATTCTGACAAGGTAAACAGTGTTAGCTTTTTTACTATATCCATGTCATTGAAGTTCCTTGTCTCTGAAACACTTTCTGAGAATCATTTCTGCACATTCTATAATGCCTAATGAATGCATGTTTTCCAGCTTATCTAAAATGTAGAAATGGACACAATACTCCAGTTCAGGCTGAGTAATTGGTCTATGCAAGTTAACATAACCTCCTTGCTTTTGTTGTTCATTTTCTTATTGACACAGTTGAGGATGAAGTCTGTTCTATTAATCGCATTCTCAACCTGTCTGGACCTTCATTGATTAATGCTACATTGAAGTCCCTCTGCTCCTGGACCCCATTTAGAATTGTACTTTATTTTAAATTTTCTGTCAGCTTTCTTCTTGTCAAAATGAATTACTTCACACTTCTCTGTGTTAAATTCCATCTGCTGCTTGTCTGCCTTTTCTATTAGTCTGTTTATGTCCTATTAAAATTCCACATTATCCTCTTCACAATTCTAAATAATTCTGAGTTTTACACTGTTTGTAAATTTTGATACTGTGTCATGTTTCACCTGCAATAGCCAAATGGAACATAGATCATATTGGCTGCACATTTATGATAATGGTGTTGCAACACAAAAAAAAATTAGACAATCTTTGCAACAACATGGACAAATATGTGCAATGTGCACTCCAATCCCCATATGTTTAGATCAGAGTGGTGCTGGAAAAGCACAGCAGGTCAGGCAGCATCCGAGGAGCAGGAAAATCGATGTTTCGGGCAAAAGCCCTTCATCAGGGGCTCTATCCTGATGAAGGGCTTTTGCCCGAAATGTCAATTTTCCTGTTCCTCGGATGCTGCCTGACCTGCTGTGCTTTTCCAGCACCACTCTGATCTAAACTCTGGTTTCCAGCATCTGCAGTCCTCACTTTTGCCTAGTCCAATCCCCCTACGTCCATTTTCAGGCATGATCAAATCTATAGTCAACAACAAAAACAGAAATTGCTGGAGAAGCTCAGCAGGTGTGGCAGCATCTGTAGAGAGAAAGCAGAGTTAACGTTTCATGTCCAATCACCCTTCTCCATTCTACATTGCTGTTGGCCTGGAATTTCATGGAGGCCAGACTGGGTAAGCACAGCACGTTACCTTCCCAATAGATATTAGTGAAGCGAATAGTTTGTTTTTTAAATAGTTGATTACAGTTTCATGGCTACCATTACTGAGGCTTGTTTTATGTTCCAAATTTATTAACTGAATTCAAATTCCACCAGTTGGCATGGTTCAACACTATTATTTCCCCCATTTCGTTTAAACTTGATCTTACTACTTGTGTTCATCTGTTTTTGCAGAATTAGGTTGACTACTTTTTAATTTGATTTTTTGGAACACATCACTGTCAACCAATAACATTGCAGAAATTCCCAGAATTGACAAAAGCATTGTTGTAATGTCTACTAATGTGTGGACATTAATATTTCCTTGGCTATACTTTATTTATTCCCTTGAATGCCAAAGAGAAAACTATTGATAAAAAGCAATAAATGTATAGGGCTAAAAATTGGGCTTTGCGGGTGTTTAGGTGCAAAATTCATTATTTGTGACCCGCTCATAAACATTGAAAGGAAATAGAGAGTATGCATTTTTCGTGCTGCCGCCTCATTTCACCTTTTTGTAGCACAGGTCAAGCATCACCTAAACTGCTGATTGCCTCAGTAGACAGCTGAAAAGCTTGTGCTATGAGTGCTCTTCTGTTCTCAGTGGAAGTTTAACCTTCTTAAATAAAACTGCCCTGAATTACAAGAGAATGCTGTTCAATTCTGTTGCTGCAAAAGGACAAAACATCAATGAAGCACTATAACGGAGAGAGCTGTAGGGTCATAGACAAGTAGTGGAAGCTTCAGTGGTTGAAGAAAAGGAGGAGAAATACCAGGCTCCTTCAGGAGTGCTAGATGAACCTCAAGGACCATTCTCAGAAGGGTGGTTTAGAGCAGGCAACTCAGAAGGTCAGTCCCCACTGTCTGGACCTGAGGACCTGGAAACAGTTCTCCCCAAAAGTCTAATGTCCTGATGCAAGTAGTTAAGGTCAATGAAATAATCTTTACATTTCACACCTCCAACCACTCATGATGCTCAGTGCATCAATCTCATCAGTCACTCATCAGAAGACCCTGAGATTCAGGACTCAAGCCGAAGTCCACATACAGCACTTTACTCTCATATACATATCAGTTATTATTAGCTTCATGTGCAGCTTCTACTCCCTGCAATCAGTTCCACCTATTCAGCTATGGCAGGTATGTCACCAACCCAAGCATAGCACAGCACAAATGCCAGTATTCTGTCTTTGCACTTGCAGGGCAGAATGCCACACAGGATTTACTCACATTTGGAAAAGCATGGATTTATCAGGGATACTTAGAACGGCTTTGGGCAGGAAAGGTTTTGCCTCATAAATTTGATTGAGATTTTTGAGAGAGTGATAAAAACGATTGATGAGGGTGAGACGATGGATGATGTCTACATGGACTTTACTAAAGTATTTAACAAGGTTCCTCATGGTAGGCTTATTCAGAAGTTTAGGTCACATGGGATCCACAGTAATTTGGTTAGTTGGATACATAACTGGCTTGGTCGTAGAAGATGGAGGGTAGTTATGGAGGGGCATTTTTCTGACTGGAAGTCTGTGACCAGTGCTGTTCCAAAAGGAACAGTAATGTATATAACTGATATGAATGAAAATGTAACTGGTCTGATAAATAAGTTTGCGGATGTCACAAAAAGTGGTGGATTTGTGGATAATGAGGATGGTTGTCAAAGGATACAGCACGATATAGAACAGTTGGACATTTGAACATAGAAATGGCAGACGGAGTTTAATCCAGACAAGCATGAGGTTGTGCATTTTGGGAAGTTGAATGCAAGAGGAAAGTATACGGTAAATGGCAGGACTCTTAGGAGCATTGATATGCAAAGAGATCTTGGAGTGCAAGTCCATAGCTCCCTGAAAGTAGCAACACAAGAAAGTAAGCTGATAAAGAAGGTGTATGGCATGTTTACTTTTATTAGTCGGGCATTGAGTATAAAAGTTGACAAATCATATTATGATTCATAAATCATAAAACTTTAATTAGGCCACATTTAGAGTATTGTGTGCAATTCTTGTCACCAGACTGGAGAAAAGATATGGAGACTATGGAAAGGTCAAAGAGGTTTGCAAGCATGTTGCCTGAATTGCAATGTGTTAGCTGTAAGGAGAGGTTGGATGAACTTAGATTGCTTTCACTAAAGCACTGGGGGCTGAAAGGCGACCAGATAGAAGTGTATAAAATTATGAGAGGCATGATTAGGATGGATAGCTGGAGTCTTTTTCCCAAGGTGAAATATCAAATATATGGGGGCATAGATTTCAAGTGAGAGGAGAGAAGTTTAAGAGGGATGTGCAAGGTAAATATTTTATACCAAGTGTGGTAGGTGCCTGGAATGCACTACCAGGGGAGGAGATAGTAGAAGCAGATATGATAGCAACATTTAAGAGGCATTTAGAACAGGCAGATGGGATTAATTTACAATGGAATCATGGTTGACACAGACATGGTGGGCCAAAGGGCCCATTCCTGTACTGTGCTGATCTAGACGCACTGCAACTGTAGCCCCATAGCCTTTGCAGCCATTGTTCAGACAGGTCAATAAATGCTCTATCCTCACTGTAGACTGCAGCAATATTTCCTGCCAAATCTAGAAACTTACTGCAACACCCCAAAAACAAACCAGGATTCTTCTACAGATTTTGCAAAAGTTGGTGTTACTTAAAATTTCCTTACCTGCAGTTGGCTGCCTGTCCCTTAAATAACGCTTGCGTTCAGCACCTTCTGCAGTTTAAAGCTAGTTCCTTGGTGATTAAGAGGTGATTTAATTCAGTGGACCTGCATGGACTACATTCAGGCAGTTGGGTTAAAAGTTACCACTGATAGGGCTGCTTTCTTGTGTTTCCAGCAGACAGAAAAACACTCAACCAGAGACTCTTCTCAACATAGGACATGGTGCAGATACACATCACAGAAGCATGTTCAGCTTATATATGGGCAATATGGATCCAAATTTTGTGCTTATCAGGTTCAATATTTCTGCTCATTTGTACTGTCACATTTTCAGGGAGTACAAAGAGCAGCAATCGGTTTTTGTGTATTTATTACAGCAAGGATCTGCTAAGAATAATTCTTTTAAACAGTTATCTTAGCTCTATTCATTGCAAGTTATTGACGATCTGGCTTGAGTACCTGTATCATTGAATAATGTTATTTGTAAATAAATTAGGACAGTAATTTAACCTGTAGAAATTGATTTAGCACTGTGAATATTTTTCCGCCTCCTGAATTGGTGTAAGAAGCTCTCTCCATCACCAGTTTGTCACGTTAGACCTCCAGTAATTTGATATGACAGAGAATAGAAAGGTGCAAGTTTCAGTTTGCTCAAAATCTAGTCTGCTCACAAAAATTGTCAACATGTTGATTACATTGCAAAAAAACTCATTGCTGATAGCCCAAACTTAGCCAGTGGTTCTAGCTTAAAGTGACAACCTTCATCACCATAATGTGAAAGATTTCATGACAAGGAAAGCACCATATCTGTTCATCTTTTTTACTGTTTTGCACAGACAAATCAAATAAAGTTAGAGCAGACAGCACCTAAGGAGGATCAATGATGAATTTACAAAAGTAATTTAAAAATGTAATTTTAATTTGCTTTTCAAAAAGAAGGGACTAATTCATTGAATTCATAAAACAACAAAACTCTAATTGTCCCAAACTAACCTTATTTGAATCAGCTAAAATTGTATTTTAATTTGGGACATGTCACCCCTCCATATTATGAATACACACACCATACTCCAATTGAAGATCTCACTCTGTAAAAATAGTTGTCAAGTGTTGAGTATTGCATTAGAAAATCAACACAGATGATACTAAGTGAGAAATTGCAATTTTCTTGCAATTGACTTTTCCTATTGAGTGAAAGATGACTTTCTCCACACTGTTGACTTTCTGAATTCGTAATAATCTTTTTAAACAGTGGACAAAAACTAGGAAGAAAAAATAAACAGACAACAATTCCAGCTATATTCATGCCCTGTACATTGTATAATGGTACTATTACTTTAAGAGTTGTACATTTTTGTCCTTTTTTCATGAAAAAAGGTTGAGACTGAGGTGAAAAACAGACTGCTTAATGTCAATAAACAGCTTTTTGGGCTTTGGGGTTATTTTTAAAGTTGGAACAATAGAAGCAGCCTCAATGGGTAGGGTCAAGCTCCCACATGAATTTTAGTTTTAGCTTGCTGGGGTCTTGAAGTTGGCAGTAGAAGCTCTTATTCCTCTCTCTGTTACAGGTAAAAGCTACAGTTCTCTTCTTGCTACCAGAAATTGCATGTGAGACAGTCTATTTGACTGACTTTGCCTTTGCCAAGGGTATGTTAATAGGATGCTCCAATTAATAATAGTTAATACGTATATAATTTTGTTAAGCATTCTGACAGAGTTACAGTTAAGCCAAATCTTTTCTTTTATTTTTATTCTGTCTGTATTTTAACTGTAGTGTAAAATTGAAGTGAGTTTTGCTTAAAGTCGAGTAATTTGACCAAGTGAATTGCATCTGAAATGCAACACCTTAAACTTACCTTTGAAATAAGGAAACATTATGGTCTAGACTATCTTTAATTATGTTTTGAGGGGGTTTGGTCTGGCACATAAGAGTTGTCAAGTTGTATAGTCTCATTGGAAGAATGCCGATGTTAGATTAGGTATATATATATATATATATATATATATATATATAAAATATATATGTATACATGCAAGGAGTGAAAAGAAGAAGAGAAATAAAACACAAAAGATGGAAGACAGAAAAGCTTTTCAGTGGTGGAGAGAATGAGGTGTGCGTTGGGGATGAAGAACAGTAAAGACTGTCTTTAGCTCAAATCCAGCCAGGTGTCACACGATGAAAATCTCATCTGCTTTGACTGTGGGCAAATTAGTTTATCCAGTATCAGTCTGGTCATTGGTGGAGTCGATTGATTCTTAGGATCATTGATCATAGGATATAGGAGCAGGAGGGGGCTAATCAGCCTATCAAGCCTATTGTACCATTCAAGGGCATCATGACTGCTCTGATTCTATCCTTACTCCACATTCTTGCCTGATACAGAATCAAATCTCTCTTTCACTTATTCAGACAAATAGACAATCACACTCAGAGAGGCTATGACAAGACATAAATGGTGCTGAAAATAAAAATGCAACACCTGTATCATTTCTGAATGTGCATGTGTTGTGCATTAAAATGTCCCAGGGCATTTCATAGGAATGGCACAAAGTAACATGCGATACAAAGACACATAAGATTATATGAGAGCATTTAGATAAAACTCTTGATCAAAAAAGTAGCTTTCAAGATTTGCTTTAAAGAAGGAACAAGAGAAAGATTCTACAGGGGACATCAGAGATTAGGGTTCCATTAACAAAAGGCACACCCACCAAAAGTGGCGAAATGAAATTTGGGCATGCTGAAGAGGCAAGAGCTAAATGAGTGAAATATCTTGGAAGGTCATGGGTCTGCAAGAGATTACGTAGATAGGGAGGGGGCAAGATCATGGAGGCATTTGAAAACAAGGGTGAGCATTATAAAACTGAAAAGTTGTTTGGCTTAGATCAGCAAACACAAAGGTGATGGATGAATTGGACTCTGTTCCTGTTAGGATGTGAACAACAGCACTTTGGTTGACCTCAAGTTTTTATAGACTGGAATGAGAGAGACCAAGTAGCAGTGCATTGCAATAGTCAAAACTGGAGATAACATTACAGTTTCAGCAACACATTATCTAAGGCAAGGGCACAGTCAGTTGATATTATGGAGATAGAATTGGACGGCACGGTGGCTCAGTGGTTAGCACTGCTGCCTCGCCGTGCCAGGGGTCTGGGTTCAATCCCGCCTCGGGCAACTGTCTATGTGGAGTTTGCACATTCTCCCCGTGTCTGCGTGGGTTTCCTCCGGGTGCTCTGGTTTCCTCCCTCAGTCCAAAGATGTGCAGGTTAGGTGAAGTGGCCATGCTAAATTGCCCATCGTGTTAGGTGTAGGGGAATGGGTCTGGGTGGGTTGCTCTGGGTGGGTTGGTGTGGAATGTTGGGCTGAAGGGCCTGTTTCCACACTGTAGGGAATATAATCTGTTACAGGTCAAGTGCAAGCTCCACATATAGTCACCCAAAGCTGGGATTGAACTCAGGTCCCCAGCACTGGGAGGTAGCAGTGCTAACCACAGAGCATACATCTTTAAGTGCATATGTATGCATGATTTCGTCTGGTTGGTGTTGTGATATCACTTTAAGAGAACATGCAAATTAAGTGAGAGTATGAGAGAGAGTTGGTTGAGCTGCTGCTGTCAGCAATGTTATATTTCTGTATCCCGAGAGGTTGTTTGTTGAGCTATCCTCCCATATATAATAATATCTGATATACATATGTTGGTATCTTCAGGTAAAATGAAGCTACTTATAGTTTCAAAAATAGAAATTGCTGGAAAAGCTCAGTAAGTCTGGTAGCATCTGTGGAGCAAAATCAGAGTTAAGGTTTCGGGTTGAGTTCGAATGAAAGGTCACTCTGCCTGAAATGTTCGCTCTGATTTCTCTTCACAAATGCTGCCAGACCTGCTGAGCTTTCCCAGCAATTTCTGGTTTTGTTTCTGATTTTCAACATCTGCAGTTGTTTTGATTTTTATTTACTATTTATAGTTTATTCATCAAGTGTGAGGGATTGGTCAGTTGCCTTCCAGGAAATCATAGAGGCAACAGATATGACACATGCTTAATGATTAAACCCCAGGTAATCATAAACTCCTTTTGGGATCACACATCATATTAAGGTTGAGAACAGTCTGGTACAGTCTCAACATTTGCCAAGCAAGCACTGAAATCAATGGCAAGAATTTACAGAAGGCCTCTGATTTGCCTTGCACTCTCAAATGCCTGTCTGCCATCCTTAATTGGTGACGAGCACACCCTCTGGCTATTATTTGGCCAAGTCAGAATGATTGACTGTTTCTCGTCCAGCGTCAGCTTCTGAGCCACATCTGAGCGAAATAATACTAGGCTTCCAAAACCCCCAGGGCGAATTTTACCAAAAATGTCTGAGAAAATAATCTTTCCTTTCCCAGCAGCCCTCACATTGCTGAGTACTGAATTCACACAAAGAAAAGTGAAGAAAAAGGTGGTTCTTGAAATCTAGCCAGTTACATTTATAACTTTAGGATAATCAACTAACTCCCTTGTAGTGTGATTAGGATGCAGGAACCTTGGCAAGCATTTCAGTGCAGTTCTTTTTATTTAATTATCTTTCTGTTCCATTTCACTAATCTTGCCAATGAGTATCATTGCAGAAAGAAAACAGGAAGATAATACAGACTTAGATACAGGTGCAAAAGAACCATATAATTTCAGTAAATTTGTAGACTAAAAGTGCAAGGAGGGGCATATAATCTCCACATTCTATACCATCTATTCCAATAAACAAATTGCTGGTGCTGTGGAAGTCTCATCTATGTATAAAATACAAATAAACCAACCTACTTACCATTAATTCTCAATATATAAAATCTCAATGGATCAAATTGGTACCAGTATAGACACCCAGTAAGCTAAACAATTTCCTTTTATTTTCAATTTATTGAATCTGAATGCATCACTACTCTGAAGAGAATTCAACAGACATGCTATGGCTGCTTTTGACAATCTCCACTGTGGGAAAAGTGAGTTTCTAAAATGTTTCAGCGATGGATTTCCAAATTCACCAGATATTCCATAAATAGGGAGCATTCAAATTTGCTTTTACCAATTTCCATCAACAAATTGCATACTGTGATTGGTGATAAGTCAATTTAATAAAAAATAGAAGTTATTGACAGAGCATTAATATGGAACAAAATCCATTCTCATTAGTTTCAACCCAAAACTCAGTTCCAAAACTGACTGAGATTAAATTTGTGTGATAGCAATACACAATGGCTTTGCTAATGATTACATTGCATTGTGGTTCTTTAGAGTGTTTGCTCCATCAATGCTGTTTGAGATAGATTCCCCGCATCAGTGGGGATAACAGGTGTACAACATCAGCATCCTTGAAGCAGTCAATAGCACCAACTGTGCCAGTACCTGCACCAGACAGTACCCCCACCCCAGACCATTTATTCCCCATGAAGGGAGAAGGTGGTAGTCAGCTGCAATCTATAGAAGCTGCAGTCCCTAGGAACAAGGTATACTCACAATGCCGTCATCTAACCTGAGCTCTCTGAGTCTTCATCAATCTATCACCCTTCCACTTAACCTGACATGAGCTTATTCGCCCTTAAACTTTATATAACTGGCATCCTACCCGCATTGCCACCCTAGCCATCTTATCCATTAACAACAATTACACTCATTCATTAACACACTGAAAACCTGTTTAAATATCTAAAGCTTTTCAGTTAATTAAGGTTTATTAGAATTTAGCAGCTTGTAGTGTAAATAATGGAATGTGGCTTTTCTTCCCCTGAACAGTCCTGTGATATGAAGACGGACTACGATGGAAGCCTGCTTTGTGTTTCTTGAGAATTCAGGTTCGAATGTAGCAGCTAGTAATAAGGAGTTCCTTCAATGGATTAAAACAAGGGAACAAAATGGTAAACTGATGGTAATTCCTACTCCTCAGAAAATTTGGCCCAGTATGAACACATCTCTAGATCTGACTTTCAGCAAGAAAAGAAATGAAGGCTGTAGAATTTGGCTTTTTTTATTACAGAAGAAGTAAATGTTCTTTGAACACTGATATTAGTAGTCTATTGTTTACATTGCAACAAACAATAGCCATGCATTAGTAATTGATTATGGAACAAGGATAGAAGTACATTAATACAGTTATCATACCAATAGTCCCCTGACTTTTTAAAATTAGTTTCTGGGATATAGACATGGCTGGCTCAATTAGCATTTATTCCCTATAAAGGGAGAAGGTGGTAGTCAGCTGCATTCTACAGAAGCTGCAATCCCGAGGAGCAAGCTATACTCACATTGCTGCCATCTAACCTGAAGGGAATTTATTTTCCCTTAACCCCTGTACAACTGGCATCCTACCCACATTCCCACCCTAGCCATTAAACCAATAACATTAATTATATTCATTCACTGGCACACTGGAAACCTGCCGCCTGATGAAGCGGCTGCACTCCAAAAGCTTCTGTGATTTCAAATAAACCTTTTGGACTATAAACTGGTGTCATATGACTTCTGACTTTATTCAGACGACATTTGTAGGGTTGTGACCTGTAACAGTGAAGGGATGGCAATATAGTTCCAAGTATGGTGTGTGGTTTACAGTGGAACTAGCAGATCATTGTCTTCCCATGCCATGCCCTTCTAGATTATAGAGGTCACCTGTTTGAAAGGTACCACCTAAGAAGCCTTGATGAGTTATTGCTGTGCATTTTGTAAATGTTATACACTGTCAGTGGTAGGAGTGCAAGTGAAAATATGAAAATGGATGGTGTTTGTTGTGTTGTTTATGCCCTGCATCCAGACAGGCAAGTGTTCCTTCAGACTCCTGCCTTGTGACTTATAGATGGTGGACAGTCGTTGAGGGGCCAGGAGGTAAGTTACTCAACACAGAATTCTTAGCCTCTGATCTGCTCTTGTAATCACTGTATTTATGTGACTGGTCCAGTCCAGTTTCTGGTCAATAGTTATCCAAGAATGTTGATAATGGGGAATTTAGTGATATGAAATTTGATGTCAAAAAGTGATCGTTGGATTCTCTCTTGTTAGAGATGGTCATTGCATGCCACTTGAATAGTGAGAATGATACTTGTTACTCTTTAATCCAAATCTGACTGATGTCCAGGTCTTGCAACATTTGAAGATAAGCGCTTCAGTTTCAGAGGAGTCACAAATGGTGCTGCACATTGTGCATCTATCAGTAAACATCCCACCTCTCGCGTTATGATAGATGAAGGTTATGGATGAAGCAGCTAAAGATGGTTAGACAGAGGGCATTACCCAGAGAATCCTTCATTGATGTCCGATGGCTGAAATGATGACATTCAATTACCATAACCAACATCCATTATGCTAGGTATGACTAATCAGTGGAAAGGTTTCCCCTTGATTTCTATTGACTTCAATTTTGGGAGGGCTTCATGATATGACATGCTGTCAAAAGCTGCTCTGATATTAAGGGAAATCACCCTTATTTCCCTTCTTCAGTTCAGCTCTTTTCTCAAAGTCTGAACCAAGGATGAAATGAGGTCAGGAGGTGAGTAGACCTGGTGGAATATAGACTGAGCATCAGTGAGTAGGTTATCGTTGACCAAGTGTCACTTGATAGCACTGTGGATGACCCCTTCCACAATTTTTAACTGGCACACCAGTAATTGGTCAGATTGGATTCTTCTTTTTCTGGACTGAACATAGCTTGGCAATTTTCCATATTGTCAGGTAGATGTCAGTGCTGTAACTATACTAAACCAGCCTATTATGCTGGAGCACAATTCCTCAGTACTATTATCACAATGTTGTAAGGACCCATAGCATTTGCAGTATCATATGCTTTCAGCTGTTGCTCAACACATTCCAGGATAAAGCAGTCTGCTTGATTGGCAGCCCATTTTCACATTTTTAACATTCGCTTCTTCTACTACTGACATACAACTGTGACATGTGTACCATCTTTAAAATGTATTCCAATAGCACAATTAGGCATCACATAGAATAAAGCAAATTGGTTGAAAACTGGCATCTATGATGTGGGGACCTCAGGATGACATCAACATGGATCAACCTAAGATTTCTGGTTGTAAATGCTTGAGGATGTTTCAGTTTTGTCTTTCAAACAGACGTGCTGGTCTTGGGTATTGGTTTTGGGTATTTGTGGAGTCTTCTTTACCAGTGAGTTATTTAATTATCTATCACCATTCATAACTCTGTGTGACAGGACTGTACAGTTTAAATGTGATCTATTTGTTGCGCTATCATTTAGCTCTTACATGTTTTGGCATGCAAGCAGTCCTGTGTTGTAGCTTCACCAGGCCTGATCCCTTAGTTTTCGGTAAGACTAATTCTACTCCTGGCATGCCCTTTTGCACTCTTCATTGATCTCCTCCTGGCTTGGTGTTAATGGTAAATAAGGGAAATGCTGTACTATGAGTTCAAGATTATGATTGGATGCAATTCTTTTGCTACGGAATTAAATGGATGCCCAGTTTTGAAATGCTAGGTCTGTTTGAAATCTATCCCAATTAGGATGATGGTAGTGCCACACAACAGAATGGTAGGTATCCTCAATGTGAGGCAGGATAGTGTCTCTATAAGAACTGTAAGATTATCATCCTTGCCGACACTGTTGAGGATATACACATTTACTACAAGTACTTTGGTGAGGATGAAGTTAGTATATTTTTCATTCTTGATAGTTTTCTCCAAACCTGTCACAATCCAACAATTATGTCCTTTACAGTAAGATATGATCCATCAGGAGTGGTACTACTGAACTACTCCCCACATCAAATAGATCCCCGTGATGACATTGAAGATCTACAGTTTGCACCGTTGCCAGCCTACGTGCATCCCCAATTAGAGTTCAATGTGAAGGAAAACTGATTTGTCAGCTGAGATGGGATGGTAGGTGGGAATCAACAGAAGGTTTCATTGTTCATGTTTAGCCTGACTTTATGTGATTTTATCTGCATCAATGTTGAGGACTCCCAGGGCAATTTGTTCCTGTCTGTGCATCACAATGCCAGGACCTTTATCCTATTGGTTGGACTGGACATACTCAGAGATGGTGACATTGATGTCTGGGTTATTGTAAACTATAATTCCATATAAATGCAATTATATTTATGCTAGGCTGTTCCCTGGCTGAACTGTGGGACAGCTGACTGAATAAAAAAAAGGAACAGAAGTAGGACATGCAGTCCCCTCAAACCTGATTCACCATTCAATAGGATCATGGGGGATCCAATATGCTTCACGTTTACTCTCCTTGCCTGTCTGGAATTGTTTACTGCTAAGCAACATTTCTCAAAGCAATAAAACCTTTAACTTGTATTCTTGTGGTAAGTGATTGTTTTTGAACGTTTTGCATCTTTTTCTTTGTAATGCTATATCTCTGTACAGCTCACAGGTTTTTCCACATCTGATAATAATCAATAAAGTGGCTAAGGACTTTTTGAAGGGTCTCCCCATTTCTCCCGAGATAAATGGATGTCTTCTCACTTTTCATTGCCCAGAACACCAAGCACTTTCTTGTACAGAAACATTTATATCATTTTCTGTGGCTATAGCCTTTATCTGTCTTCCCACCAGAATTATGACATTTTTGCTGAGTCCCAGTCCTTTAAAATCTTTAAATTTTCCTAGCATTTTTCATCTGATAGATATGTCAATTTGATTTTTATTTTAACATTTATTCTTTCTCATCTAAGATGAATTCTAAATCTCAGTTCTGTAGCTCCAGTCACAATTGCTTTTTTATCCAAAAGTGCTATTACACACAATTATATGATTTTTTTTCCCATCACCAAACCAGCCAAGGTAAAACAATGTTTGTTCACCCTGTTCAGTGATATTATCAAACACCATTGGAGCAGACGGGACTTGACCCCTGGGCCTCTGGTCCAGAGGTAGGGACACTACCACTACATTCAAGAGGGCCTCTCACAATTACTTTTGTTTTTAATAAACTCTTGAATTTCATTTCCTGTTTTTGCATTATGTTTGCTCTTAGGTATCTCTAACTTTACCTCCTGGAATCTTCTGTTGTTCCTTACAGAGCTTTCTTTTCCAAGAATATAAATGGGATTGCCTTCTCCATTTTACTCAATTGCAATCTTTTTCCATTTTTTTTTAGCTTCTCAATGAGATTTTGCCTTCACAGTGCTGAGATTGTCTTTTTGCTGTTTCTAAGGCTGCTGTTGTTTCTTTGAGGAGAAAGTGAGGTCTGCAGATGCTGGAGATCAAAGTTGAAACTTTATTGCTGGAACAGCACAGCAGGTCAGGCAGCATCCAGGGAACAGGAGACTCGACGTTTCGGGCACAGGCCCTTCTTCAGGAATGCATTCCTGAAGAAGGGCCTGTGCCCGAAACGTCGAGTCTCCTGTTCCCTGGATGCTGCCTGACCTGCTGTGCTGTTCCAGCAATAAAGTTTCAACTGCTGTTGTTTCTTTCTCTGTCTGTGGGCATATTTTTGTTACTGACTAACTGTGTTAACATGTTAATGGTGTTAAAGTGCTAAATTCAGCTAATTACAATTTATCTTTTTTTTGGGTCTGCTGAATATCTTCACCTCATTGTAGGTGCCAGATCTGAGCGACTTCAAATGTGCTTTTTCTTTCCACTTGTTTCGAACTGCTCACTGCTCCTCTAATCTCACACTGTTCCTTCCTCTGATTGGAGGAACAGCTGCTTGCAAAATCTTATCATTGGAGTCGCATGCATTTTGAGCAGTGACTTGGTGGGCCACATAGGACTCTTCCATGGCCTCTTATTGGACAAGCATGATTGAGGGAAATAAATGGATGTAATGAGATTTCTCTCATAGAGCCACAAAGAGTTATTTCATTGAATACATAAAAGCAGCAATAGACAATTTTGATCAAGGTCTGTAAACTTTTACATTAACTCCAGAACAAATACATCTCTTGAAGGGCAAGATTTAATAGAAAGAGATCCATAAATAATGTTATGAATGATGTTTACACATTTACAGAAAAATGTGAACATGGAGCTTTAAAAGCATAATTCTTAAGAGACAAAAGTTTCATTTAAACTCTTTGTGAAAGTTACCACAGTCCATAAGTGACTTGACTTTGAAGGAAGCCATGCAGATGGTAAGTGAAGCAAAAGTCCAACAGCATCACAGATCAATGTTAAGAGGAGAGCAGAAAACATGTCACTGGAGATCATCAGAATACATTCACTTCTTAATTTACCAAATCTATAAAGACTCATGTGAGAAACCAGTACAGAGAATATGTCAGCCAGCAGATGTTGTGCCAGTCTTAAAATTATGAAGTAAGAAATCCAAACAGGTGCAAGCAATGGCCAAATGTCCAAAAATAATGCTTTAGCTGTAAAGCATCAGTCACTTTAAAAAATTAAGGTCAACTTGGACAAAGTCACAAAGCAGCAAAAAGCTAAACAGTGACGCACTCAAAAAAGTTCATTTGGTAGAGCAGGCTACAAAGCATGAAAGCTAAAGGTGTTTCTAAGGGAAACGTTGTTCCAGAGTTCACCTTCTGACAAGAAGATATATCTGACAATGGATATCTTACAAACTTTACACCTGGTACAATAACAAGTGCCACCACAGGGATTAAGGAACACTAATTACAGCCTACAACAGTGCAACTGCTTTGTTTTGCAGATAAATCACTTAAGATTAGACGTATATGATCTGCAACTCTGCAACACAAAGGGTATCAGATGACAGAGAATGTATACGTATTTCATCACCAAAAGTTCTCCATCTTAACCTCAGCCTTCCTCAAACAGTGGGCGGAGTTAAAATAGCTAAAGTAAAGGAACACCAGTTGTGGAACAATGTGTCAAAGACATTTTTGTTCAGGGATAACCAGAATAGATTTAATTAGGATTTCTAGCCTTGTGGTGAAACCAATCTTCCCTTTAATATTTTTCCCACTTCTTTCTCTGAAGTTCATGCATAGCAGTGGCTTTGGGAGTTGCAAGTCAAAGGGTTGACATGCTGATTGGCTTGTGTGGAACCGCCCAGTCTCTGCAATGCTGTGCAGTTCAGAGGGTACATGAGAAGACTTAATATCGTCAAGTAAGTTATGTTAACATCAGATAATTGTTTTATACTGATAACAGGATGGAAGCCTTTGACTTACATAATTTGGAAAGCAGCACAGCTTGGTGACCAAATAGTAATGACAGATTCACGTCTGATGTCAGATTCTGAGGGGTCTCAGGTTCAGGCAGGACATTTAATTTATTTTTCTGACATTTCATTTATTTATCTTCAAATGAGAATTTGCAGTATCAATAACAGAGATCACAACAAGCAAAAAAAACAATCCTGAAGTTGTGTGGCTGAGCATCTTGATTTCACAAATGATGGAATTGCAGGTATAAATGAAAATGTCAAACATAATGAATGAGTTAAAGTAAGTATTCTACACAATCCAGCACAAATTTTCCAACAGATTGAAAATAACAATCAGTTTAATGCAGATTGTAGATGTAGTGCATGTGGTTTTGTGGGCATCATTATTAGATAACAAGTGTCCACAGATTCATGACATGATCAAGACAAATATTGGCTAGCTTAGGAATCCATGATACAAATGAAGCAATTGTCTGGTAGAGAAGTCCAGGATACTGCAAAAAGGGAAAGTGCTTGCTTCAATAGGATGTTATCCTCTGGGAAAGCAATATTTTGGATTAAAAGTACTCCAGAAATGAAAAAGAGTAATTGTATCAGCCTGTATCAGCAGGAAAGAAGGTCCTGCCCAGAGGAAAGCCAAGAGATTAAATGTCCTCCAGTTTAAAGATGCACATGCCATCAAAACCAGAATCAAAGTTAATGAACTTCAACCAGGACACACACCAATCTTCCAAGTCCAATGAGAACATGTTCTGGAAGGAAAGCAAATATTCCAAAAATTCTAGAGTTAGTTATATCAGAGACTTAGGGCTGGAAGAATAGTGGTCAATGTAATTACATACACAAATACATTAAGTATTCATGTTGGAGAGAAAAGCTTGTGGTGATGTGATATACAGGTATGAGTCTAAAATGGTTTATGCTGAGGAATGCATTAAGCACTCTCCCATATAATATCACACTGAGTTGGGCAGGTGAACAGTTTCGGTTCTCAAATAATAAAACCAAATATTATGGTCTCCCTCAAAGACTTAATAACAATAAATATCATGCCAATATTCCTATTTGTCGCCATGCAATGAATATATCTTGTTTAATTAGATTACCAGGTGGCTTATCTCAGCCACACGAGACTAACCAAACCCTATATAGAACCTACCAAGAAAGTGGCTGTAAATATACCATCTAAATTTTACATCATAGAAGCATAGAAGATAGGAGACCATTCACCCCTTCGAGCCTGCTCTGCCATCCATCACGATCATGGCTGATTGTCCAACTCAATAGCCTTATCCTGCTTTCTCCCCATAACCTTTGATCCCATTCGCCTCAAGTGCTATATCTAGCTGCCTCTTGAATACATTGTTTTGGCAACAACTATTTCCTGTGGCAATGAATTCCACAGGCTCATCATCTTCTTCATCTTTGGGTAAAGAAATGACTCCTTATCTCAGATTGGCTGTGATGACAACTCAGTGGACAGCATAACCCTTCATCACATGCACTATTGCCTCTGAGGTGCATGAATGTATGGCAACACAGCAATCCAGAATAAACTATGTAGTGCAATAAATAGTTGACACACATTGTCCTCAGATAAACATTGTATCAGTCATGCAGCAATTCAGGATACATTACACAGTGCAACAAACTGAAAGGACCATAAGGCTGCACACAGCAAAGTGTTTTGACAGGGATATTGACCATACGTTAAACTCTTCTTTTTCTTTGCAGATGGCAATAAGCTTTTGTGTATATCTAACATTTTTTTATTTTTATTTCTTTACTTGACCAGGCGGTGCCCAAGTTGATTCTGGGAATAAGGATTCTCCAGCACCAAAATCGCACCATCAATGCATAAAGACCTAGCCAAAATATGATAGAAGAATAGAAATGTGGAAATATTGTTTCATCTAAGATTGGCCTGTATACTGATGTTAATTGTTCCCATATTAGTGACAACATGTAAAGTAGGTATTATTTCATCCACATGTTTGTAGTACAAACTTGATATTGTTTTAAATTAAAGGCATTTGCAGGATGAATGGCTAAAGGGTGAAGTCTAACCTATGAAGAATAATTTTATGTGTGTAATCTTATCCTGATATAGATATAACCTCGATGCAGGCTTGATTGTTTTGGCAGAATAGGTATATGCTTTGTAAAAGCTGAAATTAACAAATCCAAGATTGTCCCAGACAAGGGCCTGCCAATGCAAAACAAGGATTATCTGAGGAATGCTGCAATTCAGCTGTGAATGTACAAAATCTGTTTTGGCAATCAAGTTATTGCTATATAATTAAACTAAAACATTTGTGAACTATGCAAAGAGTAGCCTTGGGTTAAAACTATTACATCAAACATTGGATTCCTCTCCAGGGGATTGGTTTGGAATCTTTTCTATATATATGCACCAGTGAAGGAAGATTTTAATTTGGTCCAGTGGTAGAGCTCTGGTATGAGTCAGGAGATGAAGTCAACCCTCAAGGGAAGGCCACATAGTCTGGGCTGAAACCTTGCTCAGTGTGAATCTGAGGGAGTGAGTCCCATTCCTGGTCGATAATATGGACCCAATTTTATAATGGTCACAACATGCTGAGTGAGTTGAGAGGTGCAGCCTCCACAAATATGCACATGAGGTCAGACAGTTAAGCCCAAGTCAGACAAATAGCATCTGTCTCAAATAATTCATTTTTAGCATTCAGTAGATCAAGATGTCAAGGGAAATGTGCTTGAGGGCCAGATTAATCAGGCACCACCACATCTCGCTGGCCCACTGTCCCCTTAGCTGCCGACTTGAGGTGTGTTTGACGCTGAGCTGGAAGATTCGTTTTCAGAACTTTCATCACCATATTAGGTAACATCTTCAGTGAGCCTCTGGATGATGCACTGGTGGTGTAGCCTGCTTTCTATTTATATGTTTGGGTTTCCTTGATTTGGTGATGTCATGTCATGTGCTGATGTCATTTCCTGTTCTTTTTCTCAGGGGGTGGGGAATGGGATCCAAGTCAATGTGTTTGCTGATACAGATCCGGTTGGAATGCCATGCTTCTAGGAATCCTCATATATGTTTCTGTTTGGCTTGTCCTAGGACTAATGTGTTGTCCTAGTCAAAGTGGACACCTCTTTGACTGGAACAACACATTGATCCTAGGACAAGCCAAACAGAAACATGTACGAGAATTCCTAGAAGCATGGCATTCCAACTGGAACTCTATCAATAAACATATTGACATGGATCCCATTTACCACCCCCTGAGAAAAAGAACAGGAAATGACATCAGCACAGGACATGGCATCACCAAACCAAGGAAACCCAAATAGATAAATAGAAGGTGGGCTCCACCATCAGTGCTTCATCCAGAGGCTCACTGAAGATGTTACCTAATATGGTGATGAAAGTTCTGAAAACGAATCTTCCAGCTCAGCGTCAAACCTACATCCAACTACCATAATCAAGGCTAATATTGAATCATTATGAAAGTAGAGTATGGACACTGGACACTGTTATTTGTGTACATTGTCTTTAAGGAGAAAGTGAGGACTGCAGATGCTGGAGACCAGAGCTGAAAATGTGTTGCTGGAAAAGCGCAGCAGGTCAGGCAGCATCCAAGGAGCAGGAGAATCGACATTTTGGGCATGAACCCTTCTTCAGGAATCTTTAAGGGAGATTGTCTTTATGGAAATTTAACTTGAAGGACTTCATGTGCTCTGTGTGTGTACATTGATCCAGATATTCCAATTTGGGTCAGAAACCCTACTTCCATTCATAATCAGATTAAAACTTGCCTACTTACCCACAGGTGTCTTCTGCACTAGAGATTCCTGGAGAGGGGCCTCCTATTAAGAATATTTCAGGAATCCACAGATCCAGCTGCAAAGAAACTTTTCACAGAAACAATGCTCTCTTTTGCAGCAGTCAGTATGCTGTGGTCTATGAATTAAATATGCAGCGGCACAGTCTCAGTCTTTGACAACTCCTGTGAAAGTGAAATTATGTAATGTAAATGTAGGGTTATGTTGGCAGTTGGTTAAGGTATAAGATGACAGTTAAGTAGGGTACAATGTGAGTGTGGTGCCTATATGCCAGCTATGTAGGTAAGGTAAGTGGGGGAGGGGTGGAAACAGTTCAGTATGTTGTCAGATAGGTAGAGCTCAGGTAGGTAGGGTGCCTGGTAAATAGTGTTCCATGTAGGTAAGATGTTAAGTGGGAAGCTTATATCCTGTGAATGAATTTTTTAACAAAATTAGCGACGCTCATTTCAAAAAGGTGACTTCGCATCCTAGAGTAACAAGAGAAATCGTTACTTAATAACCTACTTAATAAACATCTTGTCAATAGCCCCCAAGATGTTATATATTTCAATCATGTCTCCTTTTACCATTTTAAACATTAGCAGCTAGCCTAAGCTTTCTTCATAAGACAACTTATCGATTCCAGGTATTAGTCCAGTCAATATTCACCAAAACGCTTCCAACACTTTTACATCCTTCCTGAAATAAGGATTTTTTTTTACCAATTGTACGAACACACTGTACAAATGAAACACAACCTCTCTAAGTTTACATTCAATTGGCCTCACAGTAAATTCTATTAGCTTTTCTAATTATTGCTGTACCAACATACTAACTTTAACAATTATGCATTACAACACCCAACCCTCTCTGAGTTTCAGAGCTCTACCACCTCTCATCATTTAGAAAATATGCTTTATCATTTTATTCTTCGTACCAAAATAGAGTGTTTTACAATTTTCCATATTATATTCAATTTCCCAGATCTCTGCCCACTCACTAACCCATCTATAATCCCATTGCAGCCTCCTTGTATCACATTCACAATTTCCTTTCCTATCTACGTTTGTGGCACCAGCAAAGTAAGTGATCATACCTTTGGTCACTTCATCTAAACCATTCATATAAATTGTAAATACTGAAGCCCCAACATCAAACACTGTAGTTTATGTTCACTGTTCGCCAGAAAATGTCCCATTTCTGCATTCCCTCTGTTTCATGTACGCTTGTCAAACTTTTATGCCTATAGATATATTACCCCCTCCACCATGAGTCTTTATTTTCAGCAATATGATAAAGCTACCTCTACCATTCATGATCTTTTGTATCTCACCTTGAAAATTTTCTTTGCAGAATTAACAGTAGGAATTGAAACAGTAAATAATTATATTTATATCACATTTAATCATTTTGCTGAAACATTTCAAAAAAATTCATGTGCAGTGAATTAAATGGGATTTTGTTTATCTTTGCCCCAGTCTTTGCCACGCATGAAGGGATAATGATGCACTCTTTCATTTTAATTCTAACTAGATTTTTCTTAGACAAAAATTCAGCGTAACTCAATTCCATCTTGGTTACCACCACACGCCCAAAAAGGATTTGTTTTAAGTCCAGCATTTCATGGCTGACATCTCATCTAAACAATGACTTGTATAACAATGTATTTCTCCTTTAATACTAAATGAAAGACTCAACCTGAATTATAAGCTCAAGTTCCGCTGGGGGGATCAAACCTACAACCTTCTAACAAAAGATCTGCATCAAGTTGGCAGATGTGATACCAACTAAGATATTTCTCCAGGAATTTGGAATCCTTTTCCGGATTCATTGGCACCAGATTAATTTAAATAAACACAATCAAATATTGGCACAGAATTCAACACTAAGTACCAGTAATAAGGAAACACTCCTTACTTCACTTCCTTCTCAAACTTTAAAATTTACAGTCACATTTAAATTTACAATCTAGTTTTATGACAGATTTTTAAAGTAAATCATGGTTAGAACACTGGCAGATATCCTTCTGAAAAACTGTACAATACTTGGTAAATCAAATTACCTTCTCTGTATGAATAAACTATGTGATTAAGACACCAAATATTCTTTACCTGCACAGTGGAAATATAAGTTGCCAAACACAAGCTGCCTGCAGTTCACCAATATACTATAGAAGAAAAATCTTTTATTTAGAACTAAAGCTTTATTTCATTGTTTGGCTTCAGAACCGATAATAGTCTTGGGTTTCAAGTCTCACCTGGCTGACAATGAATATCACTTTCAATGATAAATAAATGATTAAATGTAGGAAATTCTCAGCATCTCTGGCTGCATTTGCAGAGGCAGAAAATGAGTTTACTGTTTTAAGTTTCTTCAGAAATGTTTCTTCAGAACTATGAAAATTTTAAGAATGGGGCAAGTACAAAGGCAACAAAACAACATAAGTAAGGAAAGAACAAAAGAGAAGATGGCTAATGTTCAGTCTTGTACAGGTGCACAGGAAAAGGAAAACTCCTCACTCCTGTGACCCTAAACTTTAAAAATGGCTTTTTGTACTGCCAGCCTTTGGTCTGGGCGGATGGAATACTATCTCCTACATATCACCAACTGAATTTCTGCAAGGCTTCTGTGGTGATGCTTGCAGCTGTAGGAGTAAAGAATGCTGGATACTGTGATGTGAATTCAAAGCACATTTTATACTTCATTGTCCTCACAACAAAAGAATTCAGTTTCTGCTACTACACCAAAAGATTTCAGCCAACATCCTTATATCAACAGGATTTAGACATCAAGTACATTTGCTGGAATCATTCACTATTCTTCTATAGTTCAGGATCTCCTCATTTTTGAATGCTATGGCTGATAAGGAGGTCATACATGTAAATATAAATTAATAAAAGCAGAAGAAGGTTGGACTGGGAAAAGAAAGGGGGATTAAAGCAAGCTGTCCATGGTCACACTAACAGCAACTTCATTAATTTTATGCCACACAGATGCAGGGGAGAAGAGCACTAAATGTGGCATATGGCAGAAACAGTTTCTGTCAGAAACACCTCCATCAAGAGAGCACCATCTCCTTCACCTGGCTGAGGCGATGCAGGTGATTCTATCCCCAGCACTTTGGCTTTGACACCTTCTACTGTGACTGTATGAGGGAGAGTAGAAAATCAAGGATTATTTTGTACTGTATTTGGATAGTGTTCCTACGATAGCAGATAAGCATGAATATATAGAGACAGTGAAGAGTGAGTTTCAGAATGGCATTTATGGAAAGTGTGTGCAGATTGGATTTAGCATGTGAATATAAGTGTGAATCTTCATGTCAGGGGCTGAGGCGGTTGTGTCATGACAGTGTGATGCCGTATAACAGCTTGAGAGGCTGGTGGATTGGGGGATATTGGATGCCAGGTGGAGGTAAAATCATTGACCTTACCCTTGAACATCTGATATCACTAAAGTGCTGTAGTGCTGCAAGGTCCTTGAGACCAGACTCAAGAGTCCAGACCCTGGATTAGTGGTGCTGGAAGAGCACAGCAGTTCAGGCAGCATCCAAGGAGCAGCGAAATTGATGTTTCGGGCAAACGCCCTTCATCAGGAATAAAGGTAGAGAGCCTCTGTTGTTTGTGAAGACATCTGACAGTGTGGGTTATGCTAGGTATACACTGAATACATTCAAAATAGGAAACAGTTTCCACTAAGAACAACTGGGGACTAATCATTAATACATTTTTCAGTCCAGGTACAGCTTCTCGTTCATCATATTATCAGATACTGCCATTATACTAGCAGGTATTAGACAATAGATTCACCCAAGCATGTTTGGACACTAGCCTTAGGACTACAGGCACAATCACTGATTAGCCCAATCTTCACATCACTCAGATTAATCAATATTACACTCAGTAATTTTGATTCACCATGTGATAAGTAGCTGTTAGCTTACACACAGAGAATATTGGATTCATCCCACTAACATGAGCTACCGTGAAAAATTTCTATTAATCAATAACATCTGAAAAGCCACCTTTCCTCACATTCAGCTTCATCGAGTGAAAGCTGCAACCATAGCAACCTAAAACAGATAATCTTCATACTTCACCCTCACAAGAATAAGGATTCTGAGCCAAAACAGTAGTGCTAACATTCATTAGTTTTAAATTATATACAATATAATATGAAATGGAAACACTGAACCTCTATACATTCGATTCTGCACAAACAGATTTGCAACACAATCATTATTCAGCTTTTAATTAATATATATAATGTAAACATTACAATTATCAACTTTCAAGTCAATATCTTTGATTCCTACACAGCTAAAATGTTGAATAAAAGATAAGTTATCCCCAGCCTATTAAGTCAGTGTGGTATTGTGCACACCATAATTGCAGGGAAAATAAAAATCGCTCAAATTTCTTTTTATTTGTCATTGTCTAGAAACCTGCCCTTCCTGCTCCCCAATCACAATCTCACCACACAGAGGTCCACTATCATCATGGACTGACACCAAACCTAAGTGTGGGACTTTCAAAAACAAAAACAAATCTGGCATGTCAAGTCAAATAGGAAGAAATAATGGGTAAAAACAATGACTGCAGATGCTGGAAACCAGATTCTGGATTAGAGGTGCTGGAAGAGCACAGCAATTCAGGCAGCATCCGAGGAGCAGTAAAATCAACGTTTCTGGCAAAAGCCCTTCATCAGGAATACAGGCAGAGTGCTTGAAGGGTGGAGAGATAAGTGAGAGGAGGGTGGGGGTGGGGAGAAAGTAGCATAGAGTACAATAGGTGAGTGGGGGAGGGGATGAAGGTGATAGGTCAGAGAGGAGGGTGGAGTGGAAAGGTGGAAAAGAAGATAGGCAGGTAGGACAAGTCATGGGGACAGTGCTGAGCTGGAAGTTTGGAACTGGGGTGAGGTGGGGGAAGGGGAAATGAGGAAACTGTTGAAATCCACATTGATGCCCTGGGGTTGAAGTGTTCCAAGGCGGAAGATGAGGTGTTCTTCCTCCAGGTGTCTGGTGGTGAGGGACCGGCAGTGAAGGAGGCCCAGTGGAAAGTAATATTAGAAGAAGGTCAATGGCCTTCTCTGCTCTGTCAGCGTAAGTGCCACATCCTCTATTCAATACCTCACAGTCACTATCTCTGCTCCTATACCCACCTACCACTGAGATTCATTCTCTACCACTCTCACTATTGCTTGCAACATCCTTCCCATTCATTGTCACCTAGCTCAACCTCTGACACCACCAGCGCTGCATGCCCTCTGCACTGTTTACTCACTCAGTTAGGATACCTCCTTACCTACACCAAACCTAACAGCTGTGGCACCTACTTTCATCTCCTATAATACCCACCTCCTTCTCACTTCAGGGGGAAACAGCCCACAATAGTGCAGAAAGACTCAAGATGCTGCCAACATTTGGTTCCACGCCTCTTACGTAGTGTTCTGACTCTGACTGCTCCAAGAACTGGCTAACAGTTTCCAAGTTCCCTGACTAATGTTTCCTCTAAGCAATATGGCTGCACATTCACAATAGGCACTCTAAGGATCTGCAAGATCCAGATCTGCAAGTGTCTGTACATTGATCATGACTCTGTCTTCCAGTTGCAGACTTTGCTGCCCATGTATAGACCTTGGAGGCCTTTGCAGCCAGGAAGAAAATTACAGGAGATGCTGCCCTGAGCTGATGTCAGAAGCTGCCTATTGAGCAAAGGCTATTTTTCTGGACTTGGACTGAAGCAGTTTAACAATCATATCAAGTTTCCTACCTTTGCGTCTGTGCTAAACAGCACTACAAGATAGCAGCAATCTGAACCTGGTGCAGCATTGAACTGCAGAAGTGCACTGTAAGTGGATCAGAAATGTGCAAGAGGATACTTCGAGGCTTGTAGATTTCGGATACCAATGTCTGTGAGCCTGAGGTGGGTATGTTGAGTATTCAAGGACCATGCTCTGAGATGTTGGTGGCTGGTGTTAAAAATGAAGGCTCATTAGTGCAAACAACAAGCTGAAATCACCAAGTATTCTGACTTCTATGTCAAGAATTCTTGGTGTTGAACGTATTTGGCACACTTGTTAAGATATGATGGTAAATATTAATGAGGTTGATTTGGCCATTAATAACAAGATATAATCCTCCTCAATTGGCAAATCACTTCTGTCTAGCAAGTAACTCAACTCACCATGTGGTAAGTGTATAAAAGATGCAGTGAGATGGTCCCAACCTTGAGATAATCCTTTCTGGACTTACAGCTCAATTCTGCCATAAAACTCACTGTAAATCCATGTCACTCAGCGCCATATAAATTTTCATATTGTGTCTTTGTTCCTATCTTTGGCTCTTTCTTTTTTGATTTACCACATTACAATGTATTCAAGCATTGCACTGTGGCATTCTTGTTGCACACCACTTTGCATTGACATTTTTCTCCCACTTATGAGTGCAGCTCAAAATATTATCTAACTCATGGTCTTCTGCAGCTACTCTCTATTTATTTCAATTTAATTCCTGGCATGTCTGCTATGCACTTTGTGAAATGTCATGTAATGCTTTCACTATAGCAAAGGTGCTATATGGATGTAAATTATTTCAGATGATCTTTCTGTAAAATGCATGTGGATATAAGGTAGGAACAAGGATAAACGGAGTTCTAAAGCATCCAATATGCAATAGTTCCATAATAATCACTATTTAAACTTATGCATGAAAATGGTTGCTGCATTAAGGTGGTTAAGGGCTACATGATGTACTTGAGCATCAGTCAGTCCCTTCAAGAGAGAAGAGGGCATAGCTGTAATGGAAAAGCCATGACATTCCCTCTGCCAATCCTCTGAAACTATGGTAACCTTCCTCTTAAATGTTCGGTTTGGAATTAGAAATAATAGAGTAAAATATTCCTTTTACAGAATAGGTGCAGATTCTTTGTTAAAAGATTTGTGTCATGGAGCAAATTAACAGTAAGCTGCATTTATCAAGCTCTTCCTGCTGGAGACTCAAGAGGTCAATAATTAGTCAAATCATGTGCACCATTCTCATGGGTCAGTGACATCAGTTTGTTTTATTGTCTCAACATTAAATTTCCTAATTAATATTTAATGTGGATCTGCAAATGCAAAGTAAAAAGAGAAAGATTGTAAGGTGAGGAACCTAAAGGGCAAGGCAAATCTGTTGTGGTTCTGTTCGCTGAGCTGGGAATTTGTGTTGCAGACGTTTTGTCCCCTGTCTAGGTAACATCCTCAGTGCTTAGGAGCCTCCTGTAAAGTGCTTCTGTGATGTTTCCTCCGGCATTTATAGTGATTTGTACCTGCCCCAGTCGAACTCATGTTGCTCAGCCCGCGCAATTTCATCAACAGATGCCTAAGGGAAAGACAACGGAACGAGGACATGCCGCAACCCAAAGGATTAGCCACACACCATACCATCAAGAGCATTTCCGAACTGACAGCCAGACTACTGTGACCACTAGGACTCATAACAGCACACAAACCAACAGCCACTCTCAGACAACAACTCACCAGGATAAAGGACCCCATACCCAGCATTAGCAAAACCAATGTAGTGTACAAACTCCCATGCAAGGACTGCACAAAACACTACATAGGACAAACAGGAAGACAGTTAATGATCCGCATCCATGAACACCAACTAGCCACGAAACGACACGACCAGCTATCCTTAGTAGCCACACACTCAAATGACAAGCAACATGAGTTCGACTGGGACAACACTACTATTATAGGACAAGCCAAACAGAGAACAGCCAGGGAATTCCTAGAGGCATGGCACTCATCTACAGATTCAATCAATAAGCACATCGACCTGGACCCAATATACCGGCCACTGCAGTGGACAACTTGAACTGACAACCGGAAGCGGCAGATACAAATCACTATAAATACCGGAGGAAACATCACAGAAGCGCTTCACAGGAGGCTCCCAAGCACTGAGGATGTCACCTAGACAGGGGAAAAAATGTCTGCAACACAAATTCCCAGCTCGGCGAACAGAACCACAACAATGAGCACCCGAGCTACAAATCTTCTCACAAACTTTGAGCAAGGCAAATCTGTTCAGTATTATTTTTAGATATTGGCTGTTTGGTTTTACCTCAAAACTTGAAGCTCATTTTGAGCGCTTAAAACCAATATCACTGTTAACTAGTGATTTCTTGAAAGAAACTATTTAGGAAAAGCATTAAGGAGCCTTTTAGTGGCTCAGTTGATATAGGAAGAGCTGGCTCTATGTTGTAAACAATATACAAAATAAGAAAGTGCAAGGCTGGTTTCAGGATAAGTTAGAAAATGTTACAATCACCATGCCTCAGCACCCCTGCACTAAAAAGTGGAACAGAGAGACATGTTCCTGATTACTGCTTCCTGCTCAAATGAATGCGTTCATGTGTGTCTGTTGTGTAAGAATGGGACTAAGTTCAGCTATTTTTAAAAATTAATTCACAGGATGCGGGTGTCGCTGACTATACTTGCCTTTATTGCCGATCACAAATTGTCCTTGAGACGGGGTGGTGAGCTACCTCTTTGAACTGCTGCAGTTTACGTGGTCTATGTAAACCTACAATGTTGCTGGGAAGGGACTTCCAGAATTATGACCCAGTGACACTGAAGGAATGGTAATATAGTTCCATGTCTGTATGGTGTATGTTTTGAAGGAGAGCATCGAGGTGATGGTGATTCAATGTATCTTGTGATGCTGTCTTTCTAGATAATAGAGTTTGCAGATTTTGAAGGTGCTATTGAAGGATGAATCATTGCAGTGTATCCGGTAGCCAGTGCACACTGCTGCCACTGTGCCTCAGTGGTGAAGAGAATGAATATTGGAAGTGGAGGATAGATTGCCCATCAAGCAGGCTCCTCTCTCTGAGGTGGTGTTGAGATTCTTGAGTGTTGTTAGAGCTGCAGCACCCAATCAGCGGAGAACATAAATTTATAAATTATAGGCAGACTTTGGTTGAGTAAAGTAGTGAATCAATCAACACAAAATTTCCAGCCTCAGACTTGTTGTTCTACCAAAAGTATTTATATAGCTGGTTCTGTTAAACTTCTAGTCAATAGTAACCCCCAGGATGTTGATAGTAGGAGAGTTCAATAATGGTAATGTCATTTAATGTCAAGGGGCAGTGGTTGGGTTTTCTTTTGTTGGAGATTATCTAGCACTTGTGTGGTACAAATATTACTTGCTATTTATCAATCCAAGCCTAAACATTGCCCGGTCTTGCTGCATTTGGTCATGAACTACTTCATGTACAGTGAGGAGTCATGTACAATGCTGGATTTTGTGAAATCATCCGCAAACAGTTCAACTTTGGACTTTGTGCTGGAGGGAAAGTCTCCAATGAAGTATCTGATGATGGTTGATTTTAGGGCATTATCCTAAGGATCTCCTGCAGAGATGACCTGTAACTGATAGTACTATGGGAGATATGTCAGTCCCTGAATTTACAGAATTTGGCTAAATAAACTTCTGCTGCTGCTAATTGTCCACAATTCCTCAATGATGCCCAGTCTTGATTACCCAGTTCATTTCAAAACCTGGCGCTCATACCACCATGATGGAGGGTATCCTCAGTGTGAAGGTGAGAGGGAATTCATCTCCACAATAACTGCAATGCTCACTCTGAATTATACTATCATCAAAGATCTGTGACAAGTACATTGGTTAAGATTAGGTCAAGTGTAAAGGAACATGCAAACGTACAAAATAGGAGCAGGATTAGACCATTCAGCCCCTCAAGGTTGTCCCACCATTCAGTCAGATCATGGCCGATCTGTTCAAGTCTTAAATTTCACATTCCTATCTACCCTCAATAATCCTTGAATCCCCTGCCGAACAAGAATTTATCCATGTTTGGCTTAAAAATATCCACTGATACAATGAGTTACAAAGCTGCATATCTATTTGAGAGAAAGGACGATGAGTAATTAATAGACAATGGACAATAGGTGCAGGAGTAGGCCATTCTGCCCTTCGAGCCTGCACCACCATTCAATATGATCATGGCTGATCATTCCTAATCGGTATCCTGTTCCTGCCTTATCTTCATAACCCTTGATTCCATTATCCTTGAGAGGTCTATCCAACTCTTTTTAAATGAATCCAGAGACTGGGCCTCCACTGCCCACTGGGGCAGAGCATTCCACACAGCCACCACTCTCTGGGTGAAGAAGTTTCTCCTCATCTCTGTCCTAAATGGTCTACCCCGTATTTTTAAGCTGTGTCCTCTGGTTCGGCACTCACCCATCAGCGGAAACATGTTTCCTGCCTCCAGAGTGTCCAATCCTTTAATAATTTTATATGTCTCAATCAGATCCCCTCTGAGTCTTCTAAACTTATAAAATAGTGCTCCCTGGTTGTTAGATTAGATTAGATTACAGTGTGGAAACAGGCCCTTCGGCCCAACAAGTCCACACCGACCCGCCGAAGCGAAACCCACCCATACCCCTTACCTAACACTACGGGCAATTTAGTATGGCCAATTCACCTGACCCTGCACATCTTTGGACTGTGGGAGGAAACCAGAGCACCCGGAGGAAACCCACGGGGAGAACGTGCAAACTCCACACAGTCAGTCACCTGAGTCGGGAATTGAACCCGGATCTCTAGCGCTGTGAGGCAGCAGTGCTAACCACTGTGCCACCGTGCCGCCCACATGTTGTGTAAGGTCCCACCAGATGAAATCTTTCCCATGTCCACTTTGTCAAGAATGTTCAGGACTGTATAACCCTTAATCAAATACTGCATACAATTCTGGTCTCTCTGCTATAGGAAGGATGTCGTGAAACTTGAAAGGCCTTGGAAAAGATTTACAAGGATTGGCGGGTTTAAGCTATAGGGACAGGCTGAATAGACTGGGGTTATTTTTTCCTGGAGCGTCAGATGTGGAGGGGTGACCCTATTGAAGGTTATAAAATTGTGAAGGGCAGGGATAGGGTGAATAGGCAAGATCTCTTCCCTGGGGTGGGGGAGTCCAAAACCAGATGGCATAGATTAAAAGTGAGAGGGGAGAGATTGAAAGGGTTCTTCAGAGCAACATTTTTAAGCAGAGGGTGGAGAGTGTATGGAGTGAGCTGCCCAAGGAAGTGGTGGAGACTGATACAATTACAGCACTTAAAAGGCATCTGGATGGGTATATGAATTGGAAGGGTTTAGAGAGATATGGGGCAAATACTGCCAAATCAGACTAGATTAATTTAAGTTATTTGGTCGGCATGGACAGTGGACTGAAGGGTCTGTTTACGTGCTGTATATCTCTATGACTCTAAGTCATGCCTCACTCTTATAAATTCCAGTGAAAACAAGCACAGCCTACTCAATCTATCCTCATAAGTTAATCCATCCATTCCAGGTATCAATCTAGTAAATTTCACCTTACTCACTTCTAATGCATTTATATCCTCCCTTAAATAACAAGACAAAAACTGCATTCAGTATTTCAGACTTGCTGTGATCAATGCCTTGTATAAGTGAAGTCCAAAATCCGAATTTTAATGCTCAATAATTCTCAAAATAAAGGATAGCATCCCATTAGGCCTCTTGATTACATGCTCTACCTGCATACTCATTTTTTGTGAATACACTAAAGATGCATACACCAGAACATTTAAATTCCTCTGCACCTCAAAAATCTTTAATCGTTTTTGATAAAAGTAATACGCTGCTTTTTCATTCTTCATGCCAAAGTAAACAGCTTCACATTTTTGCACATTATATTCCATCTTTCAGCTTTTTGCCAACTTATGCAACCTATCCATATCAATCAGTAGCTTCCTTATGTCTTCTTCACAACATATTTTCCTATGTATTACACTGTTTTCTGTAAATTTAGTTACCATGCCTTCAGACTGATGCCAATGGCCAAAGTTTGAGGTCTCAACACTACCCCCTGCAGGTCAACACTCACCATACCTTATCAGTGTAACACAGGCCCATTTATGCAAACTCTGTTTTCTGCCAGTCAGCCAATCTTCTATGCATCCCACGATCTTACCCCTACATCAAGAATCCTTAGACTGCTGAAAAATCCCACAGTACTGGTAAACAGACAATATAACACACTGATTCAAAAGAAATGGCAGCAAAAGATTGATGACTGTAGGCCATTTATCTTGGCATTTGTTACTGGGAAGATGGTAAAGTTTATTATATAGAATTGAATAACAGAACATTTAGAAAGACAAAACAGAATCAGAGTCAGCTTCATAAAGGGGAAAAAACTGTTGGACAAATTTATTAGGATTCTTCGAGGATTTGACAAGCAGGATAATGGGTAACCAATTTATTTGGATTTCAAAAAGGTGGTAATTAAAGTACCATACATTAGGCTACTTCATAAAGTAAACGTTAATGGCATTGGGGATAATATATTAACATGGATACAGGTTTGGCTAACTAATAGAAGACAAAGCTGGGATAAAATAAGCATTTACAGCATGGCAATCTGTAACAAATGAGGTGGTAAATAGATCAATGCTGGGTCCAAGTTAATTATGGTATATATTAAATAGGTTGGATAACAGAAGTGGAAGTGCTACTCAATGGCCACTGAAGTGGATGACACAAATTTGCGGATGACACAAAAATAGGTGGGAAGGCAAGTGGTAAGGCTAATCTGAAGATTCTACAGAGCGATATAGACAGTTTAGGTGAGTGGGCAAAAACCTGGCAAATGCAACACAATATGGGGAAATGTAAAGTTGTTCATTTTGGTGGGACAGATATGTTTTATTGGAAAAAACACTGCAGAAAGCTGCAGCACAGAGTCATTTGAGGGTACTCACGCACAAATCACAAAAAAGCAAGTGTCCAAGTGCCATGAGTAATAGGGAAGGCAAATAAACAGTTGGCTTTTATTTCAAATGGAATGGAGCATAAAAATAGGGAGGTCTTTCCTCAAAGTGTTGAAGGTAATAATTAGGTCACACTTGAAATGTTATAAACCATTTTGGTTGCCTTGTCTAAGAAAAGATATTCTGACACTGGAGGCAGTCTAGAGGAGGCTCACTTGGTTGATCCCGGAATGAAGGAATTTTCCTCTGAGGAGAAATTGAGTGGGTTGGGCTTGTGCTCATTGGAGTTAAGAAGAATGAAAAGCAAACCTCATTGAAACATATGTCAGGGCCAATGCAGAAAGGCTGTTTCCTCCTTGTGGGAGACTCTCAGATCAGAAAGCATAATCTCAGAATTAGGGGTCATACAGATAAGGAAGAGATTTTTTTCTAAGAAAGTAGTGAAGACATGGGATTCTTTACTACAGTGAGCTGCTGAGGTCTGGTCAATGAGTATATTTAAGGCTGAGATAGACAGACTTTTAAGCAATAAGGGATTCAAGGGTCATAGGAATAAGACAGGAAAGTGGAATTGATGAATATCACATCACACCTGATGTAATTGAATTACAGAGAAGAGTCAATGTGCCGAATGGCCACATCAGCTCCTCCACCTTATGGTGTTACGATTAGTAAAGTGGGAGACTGATGCATGGAGCTCATGGGAGTCCATTGAAATACATAATTCCCACATACCGTCACTTTTTTTTATTATCTGGCACATATAAGAGTGTATTGATTGATCAAATATTCCGGATAATCAGGAGGTTCACCTAAACAATGTAAAAACACACACCAAGGAACAGAAGTGCAATGCAGAGATTATACACATTATTGTTATACTTTATTTGCAGCATAAATCACTGAATAATAATGCAATTTTGCTTTAAGTAAAACTTACTGGCACAGAGCCTTCTCACTCACACCCTCAATTGACTACTCAGGCATTAGATTACTTACAGTGTGGAAACAGGCCCTTCGGCCCAACAAGTCCACACCGACCCGCCGAAGCGCAACCCACCCATACCCCTACATCTACCCCTTTAACCTAACACTACGGGCAATTTAGCATGGCCAATTCACCTGACCCGCACATCTTTGGACTGTGGGAGGAAACCGGAGCACCCGGAGGAAACCCACGCAGACACGGGGAGAATGTGCAAACTCCACACAGTCAGTCGCCTGAGTCGGGAATTGAACCCGGGTCTACAGGCGCTGTGAGGCAGCAGTGCTAACCACTGGGCCACCGTGCCGCCCATTGTAGTAGATCGCGGTATTTAAGGAGAAATTGACTTGGAGTCAATTCAACTGTTGACATTTCGTATGACCATTCTATTGAACAGCAAGTATATTTATACTGAGATATATAAATTTTAAAAACTATAATAATAGGACAGATTGATACAATAAGCATCACGGTATTTGAAGTATATAAAGTTTACCACTTTATCAAGAGTGCCTACTCATAAGATACTGATTAAAATAAAGTTTGCTGTATGTGGTCAAATATATGTGTGTCTTAAAGTTTCCCACAGATTCCTTTGCCTCCCCACATCCCTCTCCCCTACCCCGCTATATAAAGGGATAAAAGTTCCCTGTTGCTATGTGCTTTCTCAATGCCAGAAAGCTACAATGGTAATTGTAGCTACAAAGCTACATAAGAGAGGTTGCTCACACTAGTTCCATTTCAATCAGCAAATCCAGAGACACCCAAAGCTCGAACATTAATATTTGGTGTTGTTTCAAAAGCTGTTCTTTTGACTGACATTTTCTTCTCCACAATGTTATTATTTCTGCCAAGTGCAGTGAGTGATGGGGATCAGAAAATGGTTGACAAGTGTAACAGATTTTTATGTGATTTCAAGCACCCTTTCTGAAGATTAATGTTTCATATTTCCTCTTCTTTGCCTGTATTGCTGCCTGAGTTATAGTTGTGTGCCTTAGTCAGGCAGACTCTATGTAAATGTGACATTTTAATATAACATCACATTGTTACGTTGAAACATTTCATATGCTAGGTTCTAAACTATGCCTAAAGGACCAGCAGGATTCAAGACGATATAAAAAAAGGCTTAGATTCACAAACTCTTTTTAGAGAGTTTATAACTTATATTTTGATGAATTGAATTTATCTCTGTGAATCTCATTATTTTCCCATTCACCATTTAAATCTTTACACTTGTATAGCTCTGAGTAGTGGTGAAGCTGCATGGTCTTCAGAAGAAAGCGGACACATGTAGTTGAATTAATTTGACTTATCTGATCATTTGAATGTATTTGAGTACAATCTGCCCATTTTGCTGCAATTAATTTGCTTCTTTGAAATGACTGGATTATTCAAAGGTACAGTGGCACAAGAAATGACAAATTCACAAATAGCTCATAATGCATTATTACCTCTTTTAGGACAAGACAATGGCTGCAAAATCCAAGGAGTTACTTTGAAATATGTGCACTAGGCAATCTTGACAGCAACAGTTCTGTGCTGAAACTCCAATCTGACATGTTGTACTTAGGTAGCAGCCATATTTAAATAAGGGCAGTGCATCACAATCACCAGTGATGTGACTCTTCTCTACACGATGGGCAGTCAGTCGAAATCTGTAAAAACTATCCCATTGGGTGACACTGTGTGGGAGCATCTTAGTTTGTCCTGATCTGCACCACATTATTTGACCTCACTTAGGGAGCTGACACAATTTTGGACAGGATCAAACTATACTGTAATTCCACTGTCTAGGTAGCTTGCATATAGTCACTATCAAGTGCATTCATGATCAAGTTTAATTGGGACAAAGTAACAATGGATTAATGAAGCCTGTTGAATGACAAGCCAACAAGGAATCAATACTTCAGATGAAGCTGGAAAATGAAAATCAAAAGGTAGAACTGTTGGAAGGAAATGTCCCTAAATATTTTATTTTTGGTAGAAATGAGGAAGGAGAAACTTCAAAACTTTGAGGCACATCTTGAATAACTAGGATTAAAATACACATTGTTTTGAAGTTATGGCACATAATGTTGTGTCAAAGTGAATTCAACAGGACCCAATGCTCTGTTCTCCTCTCCATTTCAGCCTCCAGCTCGTCAGTCATGTCAGTGTGCTGCATGTCAAGGGACCAGATCAAACATTCTCTTTTCCTTTTCTTTTGGTTAAATACATAAACGAAACGTGGGTCAAACACATTTTTTCATTTCTTCTGTGATCTCAATGGATATGGCTAAATTACAATGATGGGAAGTTCTGTTAGAGAGGTAATAAAGAAAGAAATGTTCCAACATAAAAATAGTTTCCAGCTGTTTAAGCGAATATTTGTTACTGGTCCGGTAATTTTCAAAAATATCAAGTGAATTAAATGGTGTCCTCTATGTCACAAACAAAGTAAAATATATATCTCTCTTCCTGTTAATGTGTCTTTGCTTTTGTCCCACTCTCTAATTCTTTCTATGCCCCTCTCTTTAATTCCTTCACTCTAATTGTTTCAGTATTCTCTCCATAATTGTTGTTGCTCCCTGCTTTCTAATTTAGTTTGGATTGCACGTTCTAATTAGTTCTGTGTCCTTGTTTGCTTTTCTGGATGTGTGTCACTCTGTTAGATCTGGTAGAACCTGAATGGGTGGACAGTTAATATGGCTACGGGAACTTCCACCCTGCCACCCCTTCCATTGGGTTGTTGTTTTGAATGATCTTTATTAGCAAGTGAGCTGAACTCCTGGCAGAGACAAGTGGGCACTTATTCATGCAGTTCAAGCTCAAACAATCTTGCCTATAAGTAACTTTAACTTTAAAATATGTGTCTATTTGAGCAGAGACAGTGGAATAGCTTGATCCAGTCCTAAATTGTGTCAGCCCCCTCGGCGAGATCAAGTAACACAGTGCAGACCAGACATGAAAAAATGTCTCTATCTCTGGAAAAGGGGGTCTGGGTTCAAATCCTAGCTCCCACAGACATGTCATGACATGTCTAAACAAAAAAAATTATGCTGAACAAATTATAACTGATTTGCCTGTCCAGTGACTTTAGTTGACATAGCATGAGACTACCTGATTTAAACATATAAGATCCTAATGGGACTTGACAAGCTAGAAGTGGAGAAGATCCTTCCTCTTATCAGAGAATCTCAAACTAGGGGCAAAATCCTTTCTGCTGTTGAATTGATACAGGCAGTGGTGAGTTAATTGGGAAAACATGGCTGGATTGGAAAAATATGATGCGTGATGTCAAGAAAAAAAAGACCAGTTTTCCAAACAAGGTTGAAATGACTAGATGAGAATTTCATTAGTGTGGGTGAGGGGCCAATGAATTAACATTGCATTTTACTTAATCTTGCCCCATTCATAAGTAAGTTGCTGTTTTTACAGGCAGCAGAGAAAAACTAGTCTGTGATAATACCTGACTATAAAGTCGAGCAGATATCTGGCGACTGCTTTCCATTGTCTTCTCCAGCCCTCTACCTTGGCCAACATTCCACAACATTTCAAGGAATACTCCATGGACAGCACCAGCCTGCTTCCTGCTCCATTACGGAGATTGGCATCAGGCAAGTACCAGCTTCACCACATCATCATGCTCATCTAGCACTATTTATAATGTAGTTTAGCACTTCAATATTGCACTCTGGAGCTCACCAATAGATTAGATTAGATTAGATTAGATTAGATTAGATTAGATTAGATTAGATTAGATTAGATTAGATTAGATTAGATTAGATTAGATTAGATTAGATTAGATTAGATTAGATTAGATTAGATTGTGGGCGGCACGGTGGCCCAGTGGTTAGCACTGCTGCCTCACAGCGCCTGTAGACCCGGGTTCAATTCCCGACTCAGGCGACTGACTGTGTGGAGTTTGCACATTCTCCCCGTGTCTGCGTGGGTTTCCTCCGGGTGCTCCGGTTTCCTCCCACAGTCCAAAAGATGTGCGGGTCAGGTGAATTGGCCATGCTAAATTGCCCGTAGTGTTAGGTTGAAGGGGTAAAGGTAGGGGTATGGGTGGGTTGCGCTTCGGCGGGTCGGTGTGGACTTGTTGGGCCGAAGGGCCTGTTTCCACACTGTAAGTAATCTAATCTAATCTAATCTAATCAATACTACTTATATCACAACACGGCTGCCTGGCCACTTTGTGTGCAAGCTAGGGATCCATCTTATACATCAGAACAGGATGTATCTCACAGCTGTTATCTTGCTCTCTAAGAGTTCATTTACTTAACATCTACATAAATGCTCACAGCATCTCTACTTTGCCTTGTCTTTTAGCATATTGTCACCTCATTCAGAATACACAGGCTCATAGTAGTTTGATCTTACCTTTTTAGCACTATGGGTGGCATGGTGGTGCAGTGGTTAACACTGCTGCCTCATAGTGCCAGAGGCCCAGGTTCAATTCCTGCCTCAGGCGAATGTCATTGTGGAATTTGCACGCTATTGGCTAAATTAAACACTGTTACACCCTAAAAACAAAAGTTTGAATTACAAAATTTTTAATCAGACTTCCTAACCTTGGGGTCCTAAAGCACTGTCACTACCCACCTTCCCCTCCCTGCTAGCTCGGTCAGAACGTTGGGATCTCAGGAGTTTCAGCTTATCCCTGATGAAAATTCGATTTTGAAATACACCTGGCTGTTCCTACTTACCATACCCAGAGCATGGATGAAGACTTTGGGCTGCATAGGTTTTTCAGCTTGGTTTAAGTCCGCTGATGCAGTAAGGCATCTACTGGGTAAGTACCTGGTTTTCTTTACTTTCTGCTGATTTTGCAGACCTGGTTTTCACCTCTGGATGTGTTGGAGGCCTTGCGGTGTCAGTCGAGTTGGTTAGTTTTCGGAGTTTGTCAGTTCTTGGATATGCTAGTCGTGGTTAGTTGCAGTTCGTTCCCCTGGTTCGTAACAGGCCTGTGTCTGGTAGCACTTGCTCAGAAGCTGTTGGAACGTTTTTGGCTTGTCTTTGGATTGTACTTTGGTTGAGGTTGGAACCTAAAATCATACTGACTGTGTTTTTCATTGTGTTTCTGGTGTTTTCTTCTGAAGTAATTGGCTTCCCAGATATTGAGAGCATGTGTGAATGGATTTCGATTGAAGATGAATATCCATTGTCTCTGTAGACCCCAAACAGTCTAGGAGCAAATTACTGCAGATGCTGGAATCTGTTCTGAAAACAATAAGTGCTGGAGATCACAACAGGTTAGGCAGTGGAGAGAAAGCAAGCTAACATTTCGAGTCTAGATAACTCTTCATACTGTCTGCTAGTTTTGGTTTTATTGTCCTTTTTAGAGAGGAGGTATAAATTGAAATTCCAGGCTGAACAATAGCATTTGTGAAGTTAAAAATCACACAACACCAGGTTATAGTCTAACAGACTTATTTGGAAGCACTAGTTTTCGGACTGCCGCTCTTTCATCAGGTAGTTTTAGAAGAGGATCATAAGACATAGAATTTATAGCAAAAGATTACAGTGTCATGCACCTGAAATGATATATTGAACAAACTTAGATTGCTGTTAAGTCTTTCATCTTTTAGAATGGGGTTGCAGGTTTTATTTCATTAATATGTAAATCCCAAGACTTCTTTTAAGTCACATTCTCAAGATAACTAGGTTTTATAAATAAAAGTGAAATCTCAGCTCAGATAATACATTAAAGGTATGAGGTTAGAGTCTGTCTGTATCCCAATCTTGAGTCAGACTGGTTCTATTTCCAAAGTAGGTATTTATAAAATATTACATGGATTGTCTGCCTGCAGACTGGGCACTTTTTGAGCAAAATAGAATGAGTCTGCAAATATAATTCTGCAAATGCAAATTCACCCCATAGATTTATATGTGTGTGTATGTCCATGAGAGATTAGGAGAGAATGGGAGTATGTGCATGTGCATGTGTGCAATGAGTGCACATGAGAGAGTATGTGTTTGCATGTGTGCATGGTTGGTCTTGCAGTGGTGCCATGACAGGGTTGTATGGTGTTGTGGTTGATATTGTCCTGAAAGCTGGGCAGTTTGCTGCAAACGACGGTCTGCTTAAAGTTTGGTGATTGTTTAAAGTTAAGAAATGGAGGTGTAGGGAACGTCTTGGTGAGGTGTGCATCGTCATCGATAACATGTTGCAGGCTATGAAAAACATGGCATAGTTTCTCCAACTCTGGGAAGTACTGGACAATGAAGGGTACCTTATCGGTTGCATCCCATATCTGTCTCCTGAGGAAGTCATTATGGTTTCTCGCTGTGGCATGTCTGAATTGGCGATCGATGAGTTGTGCATCGTACCCTGTTCTTATGAGGGCATCTTTCAGCATCTTTAGGTGTCCGATGCGTTCCTTCTCATCTAACCAGATCCTGTGTATGCGTACGGCTTGTCCATAAGGGATGACTGTTTTAATATGTTTAGGGTGGAAGTTAGAGAAGTGTAGCATCGTGAGGTTATCTGTGGGTTTGTAGTAGAGTGAAGCACTGGGGTGTTGGTCCTTGTTAGAGATGCATGTGTCCAAGAATGAGACAGATACTAAGGATAGTCTATTGTAAGTCCAGTGGTGGAATGAAACATGTTGATATCACTGTAGTTTTTTCAGTGACTCCTCGCCATGAGTCCAGAGAAAGAAAATGTCATCAATATATCTGGTGTATAGTGCTGGTTCGAGGTCCTGTGCAACAAAGAAGTTTCGTTTGAACTTATGCATGGAAATGTTGACATATTGGGGTGAAAATTTGGTCCCCGTGGCTGTTCTGTGTGTTTGGATGAAGAACTGATTGTCAAAGGTGAGAATGTTGTGATTGAGGATGAAGCGGTTGAGTTGTAGGATGGTGCTCTGAGATTGGCAGTTGTTGGTATTGAGTACTCAGACTGTTGCTGCAATGCCGTCATTGTGGGGGATGCTGGTGTAGAGTACTGAAGCATCCATTGTGATGAGGAATGTTCCCAGTTCGACTGGTCCATGGGTGCTGAGTTTCTGTAAGAAATCTATAGTGTCATGACAGAAGCTGGGGTTCCTGTGTACAAAGGGTTTCAAGGTGCCTTCGACATAGCCAGAGTGGTTCTCACATGGGATTCTGTTGCTTGATATGATGGGACGTCCTGGTGTGTTGGCTTAGTGTATCTTCAGAAGGTAGTAGACATCCCCTATGTGTGAGATATTGAGATGAGAGCGCATACGGAACTCTGAAGGACTGGATCAAAAGTCCTGATCAATATGTTTAGTTCACGGGTGTGTTCTTTGGTCTGATCGGCCAGTAGTTGCCTGTATGTTCCTGGTTGTTCAGTTGTCAGTACACTTCCTTGCAGTAGTCCATTCTGTTCTGAATGACAGTGGCTCCTCCTTTATCTGCTGGTTTGATTACAGTGTTGTGATTGGTTTTGAGAGCATGGATGGCATGGTGTTGTGATCAGGTGATGTTTAGCTCTAGCTTGTGGGTGCGGCTGATGAATGTGACATTTGCACATTTCCTGACAGTTTGAGTAGGATGTCAAGCTCAGGGCAGTGGCCCTCCAGAGGGCTTCAAATCAATTCCTTCTTTGGTTGCTCCAGTACAGATCTTTCTGATGACTGATCCAGTTCTTTGGTTGGCTCATTGGGATCACTGCTGACATCTTGGAAGAATTCCCGGAGTCTCATTTGTCCGATGAATTCTTCCATGTCTGTTGCATGGTCCATTTTGGTGGTGGGGCAGAAATTGAGCCCTCGGCTGAGAACTTCAATTCCTTCCGATTGAAGGGTTTGGTCTGATAAGTTGATGATCCATTTCCCTGTGGTAATAACGTTTCAACTGTGGTTCCAAGGGAGGTTTGGCTACTGTTGGTGATGTCAAGTTTCTCCAGTTTCTTGTTCTTTGTGTGCATGTACTTGGTGTAGTTTTGTCACCTTAGTGTTGCATAACTGTACTACTGTGTCTTGAGCGCACTTACACACACACACTCTTACAGACCCACATACTCACGCAGACCCTTTCTCATGCACACGCTCTCTCGCATATACACACACATACACCGCCACACTCACACCCACACAAACACCCTCTCACAGACATATACTCCATCACATTCACACACACACACTTTACCAAGTATACACACACTCTTTCACGTGCACTCACTCACACGTACACACTCATCTGCACACACTCACTGTCTCACTCTATCATGGACACACATATCAGTCTATTTGGTGAATTTGTATTTGCAGAATTATATTTGCAGATACACTCTATTTCATCAAATGCTTCCAAATAAATCTGTTGGACTATAACCTGGTGTTATGTGATTTGTAACTGGTCTACCCCGTCCAACACCGGCACCTCCACATCAATAGTATTTGCTGCAGCCTCAATTCAGGACTTTGCCCAATATTTTAGATATTGAAAAAGTCCAGGGTCTTGTCCAGTATTTTAAATGATGGAGATTTTTGCTTGATCCTACAACTCTCTGAAGTGCAGCTGCATGGCCTTCCATTCTCATCTGAATCGCAGATGGCTAATGAGAATGAAAAAACCAGCCACCACACTGAGTAGGCGGAGTGGTTTTTACTGTCTGAGGGAGCAGGCTCTCCTTGTGAGTGATCTGAAGCCCTTCAATGGCAATTGCATTAATGAGACATTTACACAATACAAATTAAAGACATCTGTAATCACAGAACACTACATGTTGTCTGCATTCAGCAATCAACTATGTCAAATATAAATCCTGTTCACAAGCAATCTTACCCATGTTATTGATCATGAAAAATTGATCACAGTCATCTATGTAATGCAGAAACAATCACAGGCAAATGTAAGAGTGTCTGGAACATGCCAACAAATATCATCGCAATACCACTATAAAAACATTTTGCACATATGGACAAGTGCCCAACTCATGGATTGGACCAGACTGCATCTCAAGATGCTCACTTGTTTTCTCACCTGAATGCTCGCAGCCTTACCTGGCTTCATCCTTTTGTGCTTTTTTTCCTTCAATCCAAGATAATAGGCACACAGTAAATCAGTCCTGTCTAGTCTTTCGCACAAATGCAAATACCAAGCCAGGCAGTTTGTCAAGTTGTCTGTTGCCATCAGTCAAGGGGGTGAACATACTGTTGGATATTGCCATGCTGTGTCAGCCTCATACCTGCACCATGTGCCAGCAACTAAGCAGAAAACACTTTGCACGTGCTTCAAGTAAATGCCATGTCTCAAAGGCAAAGGAGAGTGGTGCTCACTTAAGTCATGAGACAATCTTCAGTCAGGGGGTTCCAGCACAATAACTTAAGGGCAAACTCCAGTATTAGTCCTGGAGCTTGGGCATGGTCATTTAGTCACTTGGTGTGGTCAGAGTCAGGTTCCTGACATTGTAGGAGTTGAGGAGGTGAATGTCAGGTAGCCCAGTACCCATCTCAACTCCTTCTGTGCAATTGTGAGTTGCTTTCTTTGGGAATGAAAATTTGGGTGGAATTGAGGGAAGTGAAGCTTTTAGTATGAGTATGTGGTGGGAAATGTGTTGAGGTGTCTTAGTGAGTAGGTAGGTCAGAAACATGCATAATTAGTGGTGTTGGGGAATTGGGTGGTTTCAAGCAAGTGAGAGAAGATGTTGCATGTGCTAGTCGGAGTGGTGGACCATGAGCCTCGGGTGGAAGTGTGTGCAAGAAAATAAACATATTGAGTGTAAGACAGCAGAAAGAAGATGATGGCACTTCCTGCAACAAAGCAGAGAATGTCATTGACCTTCTCTCTACACTGGTGTCCTATCCTCCTCTGCCATACCGAGGGAAAGAGGATGTCCCTCCACTAGGGCATCCAGATTCCTGTCTGCAAAGTGAGGCGCCAATCATCTGCCATTCCAGGCAAATGTCAGAAATTGTGCAGGGTGGCTCTGGGCGTACAGTGCTTGACCAGGTATGCAGTGGCGTTTTAAAGTAATCCACAAAAATAAGTTTGCTGAAATATTGTAAGAGTCACTATAAGGTGCAATGCTCTGATGGGCATTAGGGAAAGAGTAGTGGCCTTGCAGCCCTAAGGACTTTCATTCTTGTAACTGCAGGTACAAAAACAGTCAATCAGATTTAATGCAACAATAAAGTTACAAATCTAATATGTTATTTGCAAAGCAGTATCACCTGTCACACTTACATGTCCTCAGAGGTTTTCCGTTTTAATATCTTTTCCACTATGTCTTGTAAAGGGTTTTCCTGGCCAGCAGTGTTTGACTTGGTTTCCAGCTGGCTCCGAAATAAAGTGCAGGCAGCAGGAAAACTATGAGGCCCTGGCAGCAGCAAGCATTGCTGCCACTGGTGAGCTCTTGCACAAGAGTGGTGAGTGGAAGGCTGGGTCAAATCTAGTGCGTTGAGCAGGGGAGAACTTTGCCAGATATTTCACTAAACGTCACAGACGAAACCCTTCAGGAAACTCTCTTAAATTAACATTGAGCCAATATTTTGAGAAAATTCAGTGCTAGAATCACTGTTTAAAAATAAGGAATCTTTCATTTTAAACAGAGAAGTGGTGTTTTCTTGTTTCCTCACAGAGGTTTCTGAGTCTTTGGAACTGTCCTCACAAACAGGTAGTGGAGGCAGAGTCTTTTGATTACTTTAACGCGGTGGTCGATAGCTCCTTGGGGAGCAAAAAGGCTACAGGTTATCAGCACAGGTTGGAATGTGGATTTGTAGTTGCAATCAGATCGGTCATGATATTGTTAAATGGCAGTGCAGGCTCAAGAGGCTGAATAACCTACATCTGTTCCTTGTTCAAGTGTAGGACTAGATGGGGAAGTTGCCATGGGTCTGCCTTGACAGGCCAACCACAAGGAAAGTTCACCAGGAATCACAAGAGGTCCAGAAAGAGAAAATACTTTGAAGTAATGTTTGTTTCTTTGTGAAATAGGAAGAATATTAATATGCTTGGATCACCACAAGGAAACTTTGAGCTTGTCCTGCTTCCCTAACAAATATGAGATAGTCCTGAGCCATCTCATCACCACACTGTGGTGTTCAAGAGCCCACCCTTCAGTTCCGCAGGACAGTTCCTGCTGTCTGAAACCCTACAGACCGGCCAGGATAGTGATAGGGTCAAAAACAGAAATAGCTGGAGAAACTCAGCAAGTCTGGCTGTATCTGTGGAGAGAAAATAGAGTGAACATTTCAGGTGCAGTGACCCTTCAGAACCTTCAGAAACATTAAGTCTGCTTTCTCTTCACAAATCCGGCCAAACCTGTTGGGTTTCTCCAGAAATCTGTTTATGCTTCAGATTTCAAACATAGACTCATAGAGTCATAGGGATGTACAGCAAGGAAACAGACCCTTCGGTCCAACCCGTCCATGCCGACCAGATATCCCAACCCAATCTAGTCCCACCTGCCAGCACCCAGCCCATATCCCTCCAAACACTTCCTATTCATATACTCATCCAAATGCCTCTTAAATGTTGCAATTGTACCAGCCTCCACCACATCCTCCGGCAGCTCATTCCATACACCTACCACCCTCTGCGTGAAAAAATTGCCCCTTAGGTCTCTTTTATATCTTTCCCCTCTCACCCTAAACCTATGCCCTCTAGTTCTGGATTCCCCCACCCCAGGGAAAAGACTTTGTCTATTTATCCTATCCATGCCCCTCATTATTTTGTAAACCTCTATAAGGTCACCCCTCAGCCTCCGAAGCTCCAGGGAAAACAGCCCCAGCCTGTTCAGCCTCTCCCTGTAGCTCAGATCCTCAACCCTGGCAACATCCTTGTCAATATTTTCTGAACCCTTTCAAGTTTCACAACATCTTTCCAATAGGAAGGAGACCAGAATTGCACGCAATATTCCAACAGTGGCCGAACCAATGTCCTGTACAGCCGCAGCATGACCTCCCAACTCCTGTACTCAATACTCTGACCAATAAAGGAAAGCATACCAAACACCTTCTTCACTATCCTATCCTATATCTGCACTTCTTCGATTTATTTTAGTGATAGGGTCAATATGGCTGAGTTAAAATCTCCAGGTCCTCATATCCAGCTCCTCACATTATCAATTCTCAATTATTGCAAAGATTGGCTTTCAATTTTCTTTTCTGATATTCACTGACAATAAAACAGTTTTTTAAAAAAACTTCTTTTTAATTCTTCAGTCTTTCTTCTCAATTGGTACTGAGTTACTACCTTGTAAATTACACCATTTGGCTTCAAAACAAATTCTGAGTATGTTCCACATCTCCCTATTCTGTGGCAAAGAAATTGTTATTTTCTAAATATATTCCATTGTAAAAGTTTCGCTGATAGAGAGAGAGATAGGAGAGAACTTATGTTGATTATATATTCTGGCAGAGATCAGTTAGGCTGAATGGCTTGTTGTTATGCAGTACATTCTATATAATTCAGTGTAATTTCCTCACATGCTTCTAAGCACAGAAAGCTGCCAAAAAACAGACTTACACCACAGGAACATCAAGTTGTGGGTAATAACCTGAACCCAAAATTTATGGTCAGATTACATTCGGATTGTGCCCAGGTTGGAGAAAAAAGAAAATCTTCCCTCTGATATTTATGTACCTCTACACAATTCAATTTTGCTCCATCCATTCAACATATGGAAACTCAGTGCTCCAATTAAACATACTCCCTGGTTACAAATACAACTACTGTCCAGGCCTGGCCACAACATCAATTCCGATTTAAGCTTGTGAATTGCACATGGGCTAAATTCTAACTTGCATTCATTTTTTATGAACTTGCAAGTTGTATGGCTTACAAAATTCACTTTAATTATATCTTTCACTGGTTCATCATTATTATTTTTCAATCTTCATTCTTTTGGTAAAAAAACATTTACTCTTTGTCCTCCAAGTCCAGGAATTACATTTTAATTCATTCTGAAGTGCCAATATTCTTTTTGAAGTGAGGGCTAAAATGAAACACAGATCTTCTCCCATTGTCAGCAAGAGATAATGAGGGAGTGGGTAGAAGTGGCCAGAATGTACGTGGGAGTGGAACCCTCTGCATCTCAAATATGGAGGCAATAGCCCTGTGGAAGGTAAGGTAAAACCATCATAATCTTACCAGTCTATCAGACTGATGTCTTATGAAAGAAATTACTGGTGTTGGTTTAATCACCTCAGGAGAGGAGAGAGGTTGAGAAGGATAGTCCATCATATTAACATGAGCCACTGCAGAAATTGAACTGGAGTCTCTCTCTGCATTGCAAACTGTATCCAGCTAACTGAGCTCTGATATGGACAGGTTGAATCTCCATGCATGGGAAGCATGGAGCTTAATTGATACTGGGTATTGCAACATTCCCAGACGATGATTATAATTTTATTTTATAGTCACAGAAATGAAAATCCATCAAGGAAAGTCTGGAAACAATGAACCCCTTTCTGCTAAACTGCACAGAAATACAATAGTTCTGACTGCTTGAAGCTGACATTCTTCATTAGCTCAACTCTCACATTGCTTTCCATGCAGTGGGGCTTGTTACTTTGGTGAAACCTGTCATGTACCCTTGGAGGCAGACATCTGACCTGAGAATAAAAATAAATGATGGCAATCTAAAATGAAAACTGTGGATAACTGAGAAAGAATCAGAGGCTTACAGTAACTATGGAATAGATGGAGGCTAGTGAGATGTATAAACATCAGCATGGACCCAATGGACTGATAGGTCCACTTCTGTGTTACAGAATCTACCCCTAAGGAGTCAAAGTTTCAAGCAAGGTTCCTTGCAGAACTCTGAACAGCAATTATGTTTCACACAAGTCTTAGAATCTCAGCTGCCTAGTCAAAGCCTTTGTTCATTAATAATATATTAATAGATATTAAGAGGAAACTTTTTCTTGCTTTTTATTTGTTTTTCCCATATTCTTCCGTGTCTTTTCTCACTTCTTTTGGTAGGATACTGTAAATAAAGTACTGAAGAGAATTAGCGACTTAAGGACAGATGTAGAATAAGGGGTCAATGTTAATATGTAAATAAGATATCTACATCACTGGTGATGAAAGGTCACATGACTATCAGAATGTCTGGGAAATGGTTCTATCTGGAAGTCTTATGTGAAGTATTACACTCGAAGATCATGTTCAATAAAAGGTAATGTTTATTGACAGCCAGGCCTCCTGTAGTCAATCCTGATGATAGACATAACGAAACAAAATTTACAAATGATGATAACTGACCTTTCTGTTTATAGGTAAGTGTTGTGACAAAATGCAGTAATTTCTATAGGAATTAGTGTTAAGTAGGCTTGCGTGATTAAAATGCTTTTTATCTTAAAATATTAAAGAGGAGCCAGTTTTTTAAAAAAAGTACAGCCATGTATTTTATTTAACATATGATAGAATGGTAGAAAAAATACTTTTTTCCAAAACAGATGTTAGACATGCATTCAAGAAATGATTTTAGATATCCTTTTGGAGAGAACCATGTGAAGGATATGATGAGGAACAACAGCTTATAAGCTTTTAAATAATGAAAAGTCTGAAAGACTCTTTCACAGAAGCATTATGAAACAAAGTATGGTGGTTAAGGAGATGTTATGTTGGATGACCAAAAGTTCAGTCAAAGACAGAAGTTTTAAAAAGTGTCCTGAAGAAAGAAAGCAAGAATAGTAGGGAGTATATTCTGGAGTTTTGGACGAAGGCAACCAAAAATGCAGCCACCAATTGCAGCAAGATGCACTGGTTGTTTCTTTTCAGAGCTCAGTCTAGTTTGGCCTATAAGACTTTTTCTGTTATGGAATTGGCCTGGACTTTCCACTGTTGACAAGCTAATTAATGCGAGATACTCTGATGGGCAGGTTTTCCATCATCCTTTTTCAGCCAATGCCGATTGACATATTTGAATCAGATATAATTGTATCTCATTTTACATCAAGCTTTCTCATTAGCAATGAGAAACGTACTGCAAAGTACGACAGACACCTAGCATTAATAGCTAGTTGTGTAAGTAGTAAGTAAATTCAAATTGAATTTATAGGGTTCAGCAGATGTTAAAGAAAGTATAATTTCAACCAATGCTGATGATATTTGAAATTATTTTTATGCTCTTGACAACTGCTTCACCACCTTTGTACTTTCTCTTGGGCATTTTCAATGCTCATCCTCCCCAACAGCAAGCGTTTGGGCCCTATAGCGGCATATCATTGGGCACCCAAAATGGCAGGCTCTGAATCAGAGGTAGATTAGATTAGATTCCCTACAGTATGGAAACAGGCCCTTCGGCCCAACCACTCCACACCGACCCTCCAAAGAGTAACCTACGCAGACCCAATTCCCTCTGACTAATGTACCTAACACTCTGGGCCATTTAGCATGGCCGATTCACCTGACCTGCACATCTTTGGACTGTAGGAGGAAACCCACGCAGACATAGGGAGAATGTGCAAACTCCACACAGACAGATGCCCGAGACTGGAATCAAACCTGGGACCCTGGTGCGGTGAGGTAGCAGTGCTAACTACTGAGCCACCGTGGACTTTTGCAAAATATTCTAATTAAGCAGAAACATGGATAAGGTCAGGACAGCTGTAGCATCAGGTGGCAGAAATCACATAATAGCATGTTTGTAAGAATAAAAAAAACTTGTCACATTAACTTATCACATTAATTGTAAAATGGTCCAAAATGCTTGACAGGAGTGTGAACAAACATAATTTGACACTAAGCCACACAAGAAACTATTTGGGTTAGGTGGCAAAAAGGTAAAAGAGATAGATTTTAAGGAGAAAAGAGTGGTGGAGAGGCAGAGTAGTTTAGGGAAAGGAACTCCAGAGCTTGGGGCTAGGTAGCTAAAGGAAGGACTATCAACGTTGGAGTGGTTAAAATCTCGAATATTCAAGGCCAAGGTTGTAAAACTTCAGAGTGTTGTGGGGTTCTGCCCAGGTTTGTATCACCAGAATATGTCGCAGGGGAAAGTAAAAGCAAGATCATGGGAGGATTTGAAAACAAGGCGTGAATTTTAAAGATTTTAGTTACTTTTCTGAGAGCCAGTTCAGCTCAGTGAGTGATGCGTGAACAGGACTTGGTGTGAGTTAGGATATGACTTAGTTTCTTGTATCAAACAGGAGTATAGCCTTCTGATGCTACATTCGATCTGTGTGTAGAATGTGCTGTTAGTCAGTGAATTCCTGGATTGGCAATTTGTTTGATAAATCACTCTCCATTTGAATAGACTCCCTGCACATGGAAAATATACCAGGAGCTGCAGAATGAAAGCTGGTTAGCTGATAGTTGCCAAGCTGGGTAAATTGATAGTTTTCAAAAGTTATCTCTCAACCATAAGGAGGGGTTTTCCATAATCATTAAGAGAGAATGAGGACAGTATTTCAATGTCCATATCAGATCATTGAACATTGGTAGGGACTAACCTGTCATCATTTTACTTACCTCGCTCAATAGGCAACTTTTTTGTGGGCACCATGCAATGTTTCTTTCATTTTTTGCATCTCATCCGACAGAGTTTATGTTGGCATCGTTAATCTGTGGAAAGATGGTAACCTAGCAATGTTATCACTAGACTTTTAACCCAGAGACCCAGTTAATGTTCTGGGGACCTAGTTTCGAATCTGCCGTGACAGATTGAATTTGAATTCAGTTTAAAAATGTGTAAATAAAAACTTAATGATGACCTTGAAACTGGTTCTGATTGTTGGGAAAACCCTATTAGGTTCACTAATATCCTTTATGGAAGGAAACTGCTGTCCTAACTTGGTCCATGTGACTCCAGAGCCATGTGGTTGACTCTGAGAATTTTAAGGTACAGAGTAAGTCCCTTGGCCCATCAAATCTGCACTGACAAACACTACCACCAATCTACACTAGCCCCACTTCCCAGCACGTGGCTGCAAACAAAAATGATACAACATTTCAAATACTTATCCATGTACTTTTTAAATGTTGTGAGTTTTTCCACCTCTACTGTCCTCTCAGGCAGTGCATTCCAGATTCCCACCACCCACAGAATGAAGAAGGTTTTCCTTAGATCTCACCTAAACCTCCTGTCCTTCAAGTTAATATTATACCTTCTTGTTGTTGACCCTTCAACTAGGAGGGCCAGCTGCTTCCTATCGACACTACCCACACCCTCTGGCCAATTTCAGTTGGGTAAGAAATGCCTAGTCAGCAATGGTCACATCCCCCGAATGTATGCAAAAAATGAAAACATTAAAAATAATAGAATGACTCGCAGAGAACCACAAAACACTTATGGTGAAATTCGTAAATTCAACCCTACAGTACTTCATTAAATACATATTTCCAGTGATTGTTTCACAAAACCTAATAGAATTAAAAACTTCTCATTCTGGAAGAAAAACTTCAATAGAACTGTCCATATGTAAAGAAAAGGCTGAGAAATATTGTTGCAGCAGGGTGGGGAGGAAGAACCATTCCCTTCTTTGCTACTAAAATTGTTTGGTAACTGCAATTTTTAAAATATTTCCTTTTAGCATGCAGTTATCACAATTAAATTGAAACAATCTTTGTTGAAAATTGCAGGAGCCACTTACAAAGTCGTTTGCATTCATCTGAGATAAAAGCTTTCTCCTTCCCCCTTTCGCTTAGGGATCTGGGGTGGAGGATGTTGCATGTAGCAGTCCCCTGCAACTGCAAATTGCAGTGGTTCATGGATTCCCAGCCCAAATGCTTGTTCTGTGGTGCTGTGGAGTCCATGGGCCATGTATATATTGGGTGTGGGTGCTTGCATCCCCATTTTGATTTTCTTAAAGACCTTCTCCTCTCTTTTTGGTTGCACTCCAGTCCCACGCTCCTGATCTTTGGGGACCCAGTGCAGAGCAGGGACGGTAGCTCAGAGGACCTCCTCATCGGTCTGCTCCTGGCCTGGCCAAACTGGCCATAAATAGGTTCAGGCAGCGGGCCATGGAGTGGGTCATTATGACTGCTTGCCTGCCCCTCTTCCGCGGTTATGTCAGAGCTCGGGTGTCCCTGGAGAAGGAGCACGTGGTGTCCAGCAACACCCTCGAGATTTTCAGGGAGAGGTGGGTGCCGCAGGAAGTGGAGTGTATTATTTCCCCCTCCAACTCTATTTTGATTTAATCCCTGCCCTCCCCTTCACTGTTCACTGGTGTTCCCTTTCTTTCTGGTGGTGGAAATTGAATGAAGATTTGTACACCTGTTGTCTTTCACTGTGTCTCACACCTGCACACACACACAACATGGATGCTGGAGAAAATATAAGCACTACCGCAGTTAGGCAGTAGTGTGGGGGGGAAAGAAAAATTTTAAAAAAGCTTTCTCCTAATCTCGCTCATAAAAGGACAACCACTAATTTTAAAGAATACTGTCCAGTTCTGGACTCATCTATCACGTCAAGACTGTTCAGGATCTCATATGCTTCAATCAATCACTCTTTGCTCTTTTGAATTCAAGTGAACAAAAGGTCAGTCAATTCAACTTTTCCTCAGTCATCAACACACTTATCAAGGTATCAATCTAGGAAATTATCTCCAAACTATCTCCAATGAATTTACATCTTTTCTGGAATAAGAAGATCAAAGCTTCATTTAGTTTCACCAGTGCCCTATGCAAATGAAGCGTAACGTCTTTATTTTTATGTTATGTTGCTTGAGTCGTAAAGACAAGATTTTGTTGGCTTTCTAAATTACTTGCTGTACCTGTATTCTAACACTTTTAAATTCATGCAAAAGGATATCTACATTCCTCCATATTTCAGAATTGCGCGTGATGCTCTGCTTTTTTTATTCTTCCTGTAAAATGAGCAACTTCACATTTTCCCACATTATACTCCATCTCCAGATTTTTCCTCACTCACTCATCCCACCTGTATCAGTTTGCAACCTGTTTCTGTGCTCTTCACAATATACATTCCTACCGATTTTGCTCTCTTCCTGTCTTGTACACTATAACTATGCCAGTCAATATTTAGGTAGTTAAAAGCCCCTATTATTACTGCCTCAGTATTCTTACACACCTCTGGGATTTGAATTTGATTAAGTATCTGACCCTTTATCTCTCCCCTACTGTTTGGGATTCTGTAATACACATCAACAGCGTGTTTGCCCCTTTGTGTTTTTTGTTTAACTTCTACCATAAGGCCTCATTTGACAATTCTTTCAAGCTATCATCCTTCTCACTTCTATAATTGATTGCTTGGATAAATATTATGAAACCCCTCACCCGTCCTTTTCTATCCCTTGCTCAAGCTCCTCTGAATACCTTATAAGCAGGAATGTGGAGCTTCCAATCCCGCCCAATTTTTAGCCACACCTCAGTTAAAGCTATGAGTTCATACTCACAGGTGTCTATCTGTGCTCTCGGCTTGGTTGTCTTATTCCTCAAGCCTCTTGCATTAAAATGTGTTCCATTTAGCTTTGCTAAAATCACTTTTTTCCTATCTGGCCTATGTTTCCACTGCCTTTCACACTCTCATGTCTTCCATGGCTGAAAAATGGTTTTTGAGTAAGATCCAGTTAGAGATTCCATCACTATCTGCCTGGTGTCCTCTTTCAATCTGATGGCCACCCATTCCCTCTTAGCCTGTACTTTCTTGAATTATGGGGTGATCACCTCCTGAAATGTGCTCTGCCTGAATTTTTCAGCCTTGTGAGTCTACTTGGTGTCACTCAAATTCCAAACCCAGAGCTTGAGTTCCTCAGCTGGAGACACTTCCTACACACATGGTCATCCAAACTGCCAGAAGTGTGGATAGGATTTCCTACGTTGTGCATGATGTGAAATCCATCAACATGATCTCTCCACACATATCTCAATAGAATATGGAATTTTGTTTTTATTTTACCTTTACTCTGACTTCAGTACACACCGGAAAACTTTTATTCTTGTTTACATCAGACAAACAACCAGAACCCATTAATTCTATTAAGAAATTTAGTTCTAAAATTCTAAAATATTAGTTATATAAACTTTTTAATTGTACTTATGGCCTTAATGATCATCAACATCAAGTCATAAGAGATAAGTTCAAAATACCAACCTGTTCTCCTGTATTGGTCACTCCCCATTTTGTTGAAACAGCTCCACCTCCATCTGTCTGCTCCTGGGACCTCCCCATTCTCACTGCTCCTTTCACTCTCGCTACTACCGCTCCCGTGTTCCACCCAGCTCTACCTCTATCCATCTAATTCTGGGACCTCTCCACTCTTGCTGCTCCTAATCTAATCTAATCCTTTCAACCTTCCTATCACTAATTTGAAATCCCACACAACTTTGCCCCCAGTCTGACTTTCTTTGGTCAGTTGATCCCTGCAACCAATTTAAGTCCATATTTCTTGTCTTTTTAAAACCACTTCAATCCCCCTGTGAAAGATCTTGGGTATAAGAATTAGATGATGGAAGTGAAAATTCAACAGTCCATATCCACTGGCATCACAACACCTTCCCACTATAAAGAATGAATGCAAATAATGTTTCTAATTTTGTTTATGGTGACAGTTTTATTACTTTATCAGTATTAAATATCACTACAGAAATTTGGACAGCAAGAATCCACATTTACTTTCTTTGTCCTAACCTAGGTGAAAAACTTGCTTTTGGTTCACCTGCCACACTTGATACTGAATAGTGACACCTTCTCAAGTTTTAATCTTTCACTGCCCAGTTTTGTAATCCGTGCCCTGGATTTGAGTATTTTACAATTCTGATTTCTAGGAGGTTGCTGAATGGTTGTGTCAGGTTTGCCTCCTGCGGGTATCTGGGCTTTGATCCTACAGCTTACTCTCAGGTAACTTTACACTAACCTGATTTGACTGATTGATGTTTGAGAATTGAACATGTTCCTTTGAATATCCAGTGAATATCTCTGATATACTTCTGGTGGTCTCCACCACTGGTTTCTGCTGTGGGGTATTTTCCTTTGACTCTGTTTGTTTTGGAAATGAATTGTTCCAGTTTCGCTGGAACTCTACTGCCATCAGGTGGATGTCTAACTTCTGCTATACTCCTGCTCCACTGAATTCATCTCCACACACCTCAATACTGTCCTATCGCCCCAGTCCAGGAACACCCCACATACATTCAGCACACCACCCACTTCCTCTACCTCCTCCAAGACTTTCATTTCCCTGGCCCCCAACACCTCATCTTCACCATCGACATCCAGTCCCTATACACCTCCATCCGCCATGACCAGGGCCTCCAAGTCTTCCATTTCTTCCTCTCCTGACGTCTCCACCAGTACCCTTCCATTGACACTCTAATTTGTTTGGCTGAACTGGTCCTCACCCTCAATAATTTCTCCTTTGAATCCTCCCACTTCCTCCTGATGAAAGGAGTAGCCATGGGCATCCGCATGGGCCCCAGTGATGCCTGTCTCTTTGTCAGCTATGTGGAACAATCCATCTTCCGGAGTTGCACCGGCACCACTCCCCACCTTTTCCTCCGCTGCATTGATGACTGCATCAGTACCACCTCGTGCTCCGACAAGGAGATTGAACAGTTCATCAACTTCACCAACACATTCCACCCTGACCTTGAATTCACCTGGACCATCTCAGACACCTCCATCCCCCTCCTGGACCTCTTCATCTCATCAATGGTGACCGACTCAACACTGACATTTTCTGCAAATGCACCAACTCCCACAGCTACCTGGATTACACCTCCTCCCACCATGCCTCCTGTAAAAATGTTACCCCTTATTCCCAAATCCTCTGCCACTGCCTCATCTGCTCCCAGGAAGACCAGTTCCACTACAGAACACACCAGATGGCCTCCTTTTTAGAGACTAGGAGAAAGTGAGGACTGCAGATGCTGGAGACCAGAGTTGAAAAGTGTGGTGCTGGAAAAACACAGCAGGCAAGAAGGGCTTATGCCCGAAACGTCGATTCTCCTGCACCTCGGATGCTGCCTGGCCTGCTGTGTTTTTCCAGCACCACACTTTTCAACTCCTTTTTAAAGACCCCAATTTCTCCTCCCAAGTGGTTGAGGATGCCCTCCAGCACATCTCACCCACTTCCCACACCTCTGCTCTCAAACCCCACCCCTCCAACCACAAAAAGGACACAACCCGACTCCCCCGATCTTCACCTTCCACCCCACCAACCTCCGTATACATTACATCATCGTCCGCCATTTCCGCCACCTACTAACGGACCCCATCACCAGAGATATAGTTCCCTCCCCACCACTATCCGCTTTCCATAAAGACCATTTTTCTGCGACTACCTCATCAGATCCACAACCCTCAGCGACCCCCCTCCCCTCCCGGCACCTTCCACTGCCACCGCAGGAATTGCAAAACCTGCGCCCACACCTCCTCCCTCACCTTCATCCAAGGCCCCAAAAGAGCCTTCCACATCCATCAAAGGTTCACCTGCACCTCCACACATGTCATTTATTGTATCCATTGCTCCTGATGTGGTGTCCTCTATATATACTACTGCCATCAGGTGGAAGTCTAACTTCTGCTATACTCCTGCCCCACCGAATTCATCTCCACATACCTCTCTGAACGCTTTGGGGGCAACATCTCTGAGATACCCGCACCAACGAACTCCACCGCCCCGTGGCCAAACACTTCAAGTCCCCTTCCCACTCTGCCAAGAACATGCAGTTCCTGGGCCTCCTCCAACGCCACTCCTTTACCACACGACGCCTGGAGGAAGAATGCCTCATCTTCCGCCTTGGGACTCTCCAACCTCATGGCATCAATGTGGATTTCACCAGTTTCCTCATTTCCCCTCCCCCCACCTTATCCCAGTTCCAACCTTCCAGCTCAGCACCACCCTCATGACCTGTCCTACCTGTCCATCTTCCTTCCCACCCATCCCCTCCACCATCGTCTCTGACCTATCACCATTACCCCCACCTTCATCCACCGATTGCCCTCTTAGCCACCTGCCCTCCAGCCCCACACCCACTCCCATTTATCTCTCTACCCCCAAGGCTCCCACCCTCATTCCCGATGAAGGGCTTTTGCCAGAAACATCGATTCTCCTGGTCCCCAGATGCTGCCTGACCAGCTGTGCTTTACCAGCACAACAACCTTGACTCTGATCTCCAGCATCCGCAGTCCTCACTTTCGCCTTTCTGCTATACTCCGCTATGGCTCTCCCACTAATTGAGGTGCCCCTTTGTTTTTCCTGGCCTGTCTGAGAATTCTTCCCCCCAGCCCCTGCTGCAAGTTTATCAAGAAGATATCGTAAACTAGATCTCTGACTCTTGCCTATCGTCTTTTGTCACCTTTCCTGGCCCTTCCTTGCTTTCTTTTATGAATCCTGGTCTAGCTGCAGCCCTGATCTTTTCGACACTGCTTCGTCCTAGTGATCCTTCCTGAGTTACTCCAAACTTCATGGGATTTCCTGACCACTGTGGGGCTGCCCAACCTCTTTTGGCTCCTGGCCTTTCTACCATATGGTACTGACTTTCTCCAGCCTTTCCATCCTTTTGGGACTGCTGTTCCCTTTTCAAGGGATCTATGTTACTACTCACCAATGAGATATCTAATCCTGGCCTTAATAAGCTTGGGACAAGTTCCACTATTACCATACATTTTAACAAGTTCACTCTCTAAGTAACCTTATACCAGAGGCACCTGTATTTACTTTCCCATGAGATTTTTCACCAGTATACATGGAATTTAGTTTGCTTGCACACAAAAAACTTTTCATATTCCCAAGGCTGAACCCAGACTTGTTACGACAGAGTGAGGAAAGAAAATTGGCACCCTCTTTTTAAACTTCTCTTAGTTAGTCACAATGAATGTTTTTGTTTATTTTGAACATGCATAGTGTGATCAAATAAATAGCAGATGCAATATAATATGGATAAGTAAGGTTATTCAATTTAGTAGAAAAGACAGTAAGGCAATTTTTTAATCTGAATGGCCATGAAGAGAAAGGGGAATATGTAATGAGTCCTGCGTGTCCTTGTAGACCAGTCACTGAAGGCCAGCATGCAGGTACAGTAGGCAGTAAGGAAGACAATTTGTATTTGGCCTTTATAGTGAGAGGCTTTGAATATTGGGTCAGGGATGTCTTACTACAGTTAAAAGGCCTTGGCAAGACCATGTTTGGAATATTGTGTGTAGGTTTGGTCTTCTTATCTGAGGAAGGATTTTTCTTCTATACTGGGAGTGCAGCTATGGATTGTCAGGCTGATTTCTAAAGCTGGCAGGATTGACTTATGAAGAGAAATTGAATCAATTAGTATAATATTCACTGGAGTTCGGAAGAATGAAGGGGAATCTCATAGAAACCTACAAAATTCTACCAGGACTAGAAAGGGAAGATGCAGGAATAATGTTCCTAATGTTTGGGAGTTCAGAATTAGGGTCACAATCTAAATATTTGTGGTAAACAAATTAGGACTGAGATGAAAAGAAATTTCTTTATCCAGAGAGTGGTGAGCATGTGGAATTCTCTACACAGGAAAGCAATTGAGGCCAAAACAATGTATGATTTTAAGAAGGAGTTGGATATAGCACTTGGGGTTAAGGGGATCAAAGGATATGAGGGAAACATGGGAAGAGGCAATTGAAATGGATGATCAGTCATGATCATAATGAATGGCAGAACAGGCTTGAAGGGCCAAATGGTCTATTCCTGCTATTTTCCATGTTTCTACATAACTATCACACTTCAATTAAAACCTAGTGCACTGAAAAATATAAGACCAAGATGTAAAAGTTCCCCATGTTTCAAAGTATGTTGAATTCTCTCACTGGCTATTCAAAGCAATCAGTGGTCACTGTGCCTTTGAACACAAACTCCTGGCAGCTCTCCTGGTCAAGAGTCATGGCTGAGCAGCCACTGACCACCTTTTATGGTTTAGACATGCACATGGACTTTCTAAAAAACGAATCATTTTCCTTTACATGCCCTGCTTTTCAGCACTGGAAACACTTGTGGTGATTTTTCACCAGTCTCTGATCCACATCTCGCAGCATCTGTGGAATATAAAATGGAATTAATGTTTTGAGTTCAATTTGACCTTCTTGTGAAGAAGTATCAAACTGGATTTGGAACATTAGCTCTATTTCTCTGTCCAGAGATGTGACAAGATTTATCGACTTTCTTCAGCACTTCTGGGTGGAATTTTATAATTTTTAGCCTAATTAAGAGTTACGTCGAGTATTAATCTCCCAGTCCTCACCCCCAAACCCTGGAATCTCTCATGTCTGATTTCCACCTCATCTTACTACGTGCTGTTCCCAAAACAGCTTTTCAGTCAGTAGATATTTACCAAGCTAGGTTTTCTTGTTCATCGAAGACTGATTATAAATGCTGATGACTTTAATTTTCATGCATCTGCTTTTGAGTGTGTCTGTGTTGGTGCTCAATGGTTTTTCACACCAGGTTTAATGGATAGCGATCAGTCCATACGGCCTATTGCACCGTCTGCAATGGAGAAGAGTAATGTGTACACATGAGTGTGTTTGGCTGTTGCAGTGAAGATCCCTAATGTTTGGTTCCCTCTGTGTACAAAGGTATAGTTTCCAAAGAGTTGTCCAGCAGTGGCTAGGTCATGGTGGTGCCACGTATGAACAGTCAATACCTGTGTGTTGGATGTTTCTGGAGCCTGTTTCCATTTATGAATGGTTTGTGCTGCAGCCCCTTCTCCACAGGTCCAGTCACTGACCCTGCCCTCCTGAGTGTGGTTGCAGTCATTTCCTTCCTATTGCACACATTTGATTTGCAGCACAATGGAATCTAACTGTAAGTGCACCTCCATCAGCGGCTCCCAGCCTAAGCCTGACCATGTTGGTGAGCTCCCAAGTATTTATATCTCCTTCCTAGTAGCCCATCACATCAATCCCATCAGGTCCACACTTCCACAAGTGTACATTTACCTACACCTGCTTATCCTTCCCACCTAGACTCTGTGGTGCCAATACCTGGTGTGATTATTCACTGCTCTCCTATGTGAAGTGAGGGTTCTCCAGCCTGTGGACAACCTCCTCTCCCACAATACACCCTTCCCAGTCATGTTTTAGAGTATTACCCTCAGCTAAACCCTGTCGCGCCCACTTCACAATTGTACTGTGCCCTTGCCCAGATCCTACGACCCCCCAGTCACAAAGATTAGTCTAGCACAGCTTCATGCCATCACAATGGCCGCACCCCCTCACTCACTTTGCTTTGATAAACCAATGTAATGGACTGACTGTTGCCCACTCCCTGGAGAGACATGATTGACAATCCCAGACAAGATGTGTCCAGACCTCTGACTGATGCCTGTATATCTTCTTAATTATCTTAACCCTACTGCCTGGATTTAACACTACAGAGCGAATGGATTAACCATGATCCACCCCCTGGGCTTCAGAGACATCAGATCACGAACTAGAAATCCCTGAACATAGCCAATGCCCCTGACTGGGATGGGAGGCCGCCCTTGATTTACAGTGCCAGGACCCTGTAAATGATGAGTGCCTGCATGGACTTCATTAAAAACTACTCCCCTAAGCCTTTGATTGCTTGCTGCATGTGCAGTGTATTTGCTATGTAAGCTGCTGCCACATTGAGCAGGTTTGAGATTTTTGTAGCACACTGCCATATAGCATGATGCGTGCCCCTTAGGCTGAGGACTGCTTTGCAGCAAGGCACAGCTATGATGGCTGTGAGGTAGGTGTTAAGTGAACAATCATGAAGAGAGTAAGTGAACTGTCCTGAGATGCAGCCAGGTACAGTCTGCAAGCTGGATGCCTATCCCTTTGTGCAAAGTGTTCCCATTGTAGTCTTTCAATGCTACAATGCTGGTGAGCCTGCATTGCAAATCTGTAGTTCCGGTGTATATTGCTCTAGGTGATTTGTGATGGATTGGCAGATACTAAATGCAAATTTCCATGGAGGAGGAGTACCTGCAGCTGGTGCCTGAGGACTGTGCCTTCGGCCAGAGTTGGTTGCTCCAACAAATTGGAGGTTGTCTGGAGCAAGCAGCTGAATCTGCCAGCAACGTGCTTTGGTATCCTTGTTGTGTTTTCCTAACATTGAGTTTGTTTGATGAGTTTGGCCAGATGGTTGTGTGAATATTGATGAAGTGAGTTGTTAACCAAGCTTTTAGCAATCAATAATGACTGTCAATTGGCACCTTGCCACTTCCTAGTGAGCATCTCACCACACCACTTGCGAGAAGCATAAAAGATGAAGCGAGAGGATCTTGACATTGGGATAGGCCTTGCTGCACTTGTCGTCCAATTCTGCCACACATCTCAGAATAGGCCATGTGATAATATTCCACCATCCCTTTATTTCAGATTTCCAGCATGTGCAATATTTTGCATTTTTTCCATCCAGGTCTCCTTAATTAACGGTCGTGGACAGTTCTGTTTATTCTACTGAACTTCTGTTTTCCCTCCAGCTTATCTCAGGATATCTACCTCACCTTCACCTCTCCCTTTTTCGCTCTCTGTCTCTCTTTCTCTCTGTTCTGTGGCAAATCATAGATCCCAGTATCCTCGAGCTTACAGCTCTGTGTGTTACCTTCTACTCCTTTACATGTGTCTGGATATGAAAGAGTATTGATTTTTTAAAATTCCTAGAGGTGAATTACCTGACAAAGTTTTTCGTTGGTAATCTCAACTTTCAGTGCCCATATCTACAAGATAAAGAAATTCATCAAAGATCCTTAGAAATTACCTTCCAAACCCATATCCTCTTCCATCAAAAAGAGCTAGGGCAGCAAATGCATTGGAATATCACCAACTTCCTCTCCAGTCTTCTCACCATTCTGACTTGGAAATGTATTGCCATTCCTTCACTGTTTCTGAGTTAAAATCTTGGAATTCTCTCCCTAAGAAAATGGTAAGTCAACCTACAGCACATGGACTGCAGTGATTAAAGAAAGTATCTCACCACCACCTACTCAAGGCCAACTAAGAATGGGCAATAAATGTTTGCCTTGCCAGTGATTCAAATGTCCCACAAGTGAATTTAAAAAATCAACTAGTCAAAAGCAAGCTCCTTCTAGCCATTCAAATTCCAGGTATATTTGATCAGGCCATATCTTGAGGGCACAGAAGTTTTGCCTCGAAGTCTCTGAGATTAACAGGGTATGTACTTACCTTTCCAATGCCCCAAAATGGCATGCTTCTCAGGTCAGAAGAAGCAAATTTTGTGAGCATTTCCTGTCAGACACAATAGCGGCATCCATTACTGGACTGGCCATTTTTACTCTGTGCTTACCTTTCAAATACAATACGGAAGACAACCACCTCTTCCTCATCAAATTTGGGTATTAAATGAGCAATCACGAACACTCCAGCCTTGAAACCTGTATTCGATGAGATTCCCACATCAGTTCTAATTTCATTCTCCCTTCTTAGTTCAAGCTGTTTCAATTTAAATTCTCTCTGTCTTCCATTTTTCCCATTCCTGGAATTCTAGTTGACTTTTATAATTGTCATAATTTTAATACATTGGTTTCACTACCCTCAGTTTCCATTTCTAGATATTTTATCAGCTGTTTTGGAATTTTTTCTTGGCTTTTGGTGGAACTTCACCTCTAAATAATTAGCTACTGTTTCAACTTTTCCAAGGTCAAGGATTTTAGCTTTTCAAAAGTTTATTTTGTCCTGTTTTATTAAGACATGCTATCGTACAACTCAAATTGATAAGGAGACTCATGAAATCAAGTCAAACGATTGTTTATTTTCATGCATATGCAAGGAGAACTAGTCTTATCACTGTAAAACCAATTCTGCTAGATTACGGGCACCTCCAAACTTTATACAAAACATTGCAAAATACATATTACAATTTCCACATTTCTTTGTCCAGGTGTCTTACATTATCTACTGTTTTCCCACAGTTTTCAAAGACATTATCTGTATTTTACCCAAGGCTGGTTCTATCTTATTGGTAGTGCAGCTCCTACACATGTAGCCTACATTTATGCATCTGTGAATCCCATTTCATTTAACAATATGACTGAAAGATTAACCCCTAACTAACTGAAACTAATGTAACTCCTTCAATGTGAAATGTTGTCATCCTAGTACTTTTAAGCAGGGTAAAAAGTTTTGCAATAGTTTTTTTTAGAAAACTTTCAAAAGAATCATTTATTTCCCTCCACTCTAATTTTGTTATTCACCTGAGCAATCCAAATTTGTTATGATTAGGTGTGTAAAGGGAATCAACTTCTCTCTTTTAACTTCCTCTTAATCAATTGTATACATATTTCTTTTTAGCATGCAACTATCATGCTTCAATTTAAACATAGTTCATTGAAAAATAAAGAATCCAATTATCAAGTCTTTCTCAAGTGAAGAAGAGTAGAAATTTATAATCTACTAATCCTGATAAGAAAAAATAAAAGTGCAGGATTTTATACACAAAAGGAACACAGGTAATATGTTTAATGGAGAATATGTCTGTTGTAGGCATACCAGACATTTCCTATTGCTTTTTCCTCTGAATGCTGTGCAGCAGTTGAAGCCAGGTGCTGTTCTTTTGGGTCTGCATAAAATGTTTCAGTGCTTTAATCTGCACCTGTTCCTTTGGATTTGTGGCAGTGCCAGAACAGCAATTGCATTGACCTTGGTCATTCTTTCCTCAGTTGAAGCAAACCTATGAGAAACAACACAGAAATTACACATGTTATTAAAGGCATGTCTGAACCCTGATATCCTTTGTAACAAACCTAAATACTACGCCCTCACAGAAGGTAATCTGCAGGCACCATGAGGATATAATGTAATGTGCTAATAAAGAGTTCAGTTATTTATCCTTCCTTCATTTCAAGGGAACCAACAAAGTCTCCATGTTCCCTCGGCAATAGACAGTTGCAAGGAGGCACCCTCTGAAACCATCTCTCCCCACAATAATATATCTCATGTCCTAGCAGACTTCTTATTGTGTGAGAGGATATAGCAGCCACAATGCATTGGCTTACAATCCTGTATACATTTGCCAGTTGGGAAAATAAAGCTGTGATGGACTGTGCCCCATTCCATTGAATCTTATTGATCTCAGAGGTTATAAGGTGGCAATGTATGGTCATTATAATTTCATGAATGCATTTCAGAATTGCATGCTGTAATGAATGTTGACTTCCAGATTCTTTTCTAATTTTATCTATTTTTCCGAATCAACCTGTTCAGAGATGTAATGTCATACCTCTGGAGCAGGTGGATGTCGATCAGATGAGTCAATGGGCTGAGGAGTGGCAGATGGTGTTTAAACTAGATAAATGTTGGAATGTCAAATCAAGGCAGGACTTATACACTTAATGGTAAGGTCCTAGGGAGTGTTGCTGAACAAAGAGACCTTGGAGTGCAGGTTCATAGTTCCTTGAAAGTGGAGTCACAAATAGACACAATAGTGAGTTAAACATTTAATATGCTTGCCTTTGTGGTCAGTTCACTGAGTATAGAAGTTGGAAGGTCATGTTGCAGCTGCACAGGACATTAGTTAGGCCACTTTTGGAATATTGCGTGCAATTCTGGTTTCCCTGTCATAGGAAGGATGATATATAAGTTGAAAGGGTTAAGAAAAGATTTACAAGGATGTTACCAGGGTTGGAAGTTTGAGCCATAAGGAGAATAGACGGGGGTTATTATCCTGGAAGTATTGGAGACCTTATAAAGGTTTATAACATCACCAGGGGCATGGATATGATAAATAGACAAGATCTTTTCCCCAGAATGGGGAAGTCCAAAACTGGAGGGCATAGGTTTAAGGTAAGAGGGGAAAATTTTAATAGGAATCTAAAGGGCAATGTTTCCACACAGAGGGTGGTGTTTGTATGGAATGAACTGCCAGAGGGAATGGTGTAGACTGGTACAATTACAACATTTAAAAGGCATCTGGATTGGTATATGAATAGGAAGGGTTCAGGGGTATATGGGTGAAATGCTAGCAAATTGGACTAGATTAGGTTAGGATATCTGGTTGGCTTGGATGAGTTGGACTGAAGGGCCTGTTTCCTTGCTGTATACGTCTATAACTCTATGACTCTACTCCTGCTGTTTACATTCTCCACCAAACAGCCACTCCAGTCCTCTGTGTGCCATATGATACCATCCAACAACAATTGCCCACCAAATGAATCTACTAACATACATATCCTTCAACTTTCCAATCAAAATATTATGGATGAACAAAATCTGAGTATTTGTATTATGGATCTGAGTATTTGTATTATGGATCTGAGTATTTGTATTATGGATCTGAGTATTTGTATTATGGATCTGAGTATTTGTATTATGGAAAGATTCCATGCAGCCCATTATGTCTGTTCTGGTTCTTTCAAAACATTAATTAATCCCATGTTTTCAGCCTGTTACCCTGTAAAATTTTCCCACTTCAAATTATTCAAATTCTTTTTTGTAGGTTATTATTGAATTGACTTCCATCACTCTTCCATGCCAATGTGTTCCAGATTATAACAACTTGTAAAGGAATACTGTTACTGTTTGATGCTTTCTTGTATTGCCGTGCTCTGTGTGCCTTGCCAGTTCTTCTATTTGATAATAAGGTTGGCCTGCAGCATAGAGGGATTGAAGGTCAATCTACAAGACACTGTTGTGAGCAACATTGGAAAAAAACAAAGCAACAGTAGCATTATTCGTTGTTATTTTAGACTTATTACATCTTAGAGGCTTACAACAAAGAAAAAGGCTCTTCAGCCCATCAAGTGTGTCCCTAACTATTCTAATCCCATCTTCCAGCACTTGGCTTACAACCCTGTGATCCTTGGCATTGCAAGCGCACATATAAATACTCTTAAAATGTTACTAGTGTTTCTGCCTCTCTAACCCTTTCAGGCACAAAGTTCCAGATTCCCACCACCCACTGGGTAAAAACTCTTTTTATCCTATTCCCCTAAACTACCTTCCCCTTACTTTTACTATATTCCACCAATCATTGATCCCTCCAACAGAGGAGAATGGGTCTTCCTGTCTTCCTGTCTACCCTATCTATGTCCCCCCCATAATTTTATGTGTCATAATTATGTCCACCCACACTCCCACAACACATCTCCTCTGCTCCAACAAAAACAATTACAGTCTATCAAATCCTTCATGCCAAAAACTTTCCAGGCAGGGCAACATCCTGGTAAATATCCTTGGCATTTTCTCCAATGCAATCATATCCCTCCTATACTGTGGATTCCAGAACAACACAAGATACCCTCACTGTGGCCTAATCAATGTTTTGTATAGTTCCAGCATAACCTCCCTGTTCTTAAACTTCATGTCATGGCTAATAAAGGCAAGTATCTATATGCCTTCTTAACCACTTTATTCATTTGTCCTTTTACTTTATCAGATGATTAAGCATGCTTACCAAGATCTCTTTGATCCTTGGTGGTCCCCAATAACCCACTATTCATCATGTATTTTGCTTGCCTTGTTTGTCCTTGTCAAGTGCATTATCTCATGCTTATTGGGATTGAAGTACATCTGGCATGATGACAACATCTGATTAGATTACCTATATCCTTCTGTAATCGAAGCCTATCCTCCTCACTATTTACACCTCTCCGAATTTTCGCATCATTTGTGAACTTACTGATCAACCTTCTACATTCAATTCTAAATCAGTTACATGTGCCACAAATGTCAAGTGCCCCATCATTGACCCCTGTAGGACCCCACTGGACACACACTTCCAGTGACAAAAACATCCCTATAACAATACCTTCTGCTTGCTGCCATTCAGCCAATTGTGGATCCAATTTGCCAACTTTCCTTGGATCCCATGGACTCTTACCTTCATGATTAGTCTCCCATGTAGGACCTTATCAAACGGTCTTGCTGGTTTCCAAGTAGACTATATGAAATGCATTGCCCTCATCTACACACCTCATTACCTCTTCGAAAAGTTCAATCAAGTTAACTTGAAGAAGGTTACTCAGATTACAACAGGATCTTGATCAGATGGGCCAATGGGCTAAGAAGTGGCAGATGGAGTTTAATTCAGATAAATGCGAGGTACTGCATTTTGGGAAAGCAAATCTTAGCAGGACTTATACACTAAGTCCTAGAGAGTGTTGCTGAAGAAAGAGACCTCCTTGAAAGTGGGGTCACGGCATTTGGTAAGGTTTCTTTTATTGGTCAGAGTATTGAGTACAGGAGTTGGGAGGTCATGTTGCAGCTGTACAGGACATTGGTTCGGCCACTGTTGGAATATTGCGTGCAATTCTGGTCTCCTTCCTATCGGAAAGATGTGAAATTTGAAAATGTTCAGAAAAGATTTACAAGGAAATTGCCAGGGTTGGAGGATTTGAGTTATAGGGAGAGGCTGAATAGGCTGGGGCTGTTTTCCCTGGAGCTCGGAGGCTGAGGGATGACTTTATGGAGGTTTACAAAATTATGAGGGGCATGGATAGGATAAATAGACAAAGTCTTTTCCCTGGGGTGGGGGAGTACAGAACTAGAAGTCATGGCTTTAGGGTGAGAGGGGAAAGATATAAAAGGAAGCTAAAGGGCAACTTTTTCATGCAGTGGGTGGTACGTGTATGGAATGAGCTGCCAGAGGAAGTGGAGGAGGCTGGTACAATTGCAACATTTAAAAGGAATTTGGATGGGTATATGAATAAGAAGGGGTTGGAGGAATATGGGCCAGGTGCTGGCAGGTGGGACTAGATTAGGTTGGGGTATCTGGTCAGCATGGACAGGTTGGACCGAAGGGTCTGCTTCCTTGCTTAACACCTCTATGACTCTATGACTCTAAGTTGGTCAGACATGACTTTCTCTTAACAAAACCATGCTGACTGGTGGTTAATCCCTGCCTCTTCAAGTGCAGATTAATTCTGTCCCTCAAAATTGCTTCCAATAGTTTTCCACCACTGAGGTTAAACTGAGTGGCCTGTAGTTTCCTAGTTTATCCCTTGCTCCCTTCCTGAATAACGGTTTCACATTGGCTGTCCTCCCGTCCTCTGGGATCTCTCCTGTGGCCAGAGAGAAATTGAAAATTATTGCGAGTGTCCCTGCTGCTTCTTCCTTTGCCTCATTCAACAGTTTAGGATAAATTTCATCTGGCCATAATGATTTATCTACGTTTAAGTCTACCAGAGCATGCAGAATCTGCTCTCTGTCTACATTAATTTCTGTAATTACATCACTGTCCTTCTCCATGATTTTTATCCTTTTCACTGCCGAGCACCACAAAGTATTCATTTGGAAACCCTAACTATGTCTTCTGGGTCCACGCACAAATTACCACTCTGTTCCTTGATGGGCCTTACTCTTTCCCTAGCTATCCTTTTATCCTTAATGTGCTTGTAATTAACATAGGATTTTCCTTTATTTTACCTGCCGTTATCCTTTCATGGCATGATTTGCTCTTTTAATTTATTTTTTATGTTCCCTCTTGCACATTCTATATACCTCTTGAGCTTTCACTGTTTAGAGTCCTCATCAGCTGCCTTTTTTGTGTTTTACCCCATTCTGTATATCCCTTGACATCAGAATTTGCTGCATTTTTTGATTCAATCCTTTATCTTTCTTAGAATATGTTGACTGTGTACCTTTTATATTTCCACTGTTTCTTTTTACCTAAAAGTACCTGCACCCAGTCTACTCCAGGCAAATCATAGAACATTGAACAGTACAGCACATTACAGACCCTTCAGCCCATGATGTTGTGCCGAACATTTATCTTAATCTAAGATCAACCTAACCCATGCATTCCTCAATATACTGCCATCCATGTGCTTGTCCAGCAGTGGCTTAAATTTCCCTAATGTCTCTGACTCTACTACCACCACTGGCAGTGCATTCCATACATCCACCACTCTTTGCGTTAAGAACCTAGCTCTGAACATCTCTCCTATACCTTTCTCAAATCACCTTCAAATTATTACCCCTCAGGACAACCATTTCTGCCTTGGGGAAAAGTCTCTGGCTAACTACTCTGTCTGTGCCTCTCATTACCTTGGACACATCAATCTGAAAATTGAAGTTCTAAATTGGAAGATGGCTAATTTTGACAGTACTAGGCAAGAACTTTCAAAAGCTGATTGGGGGCAGATGTTCGCAGGTCACGGGACGGCTGGAAAATGGGAAGCCTTCAGAAATGAGATAGCAAGAGTCTTGAGAGAGTATACTCTTGTTAGGGTGAAAGGAACGGCTGGTTGGTGTAGGGAATGCTGGATGACTAAAGAAATTTGGTGTTGGTGAAGAAAAAAGAAGGAAGCATATGTCAGGTATAGACAGGATAGATCGAGTAAATTCTTAGAAGAGTATAAAGGTTGTAAGAATATACTTAAGAGGGAAATCAGGAAGGAAAAAGGGGAGATGAAATAGTTTTGGCAAATAGGCTTACAGAGAATCCAAAGGGATTTCATCAATACATTAAGGACAAAAGGGTAACTAGGAAGAGAATAGGGCCCCAGACTTATCAGCAAGGCAACCTGTGTGTGGAGCTGCAGGATTTGGGGGAGATACTAAATGAGTATTTTGATTCAGTGTTTACTGCAGAGAAGGAAATGGAAGATATAGAAGATATAGAAGGAAATAGATGGTGACATCTTGAAAAATGTCCTCATTACGGAGGAGCAAGTGATGGATGTCTTGAAATGCATAAATCTGGATAAATCCCCAGGACCTGATCAGGTGTACCCTAGAACACTGTGGGAAGCTCGGGAAGTGATTGCTGGGCTCCTTGCTGAGATATTTGTATCAACGATAATCATAGGTGAGGTGCCGTAAGACTGGAGGTTGGCTAATGTGTTGCCACTATTTAAGAAAGGGGTAAGGACAAGCCAGGTAACTGTAGACCAGTGAGTCTGACGTCAGTGGTGGACAAGTTGTTGGAGGGAATCCTGAGGGACAGGATGTACATGTATTTGGAAAGGCAAGGACTGATTAGGGATAGTCAACATGGCTTTGTGCATGGGAAATCATGTCTCACAAACTTGGTTGAGTTTTTTGAAGAAGTAACAAGGAGGATTGATGAGAGCAGAGTGGTGGACGTGATCTATATGGACTTTAGTACCGCGTTCGACAAGATTCCCCATGGGACACTGGTTAGCAAGGTTAGAGCTCATGGAATACAGGGAGAACTAGCCATTAGTGTACAGAACTGGCTCAAAGGTAGAAGACAGAGGCTGCTGGTGGAGGTTTGCTTTTCAGATGAGAGCCTGTGACCAGTGGTGTGCCACAAGGATGGGTGCTGGGTCCACTACATTTTGTCATTCATAAAAATGATTTGGATATGAACAGAGGAGGTATAGTTAGTAAGTTTGTAGATGACACCAAAATTGGAGATGTAGTGGACAGTGAAGAAGGTTACCTCAGAGTACAATGAGATATTGATCAGATGGGCTGCTGGGCTGAGGAGTGGCAGATGGACTTTAATTTAGATAAATGCAAGGTGCTGCATTTTGGAAAAGCAAATCAGAGCAGGACTTATACACTTAATGGTAAGGTCCTGGGGAGTGTTGCTGAACAAAGAGACCTTGGAGTTGCAGACTCATAATTCCTTGAAAGTGGAGTCACAGATAGATAGGATAGTGAAGAAGGGTTTGGTTTGCTTTCCTTTATAAGTCAGAGCATTGAGTACAGAAGTTGGGAGGTCATGTTCTGGCTGTACAGGATATTGGTTATGCCACTTTTGGAATATTGCGTGCAATTCTGGTCTCCTTCCTATTGGAAGGATATTGTGAAACTTGAATGGGTTTGAAAAAGATTTACAAGGATGTTTCCAGGGTTGGAGGATTTGAGCTATAGGGAGAGAGTGAATAGGCTGGGGCTGTTTTCCCTGGAGCATCAGAGGCTGAGGGGTGACCTTATAGAGGTTTATAAAATCATGGGGGGCATGGATAGGATAAATAGACAAGTCTTTTCCCTGGGGTGGGGAGTCCAGGACTAGACAGCATAAGTTTAGGGTGAGGGGAGAAAGATATAAATGGACCACCCTTTTTCACACAGAGGGTGGTGCATGTATGGAGCTGCCAAAGGAAGTGGTGGATGCTGGTACAATTGCAATATTTACAAGGCATCTGGGTGGGTATATGAATAGGAAGGATTTAGAGGGATATGGGCCAAGTGTTCGAAAATGGAGCTAGGTTAGGTTAGGTTATCTAGTCGGCATGGATGAGTTGGACCAAAGGGTCTGTTTCCACACTGTATATCTCTATGACTCTGTCACCTCTCTTCCTTCTCTCCAGTGTGAAAAGCAGGAGCTCACTCAACCTCTCTTCATAAGACAAGCCCTCCATTCCAGGCAGCATTCTAGTAATTTTCCTCTGCACCATCTCTAAAGCATCTACATCCTTCCTATAATGAGGCAACCAGAACTGGACACAATATTCCAAGTGTGGTCTAACCAGGGTTTTATAGAGCTGCAGCAAAACCTCATGGCTCTTAAACTCAATCCCCCTGTTAATGAAAGCCCAAACACCATTTGCCTCCTTAAAACCCCTATCAACCTGAGGGCAACTTTGAGGGATCTATATACATGGACCCCAAGATCCCGCTGTTCCTCCACAATGCCAAGAATCCTGTCTTTAACCCTGAATTCAGCATTCAAGTTCAAACTTCCAAAATGAATCACTTCACATCCAAGCTTATTAAAATCAGTCTTCTCCAATTTAGGAATTTGTTTTCAGACCCTTCCTTAACCTTTTCCATAGCAATTTTGAATCTAGCCAAGTTTCATCACTGTCTACAAAATGCTCCCCCATTGATCCTCCAACCATTTTCCCAGCTTCGTTATATAAAGGTAAACCCAGAACAGTCCTCTCCTGCAGGGCCTTCTGTGTTCTAGCTTAAAAGACTCTCCTGGATACATTTTAAAGATTCTACTCCTCTAAACCTTTTACCCTATGAATTTCTTAGTGAATGTTGAGGAAGTTAAAATCCTCCACTATCACTACCCTATTACATTTAATCTTCTCGGAAATTTGCCTCCATATATGCTCATCTATTTCTCTCTGGCTGTTTTGGGGTCCTACAGTACACATCCAGCAATGAGATTGCTTCTTTTCGGATTTTAAGTTCTACTCATATGGGTTCATTTGAGGAACCTTCAAAGGTGTCATCCCTCCTTACTGTCCTAACTGAACAATACTGTGACACCCTTCTTCTTTCACATCCTTTCCTGTCTCATGTGAAGACCCTATATCTTGGAATTTCTTTGAACAGTTCTCTTTAGCAGATATAAAAATATTGAAATGGGAAAAAAGAAATTGACTGACACACAAGTCTCATTCAATTGGTTAATGATATAGGTGGCATAGGAAAGCATTGCATCACAAGGAAAGGTTTGCTTTTCGACTAATGACTGGAGCTTGAGGTATGTCATGTGATGAAATCTCCAAGAATCACAGTTTGCAACCCTACTTAACAACTTGTTCAAAATACAAAAAGATTGCTATATAACTGTTGGGTTTCCACCTTTCTTTCAAAATGAGTGAGTCTGTTTTCTGTAAAGGTTTCCAATTCCCCTGCATAGTACTTTTTTTGTCACGTGGACATGCACAAAGCTAATAAATATCTTAATCAAGCAAAATGACTTCATTCTATATAGCAGCGTACTTTAACCTAGCAATTGGTGTCTAAAATGGTGAGGGAAAAACAGCCTGCGTGAGAGACTGCTGTCTTTGCTTTTGTTTTTGCTATCTACTGATAATGAGTGAAATAAAGTGTACCATGGAAGAATACGTCAGACTTCAACTCCATGGAAACACCAGCAGCATTGAAGAACAGAGCCTGCAACCATTAAAAAGGTACCTTTGACATGACACATCCTCACAAAGGCAAGCAGCATTGAGAAAATTAAGATTGAAAGGGGTTTGAGATAGATTACCAATTTGCTCTCACTCATTTTATCTCACTGTTGATGTCAAATTTCATCTCCTGGGAAATGTAGTTTTAATAGTTAGTCAAAAGTAGATGTGGTCCAATTTAGTCCTGCACCCATTTTACCTGTGCCAGGCATAAGCTGTAGGCAAAGACTTACCCTAAATTGTAAAATTCAGCTCTGGGGCCTGAGTCATAAACATTTTAGTGAAATAAAATTTGCCCAAACATGTATACATACAGACTCCATCTGGGTCCATAATCTGTCCATTTATAAATGCAACTCTCTGCCATCTGGGCACCACATTTTGAAATCTGCCACTAACAGAATTCATTGAACTTACTGTCTATCGTCTGAGGGTCTTAATTAAATACATCATCTTACACTGTCATGTCCATAACTGGATAGGGATGCAGCATATTAGTACTGACCGAGTAGGAGGTCACAGTTTATATTGTGGAATTTGCTTCACTGCTGTTGAAAAATCACTGAAAGCCTTGTGACCAAGATTTCACTTTTAAAAGCAGCCATTAGTTGTCTTATTGAAATTTCCAGGCATTTGGCTCAATAAATGGACTGGCCTCAATGTGAATCAGCAGACATGTTGTCTTGAGGCTCATTTTGGCATGTTGCCAGCTGGAGTCGGAGTAAATATATGTACACAAAGCACCATATGAAACAATTATATACAAGATGGAATGAGCAGGCTGATCCAGGGTCACAGGAACCAGCAACAAGATTTTTTTAAAAACATCTTTTCTGTCCTCATTCCGTGTGAACATTTCCTTAGGTAAATTGGTTTAAAATATGATTTATTTATTTGTCTTGGCTGACAGTCTCCAGCACTTCAGGCTGCAGCTTTGCACCAAAGTCAACAATCTTTTCCCCCCAGTTTCTTTACATCCGTAGAATCAACAAAGTAAGAATGTTTAATGGAGGGAATTCTGGGGAAAGGAAGCTAGTCACTGAAAAACTACTTAACTTACTGACCTCTCAACAGTTCTCTTTTTGAGAGACAGTATCTCCTCTTATTTGCATTGCATATAACTTGTAATGTAAAACTTAAAAATAATCAAACCTATGACAGAATATCTTAAAAATACTTCATTCAATTTGCTTTCTCTATTTTTGTCTATACTCAGTGAATGGAGTGGTGTCAATGCTGGGGAGCATTTGCACCCTGTGACAGCTTCAAGCACTCAGGTCACGGATAGTATGAGTGAAATGCAGAATCTACACTGCCCAGTTAAACACTACTCATTTTAAATGTCGCAGCCAATTCCTTGAGCAGTTTGGTCCATCTTTATCAATATTATGAACATTTTTGTGTCCTCAATATTTTAATATTTTATTATAATCTTGTATGAAAGCTGTCATCTTGATCCATATCTAAGTTGACTGAGAAAGCACCATAGACTAATCATGTTGTAAGCAATCATTTTCAATTTGTTTTAAGATTCTAATTATCTTCACTCTCTGAATTAAACAGCTTCCACAGGTAGAAGACCATAGATATAGGAGCAGAATTAGGCTATTTAGTCCATCATATCTGCTCTGCCATTTGACCATGGCTGATGAGCTTCTTAACCCCATTCTCCTGTTTTCTTCCTGTTACCCTTGATAATCAACACTTAATAATCACGAATCTATCTATCTCAGTCAAGACAAACTCAATGAGTTGGCTTCCAAGATTAACCACCTTTTGGCTGAAGAAAGTCTCCTCATCTTAGTTCTAAAAGGTAATTCCTTCACTCTGAGGCTGTGCCTTCAGGTCCTCATCTCTCCTGTGAGCTGAAACATCATTTCCATGTTCACTCTATCCAGACCTCTCAGTATTCTCTAACTTTCAATCAGATCCCCCCCGCCCCCCCATCCTTGTAAACTCCATCCAGTACAGACCTAGAGAGTCAGCAACCATTCCTCATATTGTAAGCCCTTCATCCCTGGCATCATTTCATAAAGTTATTGTAACATAAAATCCCTACAGTGTGAAAACAGACCATTTGGCCCAACACATCCACACTGACACTCCAAAGAATAACCCACCAGACCCATTCCCTTACTCTATTACTCTACATTTACCCTTGACTAATGCACCTAACCTACACATTCCTGAGTACTATGGGCAATTTAGCATGGCCAATTCACCTAACCTGTACATCTTTAGATTGTGGGAGGAAACCGGAGCACCTAGAGGAAACCCATGCAGACACGAGGAGAATGGGCAAACTCTACACAGACAGTTGCCCGAAGCTGGAATCGAACCCTGGTCCCTAGTGCTGTGAGGCAGCAGTGCTAACCATTGAGCCACTGTGTCGCCCATCATTCTTTTAAATTTTGTCTAGATCCCTTACAAGGTCAGCACTTCCTTCCTTAGATATAAGCCCAAAACTGCTCAAATTATTCTAAATGCAGTCTGACCTGGGCCTTTTGCAGCCCATTCTCCTTTTTAAAAATTATTGGAGGGCAAATAAGTGAGGGTGATAAATGTGTTTTGAGGCTTGTGCCTATTTGGGCCAATCTTTGCTTCTTTCACATATTTCTGCTACAAGTTCTAGACCATCACTCCCTCCCATTGCCATCTATCCTGAGTGCTGTATCTCCAAGACCATTTTAAGTCCCATTCTGTCCACACCAAAAGTGACAATCAGAACCCTGTCAATATTTGCCACAATTTCACCAGCCAGCAATTTGCACAGATCAGAGTATAACAACCTGGTCCTTACCTGGACCAAAGTACAGCAACTAGGACCAGTCTGAACTGACCCCAAGTGTCTAGACTCACACAAGGGACTGTCATTTGGGTGTATTACAGGAGACTTCTGGCGTCTGCAAAAATGCACTCCCACGAGGATCAGAAGAGGGAGAGAAGGCAGAGGGGGAACAAACAGTGTCATTCACCACAAAAAAAATCCCCTCTGTTTGATAAAACAGGTTTCTCATTGAACAGAAAGTGAGTCTACTAATCAGACATCGTCTGGGCTTGTAATGAAGCTTGTTCAAAGCTCACAGAGACCAGAGGTCTTAACAGTTGCGGGTGGGAAGCACGGCCAGGCTTTCTGTGACATGCCAGAATAATTTCCTCTATTTTTCTTGTTTGCAGACTGTTCTGTTCTGCATCAACAGAAGCAGTACCAAAATAACTCTCACTCTAATCAACAGTAACCATTACACATTAAACATCTCTTGTGTCTGGAATAGCTTGGAGTAGACAAAACTTGAATGCATGTAGAAAGAAAAATATAACAATGCCTTTGTCAAATAGCATCAAGAGACATCCTTACGAGAGTGGCAGAAGGTTTGTTATTGAGACTTGTCTATTCACCTCACTTACTGGCCTTGGTTTTTTGTTTGTTCAAAACGTTTTATCATCTAATTGTCAGGATCATCCACATTTATCAATATAAGCAGATAATTGAATCAGACCATTTCTGTTCAGTTTAATCTTACTTTACTTAACATTTGAATTTAGTTTTCACCCATTTGATATTATATGGCTTATACGTATCTCAGTTTCAGCTTTTGCACATGCACAATACAAACCAAGTAAAAGGGAAGCCAGTATTACGTTGACACTGTATACGTTATCTATCTCACTCTCAGGTCCTGTTTGTATATAAGTAAATTCAACAGGGGTTATGCACAATAATTCTTGAATTTTCAGACTTGGAATGGCAATGTGCAATGACCCCATATCCATTAATTTACAGGCAGCTCACAAACTTTGTGTTCCTCAGTTATTTCAATATTGTTCCATCTAATGCAGTGCTGAATGTGCTAGTGAGTGGCTGCATGTCTCAGCAATGTGTCAAAGTTCATTTACATTTTATACCATGTAAAATTAACTGGTACTAATTAGACTCACTGAGTCATACAGCATGGAAGCAGACACTTTAGTTCAGCTAGTCTACGCTGAGTATGTTCCCACATTAAACTAGTCCCACTTGCCTGCACTCAGCCAATATCCCTCCAAACCTTTCCTATTCATGTACTTATCCAAATGTCTTTTGAATATTGCAATTATACCTGCATCCACCACTTCCTCTGGCAGTTCAATCCACACAAATAATCACTGCCTGTGTAAAAAGTGGCTCTTTTAAATCTTTCTCCTCTCATCTTAAAAATATGCTCCCTAGTTTTGAACACCGTTTCCCACCCAAATTACCTTTGCTATTCACCATATCTATATCCCTCATGATTTTAGAAACCTCAATAAGGTCACCCCTAAGCCTCCTGTGCTCCAATGAAAAAATTCCCAGCCTATCCAGTCCATTTTTATATCTCAAACCCTCCAATTCCAGCAACATCTTAGTAAATCTTTTCTAAAACCTCTCTATTTTGATAATATCCTTCCTATAACAGGGTAACCAAATTGCACACAGTACTCCAGAAAAGATCTCACCAACATCCACCAACAACCTCAACATGACATCCTAACTCCTATACTCAAAGATCCAAGCAATGAAAGCAAGCATGCTAAATGCCTTCTTAACCACTGTGTCTACTTGTGATGCAAATTTCAAAGAATCTTCAAAAGGTTGAGATGTAGTACACTTGTAAATGCTTTCATATATTTTAAAGATCTTCACGAAGGATCCAAAATTACACAACAAGAAAGAGATCACCATGTTTACAAAGAATGTGCATGAACCATTGATGAAGGAGGGTGACTGGCAGTTTTTTCCCTCAAGTACCATCCAGACATTTGGGAGTAGGAAGGCGTTGTGATCAATGACAGTCGTCTAACTCTAAGGCTCACTGTTGTTCTGCAAAAAAGTTCAATGATCTTGTATGAGTGTCAGGTTCAGTGAATGCGTCTTGATACTCCATATCCTTACAAGTAGATGGATAGCCTCAAAATCCAGTTGCGCCTTCACTTAACTATCCTCCAATAATCTTTATCCTTCATCCTCCATACCTAACATTCATGTCCTCACATGTTCCTCATGTGCGTTGCATGTTTACATGCTCAGACTTGCAGTTTGCACATACTGCCAGCTATTCAATTATGACAAGAACATCACACAAACACATTACACATCACTAACTGACCTGTTTCCTTCTTTATTATCTTGTAGTGTGACCCGTAATCAGAGACAGCACAATTCAATGGCAAGGGGACCGGCACAACTCCTCAGATGGATATTACTGAAGCTGCCAAAACTGAGACCGTGACTAGTGACTGATCTGAAACCACAGAGGTACTCAGTATGTTCCTAAGGCAATACTTTACTTTCCAATCACCAGTTCTAATCATTCCACAATCTTCTTTGATTTACAAGGTGCAGATGCTGTGAGCATGCAGCTTTTGATTTCTCTCGCATTCATCATTCTTATTCCATTAACCTTGCAGACACCCAAGAATCACGGATTTATAAGCACTGGTACAAGATCATGCAATGCAATAGGAATGACAAAGAAGAAATATTAACAATCAATCTCACAATCAAAGCATCCTGATCAGATATTGAGTGGGAATTTGGAATTTTCCTGGGAGTGCAAATCATGGTAGGTGGGAGAACCTAAATATGTAGGTGACCAGAAATCAGCTTCTCAACAGAGGAATGCAACTTAGGAATCAAGTGTTTGAGCTTTAAATGCAGGTTGAGCTTCCCAGTGGTAGGCATTTGCACGTTATGCATTCTCCTTCAAAGATTCACTACCAGAATTAAGTCTCTGTTCTCAATTATGTCCTCTGCATGGGAGCAACACAGACCTTCCATTTCCTGACCTCACATAAGAAGCTGCAGCAGGCAAAATTGTGTGCCTTTTATTCCAGGCCCATCATAAGAGCAAGTTTGCTACGTTGCTTACTACATTGGATTCCATATGCAGTTGTAATTTGCTGCAGAAACATTCATGTTTCACTGACTCATTCTCCAAATAGAAGCAATGCTTTGCAAATAACTGTCATATGGACACCAGCAACATATGCAATGGCTCAATTAAAGACACTGCTCAGGCAGCAGCTTCAGAGAGATAATAACTGGGTGAACACTACTTGCTGAGTTGCCACATGTGTTGCCAGACCCCTGACTTAATAAATGCTGCCCAAGATTTTAGCCTGCACAGGTCAGGATACCCAAACGTCCCACAAGTGGCAATGTAATGCGATAGATATTGTATCCAAAGATCCACAGCATCCAGAACTGATCAGGAACGACGTGCAATGTTTTTGAATGTATGCAACAATTGCAGCGACTAACAATGAAATGAAAATATAACAAACACACTTAAAATTAAAGGAAATGCATTTATTATTAATACCTGCACTACATATAGGCAATGAATAAATGGCAGGTAATTGCTACTTTGTCATCAAGATTCCATCTTTCTAAGTAGCCAAACATTGCTAATGATTCACAAGCATTCATGAGATTCATTCTTTATCCTTATTGCCTTAACCTTGCAGATACCCAAGAATGGCACAACCATAGTAGCCACTTCTTTTAAGATCCTAGGATGAATGCCATCCGAACTTAAGGACTTGTCAGCTTTTATTGCTATTATTTTCACAGCATCCTTTCTCTGGTGGTCATAATCAAAGGGAGTTTTAAGTTGATCCCTTTCCTTTCACCTCTTGATTTATAACATTTTTGGGATGACATTTGTATCCTCTACAGTGAAGTCAAATGCAAAATATCTGTTCAATTCATCTGCCATTTCCACGTTTTTCATTATTAATTCCCCAGACTTGCTCTCCAGAGAACCAACCTTTGCTTTACTGACTCTTCTTTTTTCTCAAATGCCTGTAGCTGCTGTACCTTTTACATACATTCCTAACATATATAGATTTACTTTTCCATTCGTAATATCCTTTTCGTTTTCTTCCTTTTTTAAAAAAATAATGTTTTGAGTTGTCACTTCATGGAATTGTGCACTTTTCCTTCAGTTAGATACTATCTGCAATTACTTTACTTAGCTATGAACAGTGCTGTGTCTCTAGAGTTTTCCTTTCTCACCAGGATTCATTTTTGCTGAACGCTATGAGGCATCTTCTTAAATGTCACTGCATCTCTACCATTACTTTAGTGAGCTCTGCATCCGTACTTCAGAATTGTCCTTATTTACATTTAAAATAAGGACTTTTAAGGACTTAAGTTAGTAGTTTTAAGTCCACTATTCTCTCCATCAAACTGAACGGAAAATTCAAACATTTTACGATCGCTACTACCTATAGACACCTTTAATGTGACGTAATTAATTAATCCTGTCTCTTTGCACATTACCACATCTTGAATGGACCACTTCCTGATAAAGTCTAGATAATTTTGCCACAAGAGACTGTACCTAAAACATCCTCCTCATACCTGTCTTAATTTGGTGACCCTTACTCTGAGATTATGCCGTCTGATCCTATACTTTCCCAAAAAGGGGAAACAACCTTTTGCCTCTATTCTGTTAAGCCCCCTAAAAATCTTCTACAATTCAATAAGGCCACTTCCCGTTCTCCTAAACTCTAAGGAATGAAGGCCCAACCTGTTCAAACTTTCTTCATATGAAAATCTCTCTAAACACAGAATCGATCTAGTGAACCTTCTCCGGTCTCCCTCCAATACCAGTGTGTCTTTCCTTACAGAAAGAAACCAAAGTTATTACTATATTCCAGGTGTGGTCTAACTAGTACCTTCTACTGTTTTAGCAAAGCCTCCCTATTTTTAGACTCCAAATTCCTTTTGAAATTAAGTCCAACATTCCATTTGCCTTCACTATAACCTGCTGAACCTGTATACCAGCTTCTTATGATTTATGCATGAGGATACCTAATGCCCTGTGTGCTGCAGCTTTCTGTAGTGTTTCTTATTCAAACAAACATTAGGGGACCAAACACAGACCCCTGTGGTACGCCACTGGACACTGACTTCCAGTCACTAAAACAGTATACTGTTGTCACCCTCTGTCTCCTACAACTGAGCCAATTTTGAATCCATTTTATCAAAGAGACCTTGATCAGTTGAGTCAATAGTCAAGAGTGTGGTGCTGGAAAAGCCCCACAGGTCAGGCGTCATCTGAGGAGCTGGAGAATCGAAGTTTCGAGCATAAGCCCTTCATCCTGGAGTCCAGTTACCAGTGGTGTACCACAAGGCTCGATGTTGGGTCCACTGCTGTTCGTCATTTTTATAAACAACCTGGATGAGGGCGTAGAAGGGTGGGTTAGTAAATGTGCAGACGACACTAAGGTCGGTGGAGTTGTGGATAGTGATGAAGGATGTTGTAGGTTACAGAGAGACACAGATAAATTGCAGAACTGGGCTAAGAGGTGGCAAATGGAGTTTAATGCGGACGAGTGTGAGGTGATTCACTTTGGTCGGAGTAACCAGAATGCAAAGTACTGGGCTGATGGTAAGATTCTTGGTAGTGTAGATGAGCAGAGAGATCTCGGTGTCCAGGTACACAGATCCTTGAAAGTTGCCACCCAGTTGACAGGGTTGTTAAGAAGGCATACAGTGTTTTAGCTTTTATTAATAGAGGGATCGAGTTCCAGAACCATGAGGTTATGCTACAACTGTACAAAACTCTGGTGCGGCCGTACTTGGAGTATTGCTTCCAGTTCTGGTCACTGCATTATAAGGATGTGGAAGCTTTGGAAAGGGTGCAGAGGAGATTTACTAGGATGTTGCCTAGTATGGAGGGAAGGTCTTACGAGGAAAGGCTGAGGGACTTGAGGCTGTTTTTGTTAGAGAGGAGAAGGTTGAGAGGTGACTTAATAGAGACATATAAGATAATCAGAGGGTTAGGTAGGGTGGACAGGGAGAGCCTTTTTCCAAGTATGGTGACGGCGAACATGAGGAGGCATAGCTTTAAATTGAGGGATGATAGATATAGGACAGATGTCAGAGGTAGTTTCTTTACTCAGAGAGTAGTAAGGGTATGGAATGCTTTGCCTGCAACGGTAGTAGATTCGCCAACTTTAATTACATTTAAGTTATCATTGGACAAGCATATGGACGTATATGGAATAGTGTAGGTTAGATGGGCTTCAGATTGGTATGACAGGTCGGCACAACATCGAGGGCCGAAGGGCCTGTACTGCGCTGTAATGTTCTATGTTCTATGTTCTATCAGGAATCGGGTCAATAGGCTAAGGAGTGGCAGATGGAGTTTAATTTGGATAAATGTGAGATATTGCATTTTGGTAATGCAAACAAGGACAAACAATGACCGTATGTATTGTTGTACAATAGAGAGACCTGACGGTTGAGGTACATCATTCTTTAAATGGTAGACAGGATGGCTAAGAAGACATTTAGTATGCTTACTTTCATTGTTCAGACCTTTGAGTACAGATGTTGGGACGTCATGTTGAGATTGTATGGGACATTAATGAGGCCTCTTCTGGAGTACTGTGTCCAGTTCTGGTCACCCTGTTATAGGAAGGATGTGATTAAACTGGAGAGGTTACGGAAAAGAGTTACTAGGATGTTGCTGGGAATGGAGGTTTTGAAACATGAAAATAGGCTGGAAAGGCAGGGACTTTTTTCACTGGCTTGTAGGAGGATGAGGGGTAACCTTATTGAGGTTTATAAAATCACGAGGGACACAAATAAAGGTATTTTTCCCGAGAGTGAGGGAGTTCAAAACCAGGGGGCATATTTTTAAGGTGAGATGAAAAAGATTTAAAAAGGACGTGAGGGGCAACTTTTTACTCAGAGAGTGGTTGTTGTGTGGTATGAACTGCCAGAGGAAGTGATGGATGCAGGTGCAATTGCAACATTTAAATAAGTACATAAATAGAAAAGGTTTGGAGGAATATGGTCCAAACGTAGGTGGTGGGATTAGTTTAGTTTGGGAATATGCTCGGTGTGGACTGGTTGGACTGAAGGGTCTGTTTCCAAGCTACATGACTCTAAATTACCCTATAACCATGTTAATTTGTCTTCTTGATAAGTCTCCAATGTGGGACTTTGTCAAAGGTTTTGCTGAAATCCATATGAACTACATCAACTGCTCTATCCTTGACTCCACCCTTGGTCACCTCCTCAAAATATTCAATCAAATTTGTTAGGTATGATCTCCTTCTGACAAAGCCATGCCGACTATTCCTGATCAAGTCACAAAGTGGCATTGATGCTCTCCTTCAGAATTTTCTCCAATAGTTTCTCTACCACTGATGTGTGATAGAGTTCCTACCACTGATGTGTGACTCACCGGTCTAAAGTTCTCTAACTTATCTCTACATGGCTTCTTAAATATCAGATCCACATTAGCTGTTCTGCAGTCCTCTGGCATCTCTCCTGTGGCCAGTGAGGAATTAATAATTTGAGTCAGTGCCCCTGAAATCTTCTCCCATACCTCCCACAGAAGCCTGCGACACAATTCAGCTGGACATGGGGACTTGTCCACTTATAAGTCTAGTACTGGAAAAGCACAGCTGGTCAGGCAGTCCTAGGAGCATGAGGGTTGATGTTTCAAGCATAAGCTCTTCATCAAGACTCTCCATCCCCACATTTCTGATGAAGAGCTTATGCTGGAAACGTGCATTCTCCTGCTCTTTGGATGCTGCCTTGCCATCTGTGCTTTTCCAATTGCACACTTTTTGACTCTGATCTTCAGCCTCTGCAGTCCTCACTTTCTCTCACTTTTAAGTCTGCCAATACGTCCAATAGCTTGCCCTTCCCTATATTTAACTTGATCAAGCACCTCACAATCTCTCCCCTTGGGTTCCATAAATTCATCCTCATTCTCTTGGGTGAAGATGAATGTAAAATATTGATTGAACATCCTATCAATGTCCTTTGACTCCACCCACAGATTGACCCCTAATGGGCCCTACTCTTTCCCTGGGTTTCCTTTTCCCATTGATATATTTAGAGAATATTTTGGGATTTTCCATACTTTTACTATCCAGAGCTATCTCATATCCCCATTTTGCTTTCCAAATTGCTTTCTTAAACTCCACCCTGCACTTGCTGCACTTCTCAAAGCATAAAAGGTGGAGCGATGTCGGAATGGACTTTGTCTATGCCCTTCAATTCTACCACAGCTCTCACACAGCTCATATTGCTCAGACTCCTGTAAAAGTCTACCCAAAGTAAATTGTGATCTTTTTAGATATAAATTTTTTAATGATATAGGAGTTAGTCGCATTTTCTTAGGGTGCAATGATAGAAACTTAAGATCCGATCATACTACTGGGACACTTGCATTGATGAACAACAAGTCTATTTTTGTTCTTTATGGAAGTGATATGATTATTTGAAATGTCAGTATTCTATTTATAAAAATATTTTTTTTCTTCCATCAAATACTACATTTCAGGGTGGAGATTGCTTTGTGTATTAATCAGCTCCCCCACTGCTTCATGCTAAATGGCAACAGACACTGGAGACTAATGAAGCAGCTCATTGTGGGAAATTATCAGAGCGATGCCACGATTTTCATAATTACTTCATTACAGTCTGATTATTTCCTCCCTTTTATAATACTCGCTTGAAGAATTTGGTTTGTGATAAATTTGAACTTTGTGTGCCTTCAGCCTCTGTTTCAAAGCATAAATTGAGAGAAAAAAAATCATTTTACATCTGGTTCAAAAAGATGACTAATGCTGCAGAAAAATAATGAAGAAATGGATCTAGCTAATGAAGGGTTCACTTTTGACTTTACACTTGGAGTAGTGACCATTGCCCACTGGTAGTACAAAAGCGATATTTAGATATGTATTATGCATGATTTTCCATGAGAGAAAAATCAAGGGGTCTGTGAGGGAGACTGTAAGATTAAGTCAGGGAGAGCAACTATAAAAATGGGTGAAAATAACAAGCAACAATGAGCTTGTTTGTCTCTATTCTGACATCTTCATGTTCACTGTGCTTCTAATTCCCATGTACATTCCCAGCACCCCCACCGCACCCAACCTCTAGGTGAAACCGTTTGCAGACAGCCCTCATGTAGTTATTAGTGATAATTACACTGTATAATTTTTCACTGTTTATTGCATCAAAGCCAAAGATGTTGAAATTCAACTTGAGAAAAAAATAAGTAATGCATCTATTAAAAAAAAAGTTAACTTCAAGTCAGCCAGACAAGGCCATTCAAAACAGGAGGTCAGACCCTGCTATCAATCCAGGCCACGTCAAGCAAAACAACAAACTAAGCCAAACTGTGCCAGACTAGGCCATACCAACAATAATAATAAGCCAGTCAGGTCATGAAAGAGTTCAAACCCACCAAGTCTGATCAACAAAAGCAGGAAGCAAAGAAGGAGTTCAAAAAAATCACACCGAGCTGGACATATCAAGTTTATAGACTAAGTCACTGTAACAAATACATCTGGATAAGTCAAGCCAACAAATACAGTAATTTAAGAGGGGCTGCAAAAGGTAGCAGCACATTAGAGCAAATGAGAGCAGGTCAAGGTAACAAGGATGTCTGCTGAGCCAGACCACATAAGAATAAGTCCTATGATAGGCCAAGGTAAACAGGAAGCTAGGCTGAGCTAATCAACAAAACTAAACAATGAATAGCAGTCTTTTTCCCATTTCAATATAACGTACTTATCTGCAAAACAGTGCTTTGTAGGAATTTTTTCTTTTATTTGTTTCCTGATCAATTAGATTGACAGGGAATGGAACCTAACAATTGCAAAATGTTTTAGCTGTATCAACTTTAGTTAGATTATCTCCCTGTATGATTTCATTTTTTTTTCCTGAGGGCCTCCAGATTTTAATCTCTAAAGAGGTGATGAGAGTCTAGTCCCTCCTTGTCACAGAATGGAGTCTTCTATCTGATAATGGATGTGTGTGTGTTCCTTGCAATTATAGTCAAATCTCATCATTATAAACACTGTTATCATAACATTATGTTTCTCAGTTCCTGCAGTTCCTGACTACAGTGTGAGCTTGCACTGAAATCAAGTACTTTATCATTAAAAAATAGAGACAAATAAAAGGTTCAAATGACTGCTGCAATGGCAAAGAAATACATTATCAATTTATCAGTGTGTCACTGACCGACACAAATCTGAAGAGTTCAGAGTCATTCGCTGGTTTACTCTCCTTTAGGGAAAGCAAACAAAAACCACAGGCTTTGGTATCAATAAGAACAAACTTATCTATATGCCTTTCATGGTGTAACATCCTGTTATTATTCACTGTCCAGACTCAAAGGAAAGGCCGCTTAATTAAAGTGCCAAATAGCAGCTGCTTTCACTGGAAGCAAAGCCCTGCAGTTGAGAGGAAAATAAATTTGGAAGTTATGAGCAAGAAAATTCATCAGATACAATGTGTTGTATTTGTGACAAAGTAACACTCTGGGATCTGAAACATCTTAGAGCAATTTCCTGGCCATAAGCTTTGGGAGCCAATAGAAGTGTCTTCCTCAGCAAGTAAGGCCTTCTGCTTCAAGTTTACATTCCCTTCCCTATTCTGCAACCTTTTCTTTCAGATATTCAGTTTCAAGCTCCTGCTCCTGTATCTCTAGAGAAAGCCCTATTCCAAAACTTTCAATCCTACATACTGCTATGAACTTCATATATGTCAATAATTCACATTTTATACAGGCACATTTTTGTGGTTAGAGGTCATCTTTCCAGTTATGAACAAAGATAATGGCCAGTTCATTGCAAGGCCAATTCTGTCTTCCCATCAGAATATCTCACTCCAATTGATGGTGCTCGAGGTGATCAAACACTATTGTGTAAGGTGGCCAGCAATTCACAGAACGTGTTTTGGAAAAGAAGGAGGAGCCACTAATCACCCAGCAGTTTTTCAGACTCCTGGAGCAGAAGCAGGCGGGCGTTAGAGACAGTAAGGCAAGAGGTATGAACTAAGAAGGAGAAGAAAAGCATACAAGTTGAAGGAAGTGGAAAAAGGAAGTCATACAAATATCCAATGAAGAACAAATTAAAACTTTTGATCCACCTCGCCTGTCCTGCATTGTTGTGACACCTTGTGATAAATCACAGTATACGTATATATATATATGTATGCATTCATATACCCAGACAACATCCTATGATCTCCTGGAAGAGATGAAAGCCAGATGAAAATCCAAATTAATCTGAGGGAAGAGGATCTGATGATCAATCCTAGTCAAGGATGTCATTCTGATCCTGCATGACTGTTTACTATTGCGTAGATTCCAAGCCAGACAGACAGCATGCCTTTTGTACGTTTATGTCAGATTAATGGCATTGTGATGTGTGATGTATAACAATAATATAATTGTACCCATCTCACCTTCTACAGTCTTAACTGAAGTAGTAATGACAGCCACAACAATAAATATAGTACTCAAGACTATGTGTAATTTTGCAAACTTACAATGTTGCAAATGACATTGTTAATAAATTTCAAAATATCTGCCTCAAAAAGGACCCAGTCTTCATGGTATATATCACAAGGATAACTAACAGAGAATATTCAGACTATCTTATACTGGCAGTGGCATTTTGTCGAGAGACCATGTCAGTGATGACTTAAACAGCAGGTTGAACTCTGCTGTAAGATGGAATTTTGGAAAACACGAGAACTCCCATGTAAAGCTTAGCAGTACTCCAGGCCCTGTGGAACTGCAATAATAGTATCATGTGAGAGGTGAGCTTAACGTATGAGGAACGTTTGAGAACTCTGGATCTATACTCAATGGAATTTAGAAGAATGAGGGAAGATCTAATTGAAACTTACAGAGTATTGAACAGCCTGGACAGAGTGGATGTTGGAAAATGTTTCCATTGGTCGGAGAGAGTAGGACCCGAGGGCACAGTCTCTGAGTAAGTGGAGTATTCTTTAAAATGGAGATAAGGAGGAACGCCTTCAGTCAGAGAGTGGTGATTGTATGGAATTCATTGTCCCAGAAGGCTGTGAAGGTCAAGTCATTGCGTATACTATGGGTTCTTGATTGTCAACGGGATCAGGGGTTACAGGGAGAAAGTGGGAGAATGGAGTTGAGAAACATATCGGCCATGATTGAATGATGGAGCAGACTCGATGGGCCAAATGGCCTAATTTCTGCTCCTATGTCTTATGGTCTCATGATCTTATGGTGAGGGTAGGCATGTAAGGAAGAAGGAAGAGAATTCTGGTATGAACTTCAGTGTGTCTGCATATCTTTTATTATTAAAGATCTAGATGGAGAGCTAAGGCAGATAATGATGGATTTTATATTTCACACAGCCTAGAAAAGATAAATAGCAGCTAGAAAAGTGATGGAAATCTACATTGTGGATCCCACCTCTTTTATGTACCTTACGTTCCTTTAATGATTTATATTTAGGTACTGAAATGAATAGCTGAAAATGTGTTGCTGGAAAAGCGCAGCAGGTCAGGCAGCATCCAAGGAACAGGAGAATCGACGTTTCGGGCATTAGCCCTTCTTCAGGAATGAGGAAATTGTGTCCAACAGGCTAAGATAAAAGGTAGGGAGGAGGGACTTGGGGGAGGGGCGTTGGAAATGCGATAAGTGGAAGGAGGTCAAGGTGAGGGTGATAGGCCGGAGTGGGGGTGGGGGCGGAGAGGTCCAGAAGAAGATTGCAGGTTAGGAAGGCGGTGCTGAGTTCGAGGGATTTGACTGAGACAAGGTGGGGGGAGGGGAAATGAGGAAACTGGAGAAATCTGAGTTCATCCCTTGTGGTTGGAGGGTTCCTAGGCGGAAGATGAGGCGATCTTCCTCCACCGTCGTGTTGCTATGGTCTGGCGATGGAGGAGTCTAAGGACCCGCATGTCCTTGGTGGAGTGGGAGGGGGAGTTGAAGTGTTGAGCCACGGGGTGGTTGGGTTGGCTGGTCCGGGTGTCCCAGAGGTGTTCTCTGAAACATTCTGCAAGTAGGCGGCCTGTCTCCCCAATATAGAGGAGGCCACATCGGGTGCAGCAGATGCAATAGATGATGTGTGTGGAGGTGCAGGTGAATTTGTGGCGGATATGGAAGTATCCCTTGGGGCCTTGGAGGGAAGTAAGGGAGGAGGTATGGGCGCAAGTTTTGCATTTCTTGCGGTTTCAGGGGAAGGTGTCGGGAGTGGAGGTTGGGTTGGTGGGGGGTGTGGATCTGACGAGGGAGTCACGGAGGGAGTGGTAATTTCGGAACGCTGATAGGGGAGGGGAGGGAAATATATCCCTGGTGATGGGGTCCGTTTGGAGGTGGCAGAAATGACGGCGGATGATACGCTGTACATGGAGGTTGGTGGGGTGGTAGGTGAGGACCAGTGCGGTTCTGTCCTGGTGCCGGTTGGAGGGGCGGGGCTCAAGGGCGGAGGAGTGGGAAGTGGAAGAGATGCGGTGGAGGGCATCGTCGACCACGTCTGGGGGGAAATTGCGGTCCTTGAAGAAGGAGGCCATCTGGGTTGTATGGATTTGGAACTGGTCCTCCTGGGAGCAAATGATGTGGAGATGAAGGAATTGGGAATATGGGATGGCGTTTTTACAGAGAGCAGGTTGGGAGGAGGTGTAGTCCAGGTAGCTGTGCGAGTTGGTCGGTTTATAGTAAATGTCCGTGTTGATTCGGTCGCCCGATATAGAAATGGAAAGGTCTAGGAAGGGGAGGGAGGAGTCTGAGACCGTCCAGGTGAATTTGAGGTCGGGGTGGAAGGTGTTGGTAAAGTGGATGAACTGTTCAACCTCCTCGTGGGAGCACGAGGCAGTGCCGATACAGTCATCGATGTAGCGGAGGAAAAGGTGGGGGGTGGTGCCAGTGTAGCTGCGGAAGATGGACTGTTCCACATATCCTACGAAGAGGCAGGCATAGCTGGGGCCCATGCGGGTGCCAACGGCTACTCCTTTGGTTTGGAGGAAGTGGGAGGATTGGAAAGAGAAGTTGTCCAGGTGAGGACCAGTTCAGTCAGTCGAAGGAGGGTGTCGGTGGAAGGGTACTGGTTGGGAACAGTTCATCCACTTTACCAACACCTTCCACCCCGACCTCAAATTCACCTGGACGGTCTCAGACTCCTCCCAACCCCTTCCTAGACCTGTCCATTTCTCTCTCGGGCGACCGAATCAACGCAGACATTTACTATAAACTGACTCCCACAGCTACCTAGACTACACCTCCTCCCACCCTGCTCCCTGTAAAAACGCCATCCCATATTCCCAATTCCTTCGTCTCCGCCGCATCTGCTCCCAGGAGGACCAGTTCGAAATCCGTACAACCCAGATGGCCTCCTTCTTCAAGGACCGCAATTTCCCCCCAGACGTGGTCGACGATGCCCTCCACCGCATCTCTTCCACTTCCCGCTCCTCTGCCCTTGAGCCCCGCCCCTCCAACCGGCACCAGGACAGAACCCCACTGGTCCTCACCTACCATCCCACCAACCTCCATGTATAGCATATCATCCGCCGTCAGTTCTGCCACCTCCAAACGGACCCCACCACCAGGGATATATTTCCCTCCCCTCCCCTATCAGCGTTCCGAAAAGACCACTCCCTCCGTGACTCCCTCGTCAGATCCACACTCCCCACCAACCCAA